>NC_042977.1:17036642-17347892 GCF_901001165.1 Salmo trutta
TGTCTACCTCAGTGCCTGCCTGCCTGCTTACTTGCTCCTGGGCAGAAATTCCCTGGCTGTTTTAGCTAGTCAGCGGTGGAATAATCTGGTTGCCCATGTTAAGGAGCGGCAGCGTCGTGAGTCATACACTACAGCACATCACAGGGCTCTACGCTGAGCTTTTTTACAAGGAGGACGTGTGCGCCTAAGTAACAAAAATAAATGTAGGCGGACACAAAGACATTGAGGAGAATGAAAAATATGAGGTAATAGTCCTTCATATTTCTAGGCACACTGGTGCTCCTAAATAAAAAATTCTGGGACGCACAGCAAAACATTTAGGCGCATATGCGAGTAAAATAGTCACACTGTATCATGTGCTGTTATAACACATTGTGCTGCAGGCTTACATGTGTGCACCTAAAGTGCATCATTTAAAGTGTTTACATGTTGAAACATAAGTCATGTCGCCTGAAACAAAATGTCTGCAGTGCATTAGGCCTTTTTGTGTGTCATCCGATTAGTTAGGTTAGTGATTATTATTATTATTATTATTATTATTTTATTTACCCCTTTCTTGTTTTTCTATTTCTGCTCTGCAGGCTTTCAAGGATATGCTGTATTCTGCCCAGGACCAGGCCCCCTCTATCGAAGGTAAAATAAGCTCTGTGTGTGTGTGTGTGTGTGTGTGTGTGTGTGTGTGTGTGTGTGTGTGTGCGCGTGTGCGCACGTGCATATTGCACACTATTAGGGCCCAACCCTCCCCCCCAACACACCACTATTAGGTAACCAATGGCCTTTCAGTATGAAACTGCTGCAGACATCAATGCAAGAACAAGTCAATCACCTGCATTAGATAGACCAGGAGAGAAAAGCGCTGGGCAAAGTGGAAAATGGAGAGAAGGAAAGACAGAGCGGAGGAAGAGTGTTGAGCCAGGGAGAGGAAGAAAAGTGCACAATAAGCAAACCTCATCCCTCAAATATCCCTCTTTCTTTAAATGAAGCTTCTGTCCATCAGTCTTTGGTCTAACAGCAAGGAGAATGACAGAATGCTTTGCTCCAGACCTTTTCTATCGTCGCTGGCGTCATCATAGCTGTCCTCAGTTTATTGGACGGCTAATCCATTTCTACAGCGTGATTCTCAGTGCAGCGCGGCATGGTCGTTAAGAGTTCCCTGTGGTGTCTGCGTGGCATTGTGAGCTTGAAGACTTAATCCAGCTTGTTACGTTTGACCAGGCCACAGAGGCTACTTTGTTCCACTCGCCTGTCAACACCTTTTGTAGGAGCCTGAGGTCTGTAACACAGTCAAAGCTCGGAGGGAACTGCGGTACACACATGTAGGTGGAGGATTGTATAGTGTAGCTGATTAGGGTGAAAAGAGTTGGTATCTATCAACCCTGAGATGTGCCTGAAGATAGAGGCGTTAGGCGAGTCAAAGCTTGAGGGGACCCGAGAAGGCATGTAGGCTGAGTATTATACAGTGTAGCTTCTTTCAAGGGATAGAAATGGTTTTCTATCAAACGTGTGCATGTCTGTGTGTTAGACTTGGGTTCAAATACTATTTGAAATCATTTCAAATACTTTAGCCACCCACCGTGGGATTAAAATTGATTTAGTTGTATTTTTTTTTTTATCAATGATCTACACAAAATACTCTAAGTGGGGGGAAAAAAAATGAATAACTCCTATAGGTTTAAGCTAACACATACACATACATATATATATATATATATATACTGCTCAAAAGAATAAAGGGAACACTTAAACAACACAATGTAACTCCAAGTCAATCACACTTCTGTGAAATCAAACTGTCCACTTAGGAAGTAACACTGATTGACAATAAATTTCACATGCTGTTGTGCAAATGGAATAGACAACAGGTGGAAATTATAGGCAATTAGCAAGACACCCCCAATAAAGGAGTGGTTCGGCAGGTGGTGACCACAGACCACTTCTCAGTTCTTATGCTTCCTGGCTGATGTTTTGGTCACTTTTGAATGCTGGCGGTGCTTTCACTCTAGTGGTAGCATGAGACGGAGTCTACAACCCACACAAGTGGCTCAGGTAGTGCAGCTCATCCAGGATGGCACATCAATGTGAGCTGTGGCAAGAAGGTTTGCTGTGTCTGTCAGCGTAGTGTCCAGAGCATGGAGGCGCTACCAGGAGACAGGCCAGTACATCAGGAGACGTGGAGGAGGCCGTAGGAGGGCAACAACCCAGCAGCAGGACCGCTACCTCCACCTTTGTGCAAGGAGGAGCAGGAGGAGCACTGCCAGAGCCCTGCAAAATGACCTCCAGCAGGCCACAAATGTGCATGTGTCTGCTCAAACGGAAACAGACTCCATGGGGGTGGTATGAGGGCCCGACGTCCACAGGTGGGGGTTGTGCTTACAGCCCAACACCGTGCAGGACGTTTGGCATTTGCCAGAGAACACCAAGATTGGCAAATTCGCCACTGGCGCCCTGTGCTCTTCACAGATGAAGCAGGGTCACACTGAGCACATGTGACAGCCGTGACAGAGTCTGGAGACGCCGTGGAGAACGTTCTGCTGCCTGCAACATCCTCCAGCATGACCGGTTTGGCGGTGTGTCAGTCATGGTGTGGGGTGGCATTTCTTTGGGGGGCCGCACAGCCCTCCATGTGCTCGCCAGAGGTAGCCTGACTGCCATTAGGTACCGAGATGAGATCCTCAGACCCCTTGTGAGACCATATGCTGGTGCGGTTGGCCCTGGGTTCCTCCTAATGCAAACAATGCTAGACCTCATGTGGCTGAAGTGTGTCAGCAGTTCCTGCAAGAGGAAGGCATTGATGCTATGGACTGGCCTGCCCGTTCCCCAGACCTGAATCCAATTGAGCACATCTGGGACATCATGTCTCGCTCCATCCACCAATGCCACGTTGCACCACAGACTGTCCAGGAGTTGGCGGATGCTTTAGTCCAGGTCTGGGAGGAGATCCCTCAGGAGACCATCCGCCACCTCATCAGGAGCATGTCCAGGTGTTGTAGGGAGGTCATACAGGCACGTGGAGGCCACACACACTACTGAGCCTCATTTTGACTTGTTTTAAGGACATTACATCAAAGTTGGATCAGCCTGTAGTGTGGTTTTCCACTTTAATTTTGAGTGTGACTCCAAATCCAGACCTCCATGGGTTGATAAATTGGATTTCCATTGATTATTTTTGTGTGATTTTGTTGTCAGCACATTCAACTATGTAAAGAAAAAAGTATTTAATAAGATTATTTCATTCATTCAGATCTAGGATGTGTTATTTTAGTGTTCCCTTTATTTTTTTGAGCAGTATATATATATTAAGATGGTCATACCATGGATCATTTAGCTATTTGATTTAGAATTTTAGGAACCCTGTAGGTATATTTAAGCAATAGGGCCCGAGGAGGTGTGGTACATGGCCAATATACCACTGTTAAGGGCTGTTCTTATGTACGACGCAACGCGGAGTGCCTGGACACAGCCCTTATCCGTGGTATATTGGCCATATACCGTAACCCCCCCCCCCCAGGAGCCTTATTGCTATTATAAACTGGTTACCAATGTGTTGTCATACCTGTGGTATACAGTCTGATATGCCATGGCTTTCAGCCAATCAGAATTCAGGGCTCAAACCACCCAGTTTATAATAAAAAGTATATATTATTATTGATTTTTTATATTGATTTTGGCCTTTACTGCTATAGCCCATAGAAACGCATTCAATAACACATTCATAAAATGGCAAAGCAGAGTAAAAAAAATGAACCCTAAGGAATAAGGTGGACGTGTCCGTCCTATATCTAGGCGATAGAAGCAAACTCAGGATTTATTTGTTAGACCCATATTTAGTCACTTTGGTTATGGCACTTTTGCACCCTATTCACGTTGTGTGATTTTTAAGGCCCGGCACTGGGTTAGCTTCGTGCCAACTCCCCTAAAGCTTGTGGATGTCGTAGAGCAAAACAAACAACACTGTCGTAAGAGTGTCCTTTCACATGCCCCATGTTATGGAATTGGCGCAAGCTTTATAAAACCGTCAGAAAGACGATTGAGCTGTCGCCACTGATGGGTTCTGACGTCTAAACTTGAAATATTGTTATATCCTATGGAAAAGGAGAAGGGCCACAGTCTGGTTGTTACACCAGAAGTTATTGGTTATGTATATGGTGGAGTCAATTAAGGTTGGATATGAGCCAGGGGCTTGGAATGTTACTGTGTGAGGGAAAGGCAATCACATGCTTGCGGTCACTGATAGGGTGGAGAGCTGTGGATTAGTGAGGAATGGGGGCTGAGGTCAGGAGAAAGAAGGAACAGTTTATTAGCCACACATCACTTAGCTTCCTGCCTAGCAATAAATATGTAATGTTTAGAGGGGAGGAGGAGACTTCACCTAAATTGTGCTGGTGGGAACATGTCTTTGTCTGTTCAGCTGTCTGAGCCAGTGGGTGACTACACTTGGTGTGAGCTTTTATAGTTGTCCGTCAGGTTCTAAATAACAGGGTAAAAACGAACACCGCTGAAAGAAACTGTACGTCTCTAGCATAAACACACATTCAGTATTCAAAGTGACGTCACATCAAATTACTGTAGGGGTGTTTTAACGGGTAAGTCTCTTAAGAACTTTGCGCACGGGGAGGTGTACAATATTTCGCCATTATTCTTTTTAAAGCACTTCAAGCTCTGTCAAATTAGTTGTTGATCATTGCTAGACAGCCATTTTCAAGTCTTGTCATAGATTGTCAAGTTGATTTAAGTCAAAACTGTAACTAGGCCCTTCAGGAACATTCAATGTCGTCTTGGAAAGCCACTCCAGTGTATATTTGGCCTGATGTTTTAGGTTATTGTCCTGCTGTTTCCCAGTGTCTGTTGGAAAGCATACTGAAATCAGGTTGTCCTGTAGGATTGGCTCTAGTCAGTTTCTTTTTATCCTGAAAAACTCCCCGGTCCTTATCGATGACAAGCATAGCTATAACATGATGCAGCCATCACCATGCTTGAAAATATGAAGTATTTGGAATGTGATGTGTTGTGTTGGATTTGCCCCAAACGTAACAATTTGTATTCAGGACAAAGCTGCAGTTTTACTTTAGTGCCTTATTGCAAACAGGATGCATGTTTTGGAATATTTTAGGTTAGTACTATTGTGCATGGAGTAACTACAATGTTGTTGATCCATCCTCAGTGTTCTCCCATCACAGCTATTATTTTTTTATTTTACCTTTTATTTAACTAGGCAAGTCAGTAAGAACAAATTCTTATTTTCAATGACTGCCTTGTTCAGGGGCAGAACGACAGTTTTTTTTTTACCTTGTCAGCTCGGGGATTTTATCTTGCAACCTTTCGGTTACTAGTCCAATGCTCTAACCACTAGGCTACCTACCGCCCCAGGTAAACTCTGTAACTGATTTAAAATCACCATTGGCCTCATGGTGAAATCCCTGAGCGGTTTCCTTCCTCTCCAGCAACTGAGTTAGGAAGACGGCTGTATCTTTGTAGTGACTGGGTATATTGATACACCATCCAAAGCGTAATTAATAACTTCACCGTGCTCAAAGGGATGTTTAAAAATGTAGGTGGGTGCCATTAGGTAGGTGCCCTTTGTACACAATTGGAAAACCTCCTTGGTCTTTGTGGTTGGATATGTGCTTACAATTCACTACTCGACTGAGGGACCTAACAATTATCTGTATGTGTGGGGTCTAGAGATGGGTTAGTCATTAAAAAAAAACACTAATATTGCACACAGAGTCCATCCAACCTATTATGTGACTTGTTAAGCATTTTTACTCCTGAACTTTGTTATGGCAAGCCTAAAGGGGTTGAATACTTATTGACTCAAGACATTTCAGCTTTTAATGTTTGATTCATTTGTGAACGTTTCTTAAAAACATAATTCCACTTTGACATCATGGGGTATTGTGTAGATCAGTGACACAATCTCATTTCAAGCTGTAACACAACAACATGTGGAAAAGGTCAAGGGGGTTGAATACGTTCTGAAGACACTGTATATCCCTGGGTTTCTTCGGCGCAAAAACAAACACAGATTCCTGTGTTCATCTGCGGTCATAGTTCAACATCACTGCCACTGATAGGATTGGAGCGAGCCGGTCTCTGGGTCTGTAGGTGCTGTTGCTATGGCTGGACAGTGGACACGTGGCCTGAAGTGTTGCCCAAGTTGAAACTCGATTCATCAGTGCTGTCAGCAAAAAAGCATTGGGACACTGTTATGCTCCCAGTGTGTTTACTCTAATAGCAATGTAGTAACCAACCGGTGTTATATAACCAAGAAGACACGGCAGTCCGCACACCGTGAAGCTCCCAACCAAGTGTTTTTGATTTTTGTTAATACCCTTAGCTCTTTGTTCAGTAGGCCTACCCTTTCCAAACTCTCAACTGCAGACCGCAGTCGTCTTTGTTTTCATCGCTATGATACGCCGTAGATGCTTTCACCCCATGAATTAGGCCGAAAGGCACCGTTTTTATTTTCTTCCAATCAACACATGATAATAGAACTACGATTGTTGTGATCGCTGCAGCTGTTCGTCAGTGTGTTGTGTGAGTGTGTCCGAGAGAACGGGAGCGAGGATGCGACCTACCCACATGTGGTAAATGACCGTTATGAATGGCTGTTGCTTATGAATATGTGTGTGGGTGTGTGTTGATTATCTCGGCTGCTGTTTTCGTGCCATTACGCGTGTGTGTGTGTGTGTGTGTGTGTGTGTGTGTGCCAGAACTGGGTGTAAATAGCTGTTATTTGCCATGGCAGACTAACGATAATCACAGGCCCATTTTAGGCTAAATTGAATGTAATTGAAAAGTTAATGATGGTCCTTGGAAACAGCTGAGGTTTGCAGACTTGTGAGGTTGGTTTCGCCCGTTAATTTTCACACACAGACATCATGATGTCACTTCACCAGCACGCTCACAAGTCTGACTTCACTGCCACCACCATCTTACCCACCGTGTCAAAATAGTTTTAAGGGTCTTTCTTCAACCAAATAGGCCAACAATGTGTGCCTACTAGTCAGGCTCTCCTGTGATTTGGCAGTGTGTCACCCAGCTGTGTGTAGATTGGTTGGTGTGTATCTCCAATCTTGTCAGCCCTCCTCGGGGCCCAGACGGCCTCAGTGACCCAGTTCTGTAGAGCTATATAGAGTTACCCAAACCAGTTAAACAGGGGCCGGCTACCAGTTCTACAGTGACTGTTACCACGCCCTGGGGCAGTTGATAAACTCCCGGGTTGATTAAGGTTAACTTCTTACACTATACACTGAGTGGGGGGCAACACAATATTAGGAAGGTGTTCTTAATGTTTTGTACACTTTGTGTACATTGAACATGATAAACAACATCACACCAGAAAAGGGTTTTATTGGGTGATATATAGCAGAGGCAGCCCATAGCCTATTGAGGGGTTTATAGCAATTCAATAATATTAAGATCCCATTGGTATTCAAGCAACATCTTCTGCACCTTTGTCCAGTTGCGATATTTATATATATATATATATATATATATATATATATACACAGTATCTCACAAAAGTGAGTACAAACCCTCACATTTTTGTAAATATTTGAGTATATCTTTTCATGTGACAACACTGAAGAAATGACACTTTGCTACAATGTAAAGTAGTGAGTGTACAGCTTCTATAACAGTGTAAATTTGCTGTCCCCTCAAAATAACTCAACACACAGCCATTAATGTCTAAACCGCTGGCAACAAAAGTGAGTACACCCCTAAGTGAAAATATCCAAATTGGGCCCAAAGTGTCAATATTTTGTGTGGCCACCATCATTTTCCAGCACTGCCTTAACCCTCTTGGGCATGGAGTTCACCAGAGCTTCACAGGTTGCCACTGGAGTCCTCTTCCACTCCTCCATGACAACATCACGGAGCTGGTGGATGTTAGAGACCTTGCACTCCTCCACCTTCCGTTTGAGGATGCCCCACAGATGCTCAATAGGGTTTAGGTCTGGAGACATGCTTGGCCAGTCCATCACCTTTACCCTCAGCTTCTTTAGCAAGGCAGTGGTCGTCTTGGAGGTGTGTTTGGGGTTGTTATCATGTTGGAATACTGCCCTGCGGCCCAGTCTCCGAAGGGAGGGGATCATGCTCTGCTTCAGTATGTCACAGTACATGTTGGCATTCATGGTTCCCTCAATGAACTGTAGCTCCCCAGTGCCGGCAGCACTCATGCAGCCCCAGACCATGACACTCCCACCACCATGCTTGACTGTAGGCAAGACACACTTGTCTTTGTACTCCTCACCTGGTTGCCACCATACACGCTTGACACCATTTGAACCAAATAAGTTTATCTTGGTCTCATCAGACCACAGGACATGGTTCCAGTAATCCACGTCCTTAGTCTGCTTGTCTTCAGCAAACTGTTTGCGGGCTTTCTTGTGCATCATCTTTAGAAGAGGCTTCCTTCTGGGACGACAGCCATGCAGACCAATTTGATGCAGTGTGCGGCGTATGGTCTGAGCACTGACAGGCTGACCCCCCACCCCTTCAACCTCTGCAGCAATGCTGGCAGAACTCATACGTCTATTTCCCAAAGACAACCTCTGGATATGACGCTGAGCACGTGCACTCAACTTCTTTGGTCGACCATGGCGAGGCCTGTTCTGAGTGGAACCTGTCCTGTTAAACCGCTGTATGGTCTTGGCCACTGTGCTGCAGCTCAGTTTCAGGGTCTTGGCAATCTTCTTATAGCCCAGGCCATCTTTATGTAGAGCAACAATTCTTTTTTTCAGATCCTCAGAAAGTTCTTTGCCATGAGGTGCCATGTTGAACTTCCAGTGACCAGTCAGTATGAGGGAGTGTGAGAGTGATGACACTAAATTTAACACACCTGCTCCCCATTCACACCTGAGACCTTGTAACACTAACGAGTCACATGACACCGGGGAGGGAAAATGGCTAATTGGACCCAATTTGGACATTTTCACTTAGGGGTGTACTCACTTTTGTTGCCAGCGGTTTAGACATTAATGGCTGTGTGTTGTGTTATTTTGAGGGGACAGCAAATTTACACTGTTATACAAGCTGTACACTCACTACTTTACATTGTAGCAAAGTGTCATTTCTTCAGTGTTGTCACATGAAAAGATATACTCAAATATTTACAAAAAATGTGAGGGGTGTACTCACTTTTGTGAGATACTGTATATATGGCCTAAGACAATGGAAAAACAAGAAAAGGGACATTGAGGAAGAACTGCCAATTTAGTCCATGATTCAGCCACAGTCAGGATCCCTGTCTGAGATAAAATAGCATATCTTTTAATAAAATGAGCTCTATTTAATCTGCAGAGTCACAACAACCCCTCTTGGATAGTCCCCACTCAGATTTGATCATCATGTGTCACTGTATATTGAAACTGGGGTCATAACACATACATTTATGTGAAGAAAGAAATTAAAATCATGTCATTACCCATCTACGTAAAATGTATTTCTCCCTCAAAACTATGAACTTGTTTTTGTCATCCGCTAGATTTAGCGAACTGAGACATCACCGAAGCTTATTAGAGGACAGTAGGGGGAAAGCACTGTGAAGATCCTTTATAAAAATAAAAAAAATCTCTCAAATGTTTACATTTCTCTACGACCTTTTGACTGAAGACACGTGCAAAACAGAGAGAGCCTGAAAGCCCAGTAAAAGGGATATTTGGAGACTTTCCCGCCAACAGCACTAGCACAGACTAACATCCTGTTCAGCATACAGTTCTACAGGGAGTGTTTTGAGTTGTCTCTTTTAGCTATTATATCCATTCACTCATCCATCAGTCTCCCCATCCTCTGTTCCTCCAGTGGATTCAGACTAACGATGACCTCTCTCATAGCAGTTTTTTGTTGTTGTTGTTGCAGACCAGTGCAGGGATTTTTCTGCATAGAAAATCCTTGGACGGGCTGCCTACTTGTTTTTTTTCGGGCTGCCTAAGTCCAAACGGAGTTTAAAAAATAAAATAAACGCTTTCAGTGTAAATTTAAATGACTGAAACCAGATAAAGTATGTAGAAAAGATATGGACCTATATACTTTTTTTCTTCTTACATAATCTTTGAAGACTAACAACAAAATAAAAGCTAGACAGTCAGGGACAATTGAAAATTCCCCAAACTATGAATTCAGGAGTATTGAATTTGTTATTATGTTTGAGCATTAGAACACTGCATTAGCCATGGCAAAATGCATGAAATTGGCAACCTTTTCTCTCAGCTCCATGGTAACGTGTAGAATTGCAGGAAATTTGCTTTAAAACTGCAAAAACAAATCACTACACCGCCAAGATGGGGGCCTCAAATGTTCTTGCCCAGGCACCGGACAGAATTCAGCTGCTCTGACTGGCTGACCACACCCTTTGTCTAAGCCCCATTTTGATCCAGAAAAAAACCCTTCCAGTGATTTATCTTCTGCTGCAAATGTCTGAATGCATGTGTCCTTGCGTGTGTAATGTATTCATGATAGACTCGTTCTACAGAAAGTGGAAGGATGAGCGTTTTGTTATGAATCGGCGTTTCTCATCTAAGGCAAAAGGCGATTAGGATGATGAATCCTTTCCTCTCAGATCATCCCAGCCTATCACATTTCTAGTTCATTTCAGCATCTTTGGTCCTACAAAATACATGGGATTTTGTACCATAGTTTCAAAACCGATTTCAGGAAACCAAGTCATCGAGGATGTAATTTTCCTTAACTCCAGTGGGGAGGGGCCACAGTATGTGCCAGTTTCTAATCTATCCAAGCACAAATGCACCTGATTAAAAACGTACATGGAACCCTACATGAGCACGTAAGAGGAAGGTAGACTCCTTGAAATATCCCTGACAGCCACCCAGTGTTTTCCAGACCACAGTCTGGTTGTTCTGATTCACAGATAGTGCTCAGACACTGAGTCAGAGGCACCTGTCTGGACGGACTACCCATAGCTCTACTGTAAGTGAACATAATACTGTAAAACTGGGAATTACTCGGAACCAACCCGCTGCCCTCTCTCCAACAGCTCCTCCTGCTGGCCTTCTGAGGTATTACAGGAGTGAGGCAGCACTGTATCGAGGCACATACTGACCTGTCTTTAAATGACTTTAGACCCCCCCCTCTCAGTCAAACCGGCGGCCCAGGGAACCCCATCATACATTAGCAAAAAATATAAAAATGTCTTATCAGGTGAATGAAAAATGGCAAGGAGAAGTGTGGGTGGACCATTTCAGTTTGTCCGTGATGTGTACGCCGAGGAACTTAAAACTTTCCACCCTCTCCACTATTGTCCCGTCGATGTGGATAGGGGGCTGCTCCCTCTGCTGTTTCCTGAAGTCCACGATCTTTGTTTTGTTGACATTGAGTGTGAGGTTATTTTCCTGACACCACACTTTAAGGTAACAGGGTTGACCTTTAAAATGAGGTATAGATTTTGAATCACAAGTAAATAATATTCTTCAGAAATGACTTTGTCAAAGCAACAAAATAACGAGGTCTTCACAGTGATGGTGAAAACTTGGAGAAATGGTGGTTAAAATCTTCCTAGAAGTCAGAGGTTGCACGGAGGGCATGTCAAAATGCAGAATTTTGGCGATTTAGTCAATCTTTCTTCATATAAAAGAAAATCTGATTTATTGAATTCTCCATGTGGTCTATATTAAAGGGCACTTCATGGAATATAACAGGCTTTTAAAATTCAATATTGCTGCACAATTTATACTTAAAATATCAAAGGGATGCAAAAGACACTCATTTCGTTGAACCACCCAATTTGCTCAATATTAGGAGTTGAGAAATAAAGTGGACGTTATTAGAAAGAAGATATTCTCCTGTAGGTATGTCATTCAATACCCCCAGACCCCCGGTTGAATACCCCTCCCTGCTTTAGACCAGTGTTCCTAAAAAGCTGAAATGTGTGCAGGCTTTAGTCTCAACTGTAACACTGTTTTAAACACCTGATTCAACTAATCCACAATATGAAATCGGGTGTTTTAGTGCTAAGCTGGGACAAAAGCCTGCACACACTGCAGGGCCTCCGGGAGAGAACACGTCGTACATGTCCGTCATATATTTTCTTCCCGTAGAAATTGGAACCGTTTCAGTCTCTCGCAGCAGTCTAGTGTTCTAACCACTGCTGTGTTCTCTGCATGAAAATATTAGCCTTCTATGAAACATTAGCTCTCTTCCTTCAAAACATTGCAAAGCCGCTTTTCACCTCTATCAAAACATTCTCACCCTCTACTGTGTGTGAACTCTCCAACATGGCTAGCTGTTCTACGTTCGAAAAGACCTCTGCAGCTCTCAGCGTTATGAACGTACTAGAACTGCTGTCTGTTGTCATAACACTGTCCATGTCATCTCCACCATGTCATGCCACCTGAATGTGCTGAATAAGCTAACTTCGAGAGGTTAAGTAATGACGGTGTAGTGTATGTACAGAAAACTTGCTCTCTACGGAGTCTCACAATACCGTACCATCTCTTAGGACAGCCTCTGTCAATGCAGACTTAGAGTAGGCAACACACTAATATCAACATCAATATATCATAACATGTTTTTGGGCTAGTTCATTAGTTCTGGCCTGATTTAAGTAGAATCCTGAAGAATAATGTAAAAGGTACAGTTTATATTACTAAAACATAAGTTGAAAATTGCTGCTTCCTGTTGTCATGGATTTGTAATTATAGTAGTGTCAAAACACTGTTTTTAAATCTAATATAATAATCAATATGCTGCAATAAGTTGTGATATGTTGAAGACAAAAATTACGCACACGTCACACTTGTGTTCAGATTACTGTATTTTGCAAAATTAATACCTTTTTAAAAACTGCTCACGCACCAATATTTACCAATCGGTCACTCTAGACAGAAATTGATTAGCTTGTTCTACTGTAATCAATAGAGCATGCAACTGAATCACTCGCATCGATATTGTATTGAAATCAATGGAACTGGGACAGGTATGGTTTGCGCTCCTTTTAAAAGAAAAACCACAACAAATCTGGGTATACAACATGTAACTGTCGATAGGCTTTTATCAACTCATCTCCTTGTAGGAAAATGTTTATGGTAGATATGAAATAGGAAACGCAAAAACTTTTTGACTGGATAATTTCAATGAATCGTCTCTCCACACGTAGTTCTAAATAGTGACGGGTTGCTTTCGTTTCAGTGATGGCTGTCAAATCCGTGTATTAGTTTGTGGCCAGCGACTTTTATACAGAGAGCGCCCCGAATTGTCTGTGCTATTTTAAGTTTGAAAATGACAATGGCGTTAAGTCCTGCGACGGACAGACGCGTATGACAAAATCAACGGTACCTAACCAAATATGTGAATCTGATTCAAGCAATCCATTTAGTGTTGGCGTGATGACTATACACTCTTTATAATAACATCTCCAATCTGACGTAAAACGGATGTTTAATTCCACTAAACTTTGTGGTGAAAATGCAAGCTTGTGTAATGTAGTAATATGTTTTGTCCACCATATGGAAATGAGTGTAATTTAATATAATTAATTCAGTATTTCCATATTTATTACCTTTTATTTAACTAGGCAAGTCAGTTAAGAACAAATTCTTATTTTCAATGATGGCCTAGGAACAGTAGGTTAACTGCCTTATTCAGGGGCAGAATGACAGATTTTTACCTTGTCAGCTCGGGGATTCAATCTTGCAACCTTTCGGTTACAAGTCCAATGCTCTAACCACTAGGCTACCCTGCCGCCCCAATATGTGATGATAGTAAATGTAGCATACTCACACACGTTTACAATAATGACATCCATTTCTTTCTACTTTAACCATGGAGAGAGTTTAGAAATGCTCCTAAGCACAATTTTAACAAGACGCTCTAGACTAGAGCGTCCATAGGGTCTGTGCAGCAGGATGAACGTTTGACGTCCCTACTTAAGACTCCAGTCGTTTCACATGTTTTGATGTATTCCCTTCTAAACAAGCTTTCTTCTAAGTTGACTAGATAGTTAAATATGGGCTGCTAGTGTTTAAATGCATCAAATATGTGAAATGACTGGGTTAAGGCTATCTTTGGCGAAAGGACCACTGCTCAATATCACACGTGGGGAAAATAGCAAGGTCTCAAAGACATTTGCAAACATCAGCTTGTCTGGAAAAGAGAGAAGATGAATATCACCTAGTTTTTCCTTGTGCTTCAAATCTTCTCCTGTCTTTCCAGTCACAGACGAGGACACAGTCAAGAGGTACTACGCCAAGTTTGAGGAGAAGTTCTTTCAGACGTGCGAGAAGGAGCTGGCCAAAATCAACACATTCTACTCTGGTAACTGTGCATGTTGCTCGATGTCATGCACCTGATATAACCAAACCACAGTTTGTTTCTCTACTTAGCTAGCCTATTTCTATGATTGTACCAACAAAAAGACCAACAGCACATTCACATTGCATTACTAGCAAACAGTCACATTCTCCTCCACAGGTCTAGGCCACTAATGACCCATCTGGTCAGAAGACAAACATGAATCCCTTAGGGACTGAGTCTTCCTGCCAAAGACCAATAGTTAGGCAACAGAGACCGAATCAGACTGCCTCTCTCTTACACAATCTCCCTGTCTCTCTTACTCAATCTCCCTCTCTCTCCCCTTCTTCCCATGACCCTGCCTCTCCCTCTCTTCTCCCCCCACCCTCTCTCTCCCAGAAAAGCTAGCCGAGGCCCAGCGCCGTTTCGCCACGCTGCAGAATGAGCTGCAGTCTTCACTGGATGCCCAGCGGGAGAGCAGCATGCAGGGTCTCCGTCGCCGCCGCAAGGCCGTCTTCCACCTGTCCCAGCAGGAGCGCTGCAAACACCGCAACATCAAAGACCTGCAACTGGCCTTCTCAGAGTTTTACCTCAGCCTCATCCTGCTGCAGAACTACCAGGTTAGTAGACACTACCCCCTATACACTGCCCCTTAGACACTACCCCCTATACACTGCCCCTTAGACACTACCCCCTAGACACTGCCCCTTAGACACTACCCCCTATACACTGCCCCTTAGACACTACCCCCTATACACTGCCCCTTAGACACTACCCCCTATACACTGCCCCTTAGACACTACCCCCTATACACTGCCCCTTAGACACTACCCCCTATACACTGCCCCTTAGACACTGCCCCTTAGACACTGCCCCTTAGACACTACCCCCTATACACTGCCCCTTAGACACTACCCCCTATACACTGCCCCTTAGACACTGCCCCTTAGACACTGCCCCTTAGACACTGCCCCTTAGACACTGCCCCTTAGACACTGCCCCTTAGACACTGCCCCTTAGACACTGCCCCTTAGACACTGCCCCTTAGACACTGCCCCCTATACACTGCCCCTTAGACACTACCCCTTAGACACTGCCCCTTAGACACTGCCCCTTAGACACTGCCCCCTATACACTGCCCCTTAGACACTGCCCCTTAGACACTGCCCCTTAGACACTACCCCTTAGACACTGCCCCCTATACACTGCCCCTTAGACACTGCCCCTTAGACACTGCCCCTTAGACACTGCCCCTTAGACACTGCCCCTTAGACACTGCCCCTTAGACACTGCCCCTTAGACACTGCCCCTTAGACACTGCCCCTTAGACACTGCCCCCTATACACTGCCCCTTAGACACTGCCCCTTAGACACTACCCCTTAGACACTGCCTCATCCTGCTGCACAACTACAAAGTTAGACCCTTGGGCGGTATCCAGATTTTCATATTGTAAAACCGGGCTTCACTCATCCAGGGATTTAAGGTATTACCGGCATAGCACACAAGGGGGTGCTAAAAACACAAGAAAAGCCCATTGGGCCTCTATTACCAGAATACTAACAAAAGTAGCACAAACTAATAGTGAAATCACATAGACGCTGTTAGCTAAATGCTAACGTGCGAAAACGAACAAACTAATTGCATAGACAGGCAAATCCAGCTCATAAAGCTATACAAGCATAGCTAGTAGCTACCAAATGTAATTTTCGGTGAGTGTGGACATTTACAAGCGAATGTGAACGAGAGAAATTGTGCAAATGAGCCAAGTTGTGATGCATGCTTTTCTGAAGGAAGAGCAGCATGTGTACATGGAGCAGAGGGGAGAAGAACGGAGGAGACAAAAAAAACGCTAGTAGGAAGCACAGGGAAAAAATGGCAGCTGTACAGAACTCATCCAGAGCTCTTTGACTTCTGGCAGAAAGCCATTATGAGATATCTGATGGCAAACATTTAGTAGTGAATTGAATTGTAACTTCATCACCTCATGTGCGCTGCACAACAGGGACTCGTCGATAGATAGACTGCTATGGACTCACCAGCTCTCGCTTTCTCCCGTTGTGCTATTTACAAACAAACACGTGACTGGCATAACTGTTCTGGGGAACTACAGTAAGCTTCATAATGTAAGATCATGTGAAACGGGTGAAATGAAGAACACAATCTGTTTTATCTCCCTAATTTATTGCACATGTTGACTGCAGGTATTAAAAAGGTAGCTACAAATATTACAACATATTGAAAAACGTCAAAGAAATAGTTTTGACGGTATCGAAAAACATTTCCGTGGCCTTTTTCCAAATACCCCGGTATACCAACCAATCCTAGTAGACACTACCCCTAGATATTACCCCCTATACACTATTTCAGGATTCTACCTCAGCCTCATCCTGCTGCAGAACTACCAAGTTAGGTACCAGCTCCTAATCACCAAACCCTAGACACTACCGCTAACCCTAACCTTGTTGTCCTGTGTCACCTTCTGATCCATTGCAACAAGTTTTCGTCCTAAAAATTCTCCGGGAGACTCCTATTATAACCCTTCAACTGTTTCCCCTCTCCCCAGAATCTGAACTTCACAGGTTTCCGTAAGATCTTGAAGAAGCATGATAAGATCCTGGAGACGTCGCGGGGAGCCGACTGGCGCGTGGCCCATGTGGAGGTGGCCCCCTTCTACACCTGCAAGAAGATCACCCAGCTCATCTCTGAGACTGAGGTACTGGACTGGACAGCCATTTTGTTTCCCCCTCTTATCAATGAAAAGCATTTGCTAGTAGCAATGTACTATAATCATTTCAGATTTATTCGCTTATCATCTTGTCTTTTAGCTGTGACACAATCTCTTCCTTTCTCGCTCTGTCTCCACCGCTCTCTCAGGCCCTGGTAACACAAGAGTTGGAGGGAGGAGACAGACAGAGAGCCATGAAGAGACTACGAGTGCCTCCACTGGGTGCTGCACAGCCTGCTCCGGCGTGGACCACCTTTAGGGTCGGCTTGTACTGTGGCGTCTTCCTCGTCCTCATGGTCACTGTCGTCATCACAGGTACGACCGTCATCCCTCCCTTTCCTCCCCATTTCTACGGGCCTAAGTGCTCTAGTTCAGGATTTGACAGCTCAGTTGTTGACGGAAAGCTGACGTTAATGTGTTATTAATGGGTTAAAGGTTATTAAAGGGTTATTAATGGGTTATTGTTATTAATGTTATTAATGGGTTATTAATGGGTTAAAGGTTATTAAAGAGTTATTAATGGGCAATTGTTATTAATGTTATTAATGGGTTATTGTTATTAATGTTATTAATGGGTTATTAATGGGTTAAAGGTTATTAAAGAGTTATTAATGGGTAATTGTTATTAATGTTATTAATGGGTTATTAACCGTCCTGCCCTCTAGCTGCGGTTGTGATAGAGAATGCCAACGTGTGGCCACTGGTGAGGATCTACCGCGGCGGCTTCCTGCTGATCGAGTTCCTCTTCCTGCTGGGCATCAACACGTACGGCTGGCGCCAGGCGGGGGTCAACCATGTGCTCATCTTCGAGCTCAACCCCCGCAACAACCTCTCCCACCAGCACCTCTTTGAGGTAAGAGTTTGGTCCCGCGTGGCTCAGTTGGGAGAGCATGGCGCTTGCAACGTCAGGATTTTGGGTTCGATTCCCGGGGCCACTCATAAGTAAAATGTATGCGCGCATAACTAAGTCACTTTGGATAAAAGCGTCTTCTGAATGGCGCATATATATTAGTTTGGTCCAAGAAGTTTGTTGTTGGATACTGGTTGAGTTTTAGTCATATCGTTCTGATTATTACTTCTACCTATGTGGCTTTTTATGGTCAAATTTAGTGTAGTGTTACTGAATCTAGCTTTTCGCGTTAGTATCAAGTCATTTGCTTGAATTCTCTCCCTCTCTGTCTTAAATTTAAACTAGCTTTATTGGCATGAAAGGAGCAAATCAACTGTTGCCAAAGCAATAAGCAGTAGAACGGAATGACACTGTAATAGATTGCATTTTCAATCAAATTCCAACACCAGTTAACCTCCCTCCTCTTCTCCACATAGATTGCTGGTTTCCTGGGGGTGCTGTGGTGTATGAGCATCCTGTCCTGTCTGTTCTCCAAGTCCATCCTGGTGCCCATGCAGGCCAACCCGCTGGTCCTCTACGGCTTCTTCTTCCTCTTCCTCATCAACCCCTTCAAGACCCTCTACTACAAGTCACGCTTCTGGCTCCTCAAACTGCTGGTGAGACACTCAGAATGCCGAAGAAGTGCACTGTCAAATGTTATATGGCCGCTGAACATGTCTGAACATGTGCCTGTCGTCATGATGGGGGAAAGGGCAACATTTTATGTTGCCAAATGCTCTGTCTTTGTTGTCCTATGCATCCTTAGTCAGTATATATATCTTTCCCTCTCACGATCTCTCTCTTCCCTCTCTCCATTCCCCACCTCTCTACCTTTCTCCCTAACCCTCCCTGTCCTCTAGTTCCGTGTGGTGACAGCCCCGTTCCACAGGGTAGAGTTTGCAGACTTCTGGCTGGCCGACCAGCTCAACTCTCTAGGGGTGGTTCTGATGGACCTGGAGTACCTCATCTGTTTCTACAGCTTTGAGCTCGACTGGAAGCAACAAGACGGGCTACTGCACGACAGTAAGCAACGGACACACACACACACACAATAACACACTCCAAGCTCTATGGAAAATAAGCTTGTTAGTTTGACTTTCAATCAGTCAGCTGAACAATCAGGGCTTTTCTAATTTCTGGTCGCTACTTTCATTTCTCTCTTCCTCTCCTTTATCCCCGTCTCCTCTCTCTTTCTCACTCTCACTCATCACAACACGCAGCTTTATCCAAACATACAAATCTCAGTCAAAACAAGCCCACACTAAACATACCCTCAAGACTTTTGTCCAAACAAAGTGAACTCGAGTCCAAACAAACATAACCTGGTCCACAGACAGCTCACTCCGAACACTATCCAGTCCAAATAAACATACACACCACCAACTAGCCTTGTTCTAGCGCATTTTATCCCGTTGATGTTATTATTTGCATGGGTGTTAAGTGTTGGAGTCAACTCCTTCTAAAACTCATGAGGATATTGAATTCCTATAAATAAATTCTATGTCCGATCCAACAGACAGGAATTTAAATGGAACGTATTTGGCAGATTTTATTGGTCGACTAATCATGTGCTTTGTGATAGGTGCTGGTGTTTGTCACTCCTACTCGTATAACGTGTGCTGAATTTTATTGGCTAATTCCTAATCGATGTGTATTCTGATAGGTGGAGGCGTGTGTCACTCGTACTCGTACGGCGTGCGGGCAGTGATCCAGTGTCTGCCGGCCTGGTTCCGCTTTGTGCAGTGCCTGCGGCGTTACCGCGACTCCAAACGGGCCTTCCCACACCTGGTCAACGCAGGGAAATACTCCACCACCTTCTTCGTGGTCACCTTCGCTGCCCTCTACAGCACTCACAAAGGTATGGAGAGAACGTTTATAGCCATCTTAGACTGGGATCTAAATGACATATCGTAAGTACAGAACCGTTTTGGGCCACTACGACGGTTGACATGCATATACCAGTGATTCTCATAAGAGGAGAGAGGATCCACAAACAATGGAACAACAAACAAGGAGAGATTGGTACAGTAATGGTATTCGCAATGTAACGTTTGTAGTTTATACGTATGCACTACGTTGATTGATTGACCAAACGCTTGAATCATTAATTGAGCGGTTGCTTTGTTGATTGATCAGTGATTTGAGTGATTGAATATGACCCTTGACCCCTATGCCTCTCCACTCCTAGCTGTGCGTCATGAGGACACCCAGATCTTCTTCTACCTGCTGATTGGCTGTTCATTAGTCAGTTCCTGTTACACCCTGGTGTGGGATCTGAAGATGGACTGGGGCCTGTTTGACCGCAATGCAGGAGATAACACCATACTCAGAGAGGAGATCGTCTACCCCCAGAAAGTTAGTGTACACCTCTTGGTCATAACGACCATAATGACGAATATAAGATGGGTAGAGGTAATCGTCTATATACAGAAATACACACACACACACTGGTCGGGAAAAACATGCCTCAAAGAGGAACAGAGAGGATGTAGGGCTGGTCGATATGTAACTCATTTGAATGTATGTTTCTGCGCAATATTCCAAATGCCTGTATCGCAAGTTTTTTAGTTTTCATGAGCGTTTATGTCCGATTGTTCTCATGTTGTCTTTTTGGTCTCGTCTCCTTCGTTCCTTCTCTGCTGTGTGTGCACCTTTCCATTTACACCAGCGATCGGAGTATAATGACAAGATGCTCATGTCTCCACCCTAACAATGGGAGTTGTCCCAAAGGCGCGAAGGCAGTCAACAAGCTTAGGTCCGAAATAAGCCCATAGAAAAGCATTTGACTTATTTGTGAAACCTCTCACTTTTGCCTCTTCCTCTGTTTACACACACACACACACACACACAGACATCAAGCCCCTCCCCCTGCCACTCCCACAAAATGAGAGATCACTTCTTCCTCTCTGACAAGCAGTTTTAACTTGCTATTTGCATTTGAGGTTTGGTCCAACAGAATGGGTCATATGGTCACAAACACATTGAGACATTATTTTACTGTAATAGAGGAGGCGTTAACTTTTCTAACGATACCCTCAACTGCTCAAAGTTCACACAGAGCAAACAGTACTAAAACAGGAGTACCAATGAACGTTGATTCTGTAAAATTAATTCTCAGTGTCGCGCATGGCATTGCAGTACCGCTAGCAGCATTTTAGCCACAGACTGTTATACTAGTTGTCTCATTAAGCAATAAGACATGAGGGGGTGTGGTATATGGCCAATATACCACGGCTAAGGGCTGTTCTTATGCACGATGCATCGCGGAGTGCCTGGACACAGCCCTTAGCCGTGGTATATTGGCCATATACCACCAACCCCAGAGGTGCCTTTTTGCTATTATAAACTGGTTACCAATGTAATTGGAGCAGTAAAAATACATGTTTTGTCATACCTGTGGTATACGGGCTGATATACCACGGCTGTTAGCCAGTCAGCATTTAGGGCTCGAACCACCCAGTTTATAATCTGTGTTTTATAAATGCGCAATAAACATAAAACACAATTTATATAAGGAATTGGCAACTCGTTCTCATTCTGAGAAAGAATGTAGGCCACTTGATTTCAACATCTGAACAAAGTGGACAAGCTAGCCTGCTGTTCAAACAGTTGGAGAAGGACAGAAGGGTGTGTTCATAACAATTCAACTGTTCTGCCTTGTTAACTAGAAAATAGATCCAATTGGCTAAACTTGAAATATAAAGATTAGCTGGCTACTCACTAGCTCGTGGGCTTGTGCTAGAGAGATTATGAAACCTGTTTTATAATGCCTGCTACAAGAGGTTAGTCATTATTAGTGAATGTGCTTTATACATGGCTCTGGTTAAATTTGTAACAAAATATTTTCCTCGACAAACCTGAAAGCCAGATCAGTGATTATTGCAACAAAAAAAACAGGTTAAACTATTTTGATAATTTCATTATTTTATTAGTTGGTTTAATGGTTATGGAAGGCCTAGGTGTAATTTCACAAGCCCTGAATTCATTAGAATAGTGTTGACTGTTTGAAATGCAGTGGATTTGACCTTTAATTGTACAACAAAGCTTATTTAGAAACCTATTTCGTAAATAGTCCAGAAGTTAGGAAATAAATGGAGATGTGATTTTTAGGCCATATCGCCCAGCCATAAGAGGATGTCTGCTAATGTAGTAAATCATCGCTAAAATATGTTCAGGCCTACTATTGTTCTGTAATGTCAGAAGATGTGTATGTGATGATAATACACGCGTGTGTTTGTTCAGGCCTACTACTACTGTGCCATACTGGAGGATGTGCTGCTGCGCTTTGCCTGGACAATACCCCTCTCCCTGAGTGGGATACCCTCAGCTGCAGACATTGTGGCTACCATCCTCGCCCCTCTGGAGGTCTTCAGGTGAGATTACAGTATTTTATTCTCTCTCCTATATTTTCTTTGCATTCTCTTCCTTTCTCATTGAATTAACATTTCAGTCTATGCCTACTATTGTGGTAACTAGGTAGAGCCCTTCTGAAGGTTTCAACCAGCGACCATTTAACCACTAAATACCTCCCTCGACGGCATTTCAGACATGAAATGAAGGTGAGAAACCTCAAAAACATTTCACTCGATTCTCCTCCTCCCCCCCTCTCCACTGCAGACGTTTTGTGTGGAACTTCTTCCGTCTGGAGAACGAGCACCTGAATAACTGTGGTGAGTTCCGAGCGGTGAGGGACATCTCGGTGGCTCCGCTGAACGCTGACGACCAAACGCTGCTGGAGCAGATGATGGACCAGGAGGACGGAGTCCGGAACCGCCTGGGCAAGAAGAACTGGAAACGCTCCTACAGCATGTCCCTGAGACGGCCACGCCTCGCTTCCCAGTATGGTTATACAATAGCTCCACACACACATACAGTCGTATGAAAAAGTTTGGGCACCCCTGACAATTTCCATGATTTCCATTTATAAATAATTGGGTGTTTGGATCAGCAATTTCATTTTGATCTATCAAATTACTGATGGACACAGTAATATTTCAGTAGTGAAATGAGGTTTATTGGATTAACAGAAAATGTGCAATATGCATCAAAACAAAATTAGACAGGTGCATACATTTGGGCACCCCAATAGAGAAATCACACCAATATTTAGTAGAGCCTCCTTTTGCTAAAATAACAGCCTCTAGACGCTTCCTATAGCCTCTAATGAGTGTCTGGATTCTGGATGAAGATATTTTGGACCATTCCTCCTTACAAAACATCTCCAGTTCAGTTAGGTTTGATGGTTACCGAGCATGGACAGCCCGCTTCAAATCATCCCACAGATTCTCAATGATATTCAGGTCTGGGGACTGGGATGGCCATTCCAGAACATTGTACTTGTTCTTCTGCATAAATGCCCGGGTAGATTTTGAGCAGTGTTTTGGGTCGTTGTCTTGTTGAAATATCCAGCCCCGGCGTAACTTCAACTTTGTGACTGATTCTTCAACATTATTCCCAAGAATCTGCTGATATTGGGTGGAATCCATGCGACCCTCAACTTTAACAAGATTCCCAGTACTGGCACTGGCCACACAGCATGATGGAACCCCCACCAAATTTTACTGTGGGTAGCAAGTGTTTTTCTTGGAACGCTGTGTTCTTTTGCCGCCATGCATAACGTCCCTTGTTATGACCAAATAACTCAATCTTTGTTTCATCAGTCCACAGCACCTTATTCCAAAATGAAGCTGGCTTGTCCAAATGTGCGTTTGCATACCTCAAGCGACTCTGTTTGTGGCGTGTGTGCAGAAAAGGCTTCTTCTGCATCACTCTCCCATACAGCTTCTCTTTGTGCAAAGTGCGCTGAATTGTTGAACGATGCACAGTGACACCATCTGCAGCAAGATGATGTTGTAGGTCTTTGGAGGTGGTCTGTGGGCTGTTTTTGACCGTTCTCACCATCCTTTGCCTCACCGATATTTTACTTGGCCTGCCACTTCTGGCCTTAACAAGAACTGTGCCTGTGGTCTTCCATTTCCTCACTATGTTCCTCACAGTGGACACTGACAGCTTACATCTCTGCGATAGCTTTTTGTAGCCTTCCTCTAAACCATAATGTTGAACAATCTTTGTTTTCAGGTCATTTGAGAGTTGTTTTGAGGCCCCCACGTTGCCACTCTTCAGAGGAGAGTCAAAGAGAACAACGACTTGCAATTGGCCACCTTAAATACCTTTTCTCATGATTGGATGCACTTGTCTATGAAGTTCAAGGTTTAATGAGCTCACCAAACCAATTGTGTGTTCCAATTAATCAGTGCTAAGTAGTTACAGGTGTTCAAATCAACAGAATGACAAGGGTGCCCAAATATTTGCATAGCCTATTTTTCACATCTGATTTAATTTCATACAACTTAATATTGCTACACTAAAAATCTTTGTCTGGACAATACCCCAGTACTCAGCTTTTATTCGAAAATGAATGGCATGCCACTGTGATCATTTTCTGTGACGACAGAGTAAATTATTATGCAGCCTCAGAGGGGTGCCCAAACTTTTTCATACGACTGTATATTGGCAGGCCTGCATACACACACAAAGCTACAGTATGTCCCTGAGACAACCGCGCCTCGCTTCCCAGTATGGTAATAACGTATGGCTGTGTTCCCCTCTACTAAACTCTCTCTCTCTCTCCTCAGGACCAAGACCCGGGACACCAAAGTTCTCATGGAGGACACAGACGATGATACCTGACATCAGGCCAGACCCATTGCATCCATAGCATGGGTTCAGAACCTCTTTAAAGGACCACGTCCCTCCTAGGGGCATACCCCGTCCCCCCTCATCAATCAGTCGATCGATCATTTGATGACCCGCCCCCTCATCAGTCCATCACAGAGCTGCCTATCTGCATCAACACACAGAGTACAAAGACATGAATAAAGGCATATACAGAGGATAACAACTGGAGACAAATATCTCACACACACACACACACACACCTTGGAACAGCTACTTTTAAGCCACTTTGTTTTGTTACGTTCATGGACCATTTAGTGCTGAGTTGACGTCACCCGTTATTTTTTATATTTCATGGGGCATAGACGAAACACCAAGACTGTGTAAATGTGGATGTAAATATCAGGAAGAACAAACGGGGAACGGACTGTTGATTTCAAGATGGCTAATCAGAAATGATGTAACATAAAAAAAAGACTGAGAGCGTTGGACTCTGAACAGTGATCAGACACTCCTCTGCAATCAGTCTGGTCCAAGACTTTCTTATGACCTTTTTTTGATGAACATGATGAAGATTACTGTATTGATGTGGCTGTCCTTTCCATGTGTGATAAGTTCTTCCAGGAATACCATGGTTTTTATTTTATTTTGTTTAATTAAATTGTTATTTATGTGAGGGGAGAGATGCCTAAAACATTTGGTAGTGAAATGGGGGAGGTTCTGATTTGAGATGGCTGCTAAAGTGTCTGCCTAATGTTGCCCATAAGAACTGTTCCAAAGACCTGTTCGTAAGGGGGAGAGGAGTTTGTTCTAATGGTTCAGTATGGGTCGGTCTGAATATAAGGCTGATCAGAGACCAGTGCTTCAGGGCATCTCATCCTCTAAAATGACATTGTATGTTCAAAAACCCTCAGGAGGCTCTGATTGGACAATTCTCTCAAAACAAGCCCACCCCTTCCCGGTCTTCAGAACCTTTATAGGGAGGGGGCCTCCCATCATTTTGGAACATCCCCCCCATGTCTATTTCTATGGGCACAAGCACATTCCATGACAAACTGTTCACACCCCCTCTTGATGGCGGAGAGGATTTTTCAGGTTTAAAGCTTATTTCCTGTAATTCTACACATTCTGCCATGAGGTGAAGATGTTTTTGGCCATTTTAAAGCTAATTTCCTGCAGTTCTACATATTTTGCGTGTTCATGTGATATCTGAGTGACTCAAACATTACAACAAAATCAATGGGCTAAAAGACCTAGCTAAAAAAAAAACGTTAGCTGACATGGACTAGTTGATCAATAGCTCTCTAAAGGTCTGCAATGACTGACATGAGGAAAACTGATGACTCACGACCCAATTTCAAAATTGCACCTTGCACATTCAAGAGTAATTTGAAAGCTAGACAGTCGTCGTCGTCCCGCCGCCGACCCCTTTAGTTTGGGAACCACTGGTCTAAGCTACAACATTTTAGATAGACTTTATAGCGTAAATGGAAATGTAAGAACGTTCTTAAATGAAATCATATCATTTGACAGTCCTGTTTGTAAGCTTTCAAATGATATCACACTCAACCGTTTATTTTTCCGCAGTGATGTGGACGTCTCATGGAAGGTTGGGGTATGCAAAATGGCTCAGCTTTGAGCACCTCCATCTCCTGAATGCTTTGACATTCAGGTCCAAAAAGTCACTTTTCCGACCACTTCCACCATGGGCAAACATGAATGAAAGGTTTTGTTCCAATCAAAAGGGGTGCAGTCAGAAAGTGATTGGAATCACATGGAACGACCCCTATACCAATATGGTTCAACTGTAGCATTGTTTACTTTCATGCCAAATCTTAGATGTCTTCTTTTTATTTACTAGTGTGAGCTAACACAGTCTCTCAATAAGCCGTGGTAGGTGTGAGAATGACAGAATTTACGACTATTGCTCTTAGAGCTAGCCAAATATCTGAAACATTCCATTGAGAGCTGGGCTGTGCTTCCAAAGCGTAACGCTTCAATAAAAGCCCATTTATGCTTGATCCGAAAATGTGGTCGGAGGCTCCGTATGGAGGGTGTGATGCAATTGCGGAGCATCCGGAGACACGCAGAGGCCAAATTGAGCTCCGTACAGCGTCACCGTGCACCTCGCAAATGTTGTAACAATGCGGATGGCTCCGTATAGCTCCATGCACACAAACTCACTTCCTTCACAACAGCTCTGCGCTGCTCCGCGAAGCGCAAGAAGTATGAACGCCCTGACTTCTGCAGAGGCCGCGTCACCGTAGGATGCTGCACGGCCAACGCAGACGTCAGATTGATCCTTGCAGCACCTTTTCCGGATAACGCACAGCAGATAGAAATTAAATCTATAGAAAAGATATTTCACTATTAGGGCCCTTACTTTTTCTTGGTCGTGTGACATTCGTTTTTTCTAGAGAAAATCACATCCTAAGGTGCCACCAGCCACCTGTGATACCTACGTCTGTTCTAGACATCCTAGTTCTATATGCAATGTTGTGCTGCTTTGCGTCCACTAAGCACCACAGCCCAGGTCTGTTCTGAAAGCCCAGCTCTCTTCCATCAGTAGGGTCAGTTTCCCCTGATTCTGTTATACTTGGGGCCCAGCGTTTTTCCTGCTCAGGTGTCAGTTTGGAAAACTGGTCCTTGCCATCCCATTAGATCGCAGGGCTGAACACCCAATGCCAGTTAGGAGTGAGGTGTCATGTGTATCTGGGGATGTGCAGGGGTTGGCCTCTTCACCTGCCCTTAATATTAGTAGTTGTTGACTTCTGCTGTAAAACAGCATATTTCTCTGTAGCAGAAATCTAAGTCATTCCATCTAGACAGTTTTTTTATTTTTACGTTTTATTCCTAGCCTTGGATGTGTTCTTAGCTCGGACGCTTCTCACTTTGGGGGGGATTTGTTGAATGTATCATTCTGTTAGTAACTCCAGCCAAGAAATGCAATGTGTATGCACTCACATAAAGACTCCAAAGAGAAGGGTCTGCATTGGCTCACCTACGGAGACTTGAATATTAGGATGCATCTAATGCGTTTCACAGTTCTAATGAAGGCAAAAGCTTTAAGCGTTCTGCTCTTACTGAGTAAGAACCATTTCCCAGAATCCCTCCCTTCCTAAAAGCCACCTGAGGGTTTTAACCCCCACTCTGTATAACCAGGTAGATTTACTAACACTGTAAAGATATAAGCAATCGTATAGGGCGGACTCCTAACTTGATATGCCCAGATAACTTATCTCCCATTGATATCAATGCACGATGTTCAAAGGTTTGAGTTAACCCAAGTATATCTCAGGTTAGGATTTGGCCCTTACTTCTCAAGCTGCGTTTCGTAGTTCATAGGTCAACTGTAATGGTGATTGTGGAAAGCCTGATGGAGCTTAAATGGGGTCTGGGGGAACTAGTCTTAAATAACGTGGTGAAGGAGAGAACCAAGAGAAGACAACATGGTGATCTATTAGTGTCTCCGTTCCAAGTAACACCTTAATGCTGATATAGTGTACTAGAAGTAGCATGCAATATTGGACTGTATAGGGAATAGGGTGTCATTTGAGATATGCCCCGTCTTTTTACGGTTCAGCTTTCCTGTCGTCCTTCCCAGCTCAGATGGGATTCTCCACAGAGGCCCGTAGACTTGAATGGAGCTGGTGAACAATAATGGCCATTCGTAATCCCTGTAATAAGTCTTAATAAGTGTTGAGCAATGTTTGTACCCGAGGGAGGAGGGGACCCCAGTGTCTCAGGGCAAACTGTTGATTTTCATTGGGCCTCAGTGCTTTGTAGATCAATGAGTCAATATTTAACTAGATTCCACCTCATCCGATTGTCCAATTTCTGACCAAAATAAATGATTTGCCATAAATGTGTACCTACTTGCGCACTTTAGCTGCTATATAAGAACCATTATAGACACCGCATAAGCGAGCGATTCATTTGGTTTTTTTTCTATGATGAAAACGCGAACGATGGGGCACAACTAGTAAAGAGTCAACACCTTGTGTGACCTTGGGTCCCATGCCCGTTGTTAAGATGGTGATGCCCATCTGTTGTTACATTTTCAGATATTGTGGTCTCTACAGGTCTGAAGACTGCACCTCTCTAGGTCAACCAATGGACCTAGTGGGGGAATAAGCAAATATTTATCATTTTGTTACATTCCTTAAGTAACGTCCACACCCTTGAGAGAGTGATATGGAGGGCCCACACACAGAGATATTGTAAATATACACACACTCTGAAGTGCTTACACACACCCTGCTTACAAGCACACCCTGTACACACACTCACCTTGCTTGGAGTATGATCCAGCTGATCTATGAATGCTAAGATTGGAGTTGCATTGGACCCATTCCCCTGTCGCTTCTCATTGGATCACTGAATCTCTCAGAGCTGTCACTCAAATGGATCCTCCCATGGAAGAAGAGTGGAATCTACTGTAGCAAAAGCCTGGACCAAAACAAAGCGCTTTAGAATGTTTTGTGAAACGTAAACCATGTTTCCACCATGTTTCCCTTATGCCTAGAACGTTATAAAGACTTTAATAAAGACCCTGTATGGATTTTATGAAACAGACGACACTTACATGTCCCATGTGTCCCGCGAGCGTTGTTTTATGTTCCAGTTTTTGGACATGCTCGCCCTATGTACTGTCATCGTACCCTGTACTTCTGGTTTAAAGGAGGACTCGTCATGAGTACTCGTTGGCATTCTCTGCTAACTTAGGCGCCTGGATCGCCTCCCTGACCCTGTTATTCTGTTTTTGAGTTTCAAAAAAATATCAAACAAAAAAATGACTGGACTCGTAGCTCTTTATTTCTATCCTTCTGTACTTGTTTATTTCCTCTATTCATTCTCTTCCATAATTTCTTTGTCCAGCAGGTGCTGCTGTTTCTATGACCTCGCGAGGGCATTCTATAATGTTTGAATGTAGACTGTTGTGAATATTTTCCTATACATTTTGGTTTCTTTTGCATAGGGAGGTGTCAATGAAATGTCTTCTTATAGCTACTCAAAGTAGTAGTTTCATGCCCATGCTTGGCAGGCTGAAACCTCCCATGCTTCTCCTATAAATGGAAAATGTATTGTATAGGCCAAGGTCAGCCACAGATTTGACACCAGAAAACATGCCCATGCCTATTTGGGATGTCCGCTACAGAAAATGTGGATCAACACGACACAGCCCTCTTGTGTGGAATGCCAAAGGATACAATTATATGACAGATTGTAGAGACAAAGTAACATTTTATGGACACTTTTGTAACGGTACACTCTGCTTTTTCATTCTCTGGAAGTATTTAATTCCGTTTGGGGAGTGATCCATGACCAAATAGATACACTATATATACACAAAGGTATGTGGACACCCCTACAAATTTGTGGATTCGGCTATTTCAGCCACACCCGTTGCCGATCGGTGTATAAAATCGAGCACACAGCCATGCAATCTCCATAAAAAAAACATTGTCAGTAGAATGACCTTACTGAAGACCTCAGTGACTTTCAACGTGGCACCATCATAGGACGCCATCTTTCCAACAAGTCAGCTCGTCAAGAGCTGCAAGTGCTGTTATTGTGAAGTGGAAACGTCTAGGAGCAACAACGGCTCAGCTGCAAAGTGGTAGGCCACACAGGCTCACAGAACAGGACCGCCGAGTGCTGATTCGCGTAGCACGTAAAAATCGTCTGTCCTCGGTTGCAACACTCACTACCGAGTTCTAAACTGCCTCGAAGCAACATCAGCACAATAACTTTGTCAAGAGCTTCATGAAATGGGTTTCCATGGCCAAACAGCCACACACAAGCCTAAGATCACCATGCGCAATCCCAAGCATTGGCTGGAGTGGTGTAAAGCTCGCCGCCATTGGACTCTGGAGCAGTGGAAATGCATTCTCTGGAGTGAGGAATCACGCTTCACCATCTGGGTTTGGCAGATGCCAGGAGAACGCTACCTGCCCCAATGCATAGTGCCAACTGAAGTTTGGTGGAGGAGGAATAATGTTCTGGGGCTGTTTTTCATGGTTCGGGCTAGGCCCCTTAATTCCAGTGAAGGGAAATCTTAATGCTACAGCATACAATGACAGTCTAGACGATTCTGTGCTTCCAACTTTGTGGCAACAGTTTGCGGAAGGCCCGTTCCTGTTTCAGCATGACAATGACCCCCGTGCACAAAGCGGGGTTCATACAGAAATAAGTTTGTTGATATCGGTGTGGAAGAACTTGACTGGCCTGCACAGAGCCCTGACTCAACCCCATTGAACACCTTTGAGATGAATTGCAACGCCGACTGCGAGCCAGGCCTAATCGCCCAACATCAGTGCCCGACCTCACTAATGCTCGTGGCTGAATGGAAGCAAGTCCCCGCAGCAATGTTCCAACATCTAGTGGAAAGCCTTCCCAGAAGAGTGGAGGCTTATAGCAGGAAAGGGGGACCAACTCCATATTAATGCCCATGATTTTGGAATGAGATGGTCGACGAGCAGTTGTCCACATACTTTTGTATTGTGTATTATAAACTAGGTGGTTCGAGTCCTGAATGCTGATCAGACGTATACCACGGGTATGACTAAACATTTTATTTTATGTTGGTAACCAGTTCATAAGACTGGGTTTGTGGTATATGGCCAATATACGACGGCTAAGGGCTGTATCCAGGCACTCTGTGTTGCATCGTGAATTAGAACAGCCCTTAACATTGGTATAAATGGCAATATACCACACCCCCTCGGGCCTTATTGCTTAATTAGCCCGAGTTATTAAGTGTTTGAATTGTAGCATAACAGAACAATTTATTTATACGAATAACAGCTCGTTGGCCTATTCCACGTTTTCCACTGTCTTGCCTTGCTGCAACGTATCATGGCAGTAGACTTTAGGTCGAGAAGTACTTGAAAACAAAGGTTTTACCCCTCACCACCAATAGGCTGTACAGTTGCCTTGATTTCATCATGTTTGTTGACACGGGCTTCGATTATTTGCTCAGTTGCACAGCGGTGAGTAGGGCCTAGGTGAGCCGCATGCGGCTTGAAGAGCAGAAATGATTTCAGTTGCATTCTGATTGCATGAACGGAAGTTTCTCCATTCTCCTCGACGTAAATAGAGTAGCCTGCTTTTGTGTGTGGTGGGCGGGAAATGTCATACAGTTCCGACATGTCTGTAAAGGAGAATTATTACGAAGGAGACCTGAATAGTTTACCCGACGACTCCAATGTTGTCCAACGTTATTTATTACAACTGAGACAGAGGGCACAGAAAGACATCATCGACCCGCAGGACAGGTTGAATTGGTCGGACAGTTTTCTAATAAAGTTTCTGAGAGCGAGAGACTTTGATGTTGAGCTGTCACTGAAGGTTGGTATCCGCGGTGGGTTAACTATTATAAAATCTAACTAAATCTAATGTATTTAGCAGTTGTTTAGAACTTGGAATCAAAACTGTCAGTGAAGGAGAGTTGGGTCGATGCCCCCAAGAACAATGTCCAATTGCTTACACAAAAAAACAGTTTGGTAAACATGTGGTATGTGGACGATGGTCACATTTCGTTTGTTTGCCTATGAAGGGAAATAAGTGACAGCGTTTAACACTTTTTAAGTTAACGTTATTTGATTAAATGTTTTTAGAAAAGAGGCGCTTTTCCCAAGTACTGGGGTAACTGACCCCCCTGTTGTAGAAACATCTCAAGGATGATAAATGGGAACAGGATGCACCTGAGTTCAATTTCGAGTCTCATAGCAAATGGTCTGAATAGTTATGTAAATAAGGGATCTGTTTTTATTTTTCATATATTTGCAAACATTTCTAAAAAACCTTATGGTGTATTGTGTGTAGATTGCTGAGGGTTTTTTATGTTCATTTAATCAATTGTAGAATAAGTCTATAACGTAACAATATGTGGAAAGAAGTTAAGGAGTCTGAATACTTAACGAAGGCACTGTGTGTGTGTCTATATATATATATATATATAAAAAAAAAAATTTTTTTCTAAATGACAAAAATATTATATTAACTTATATTAACTTACCTCCGAATCGTTGCTAGCGACTTAAAAAAAATGTAGATGAGACGGATAATTTTGTTTGTTTTTTATTCTTTGTTTTTTATTCATTATTTTGATTTCAATCTCTCAAAAAAGTAAAAGGTGTAGATCGTTCTCCATCCTCCCGGTTCAGAATGTAATTTTCATTGTCATGCTTGGTTCAATAGCTTGACATGATTTGACAGGCTGACCGCTGGCTGTTTTTCTGTTGCAATCTAAAATATATGTTTTCTTTCCCATCTTTCTTTCTCTCGCTTCCTCTCTCCCTCCATCCTTATAGCTACTAATTAATTACCAGCGTTGGAGGAGAGAGTGCCCAGAGATCAATGCCAACCTGCACCCGTCCTCTGTCCTGGGACTCCTCCAGAATAACTACCATGGAGTGCTGAGGGACCGGGACCTCAGCGGCAGCAGAGTGCTCATCTATAGGATAGGTTAGTTCTCATCTATAGGATAGGTTAGTTCTCATCTATAGGATAGGTTAGTTCTCATCTATAGGATAGGTTAGTTCTCATCTATAGGATAGGTTAGTTCTCATCTATAGGATAGGTTAGTTCTCATCTATAGGATAGGTTAGTTCTCATCTATAGGATAGGTTAGTTCTCATCTATAGGATAGGTTAGTTCTCATCTATAGGATAGGTTAGTTCTCATCTATAGGATAGGTTAGTGCTCACCTATAGGATAGGTTAGTGCTCATCTATATGGTCTGATATGGTGTGGTCTCGGTGTCAGGCAAGGCAAATGGCACCACTGCACAAAACCACCTAAAATGGTATTTAGTACTTGTAGTATTTTATTAGGATCTCCATTAGCTACTGCTAAAGCAGCAGCCACTCATCCTGGGTTCCACACAAACCATAACATAATAAATAACATTAGACAATTACAGCTGAAGGACATAACTACATACATTTAAAATAAGAATACACACGTTCATACATTTGCCTTAGCATTCCATGCATCGTACTCATAACGGCAATACTGCAGCCATTCATTTGCTCATGTATTGCAATCCTTTGCTCTACTACTGTTACAATTGCTTTGTTTAAGCAGGTCCAGATATCCTAATCTCACAGCATCCTTGAATCCTGATATCCTAATCTCACAGCATTCTTGAATCCTGATATCCTAATTTCACAGCATCCTTGAATCCTGATATCCTAATCTCACAGCATCCTTGAATCCTGGTATCCTAATCTCACAGCATCCTTGAATCCTGATATCCTAATCTCACAGCATTCTTGAATCCTGATATCCTAATCTCACAGCATCCTTGAATCCTGATATCCTAATATCACAGCATCCTTGAATCCTGATATCCTAATATCACAGCATCCTTGAATCCTGATATCCTAATATCACAGCATCCTTGAGTCCTGATATCCTAATCTCACAGCATCCTTGAATCCTGATATCCTAATCTCACAGCATCCTTGAATCCTGATATCCTAATCTCACAGCCTCCTTGAATCCTGATATCCTAATCTCACAGCATCCTTGAATCCTGATATCCTAATCTCACAGCACCAGTTCTGTAGAGAGAATTTCACAACATCAGGAACAATCTGTGTCATTGGTTCATAATCATGTGACTCATAGATGCTACTGAACACAAATGTAACACACGAAAATGCAATAATCATGTGGAGTTTCACCATAGTCGTTAACTCCTCATCTCCCCTGGCGTGAACAGAGCCACATATCATTTCGTATGGAGTTGCTGTAACGGGTGTCGTAAGGATTGGACCAAGGTGCAGCGGGAACGTGTATACTCATCTTCTTTATTAAATCAAAAGAAGGAAAAACAAACAAATCACGTATACAAAACAAAGAACGACACTAAACAGTCCTGTCAGGTGCACGGACACAAAACAGGAAACAACTACCCACAAATCCCATTACAAAAACACGGTCAAGGTCAATCCAATGAACTAAACAGAAATAGATAGACTAGACTGAACATAGAAATACACTAACATAGACACAAAAAAAACGGAACACATAAAACAAACACCCCTCTTGCGTAAGTACATAGCCCAACAAACCCCGAACCACATAAAACAAACACCCCCTGCCACATCCTGACCAAACTACAATAACAAATAACCCCTTTACTGGTCAGGACGTGACAGTTGCACGTAAGTTCACCCCTTCTGTGTTCCCCTGATGTGAATGCAGCAACCTTAAATTGTATGGAGTTTCAGTCTGCACTTCACCAAATTCCCCTGACGTGAATAAAGCTACCTTAATTCACTAAATTCTCCTGACATGAATAAACATACCTTGTCATCTACAGTTACCGCCCACAATGTGTAACCTGGGGTTACGTAATCTCTTGAATTGTATGGAATTGCGCCGAAGTTTCACTCCTGCTATGTCCCCCTAACGTCAACGCAGCAACCTTGAAATGTACTTTGAACATTATTAATTTTGATACATCGGCCCATAGCCCTGTGCCATGTGAGGTGGCATACCTACTGTATTTGGTTTAATATAGTATACTCTATAGTAGGTGTATTCAAATCTTACCCTACGAGATCCAGAGCACTGCTAGTTTTCTGTTCTACCTGATCATTAATTGCACCCATCTGGTGTCTCAGGTCTAAATCAGTCCCTGAATAGAAGGGAAGAATTTATAAAAAGCAGTTGAACTGGCTTCGATGTCAAGATTAGAATTGATGTACTCTACAGCTGGGCTCTCCAACCCTGTTCCTGGAGAGCTACCCTCCTGTAGGTTTTTGCTCCAACCCCAGTTGTAACTAACCTTATTCAGCTTATCAACCAGCTAATTGTTAGAATCAAGTGTGCTAGATTAGGGTTACAGGATGGTAGCTCTCCAGGGACAGGGTTGGAGGACCCTGTTCTACTGGGTCATCGGAGAAGTTGTCATTTTTAGATGTCATTTGCAATGTGTTGGCTTGTCTCCTCAGGTCAGTGGAACCCTAAAGACTTCACAGCTTACGAGGTGTTCCGTGTCAGTCTGATCACATCTGAGCTGATCGTCCAGGAGACAGAGACCCAGAGGAATGGACTGAAGGCCATCTTCGACATGCAGGGATGGTGCTTCGCTCACGCCCTCCAGATCAACTCCTCCCTGGCAAAGATGATGTCCTCTGTGCTCACGGTAGGCTATAAGTTGAACTTGGTTGTGTTCATTAGGACACCCAATGAAAAATGTTTTTAAAAGTTTTGCAACTGAAAACAAAAATAGTTTCCTATTGAACCATTGCAGGTAGTCCCTCCCTGTTTCAGTCTGTTTTCTTTAGTTTGGTGCCTAATGAACAGAACCCAGTATTGCTGTTTTTAAAGGGCCCCTCCACTGCTTTCAGAAATAATCTTAGAATGATCAATACTTTTGAAGGTGAGGGTTAGGTCTGGATCCAGAGTTGTCTGTATTGCAGATATCTCATGTTACTCTTACAGAATATAGCTACATACTCAATAGCTATACTGTGAATACGCCTTTAATAATAATACTGTAATAAGCCTCTGTGTAAATGTGATCTTGTCAGGACTCGTTTCCTCTGAAGGTGCGAGGGATCCATCTGATCAATGAGCCCATATTCTTCAGACCCGTCTTCGCCATGATCCGTCCATTCCTGACTGATAAGATCAAACAGCGGGTCAGTCACCATTCTTATGTTCTTGCACTATGACTTTTGCTTCACCTGGATACAACTTTCATACATTGTCAACAGGAGTGATGGAGATGATGATAGTGACCTCAAGATGTTGTTTAGAGCAGGTGCTTATAACCCATTATGATAATGAGGATAATGCTGCCTCTGATGATAATAATGACAACAATGACAATGTTGATCATGACAACTGTGATACTAATTCATGTCAATTCCCTTCTCTTACTCCTAGATCCACATGCACGGCAGTAACTTCAAAGAGACTCTGAGTGGCTTCTTCTCCAAAGACATCCTCCCCCAGGAGTACGGGGGCAGCGGCCCCTCCATGGAGGAGGTGTGTCAGGAGTGGACCTCCCACATCCTGCAGTCTGAGGAACGCCTCACCCAGCTCTCCATCTGCCCTGCAGGAGATGAGGTCACCCCAGACCCAGAGACAGAACCTGACCCTGACAGCCTACAGCTCCTGACTCCAAATGGACTACACATCCCAGAGTGCATCTCAATGACCAACCAACAACCACACAACTTGTAGCATCCTTCTGAAGTGGATGGGGTGCACAACTTCAGCCCTCGAGGTCCAAGATTATATGCAAGTTTACTACCAGTTTCCTGGTTAAGTTTGTCAGTTGATGATGGTAGGACCATGTGCTCAAAAGAGTTGAGTACATTGTGTTTGGAATTAGACCTAGACTACTTTTCTCTATCTCCTGTTTTATGGGTTTTAAAGTATATTAGCAGTATACAGCCAACTGTCTGTTACCATTATGTGTTATAACTAAGACCAAGGTTAAAGATGTATGTTTTAGCTATTTGTTCAATTTTGTGAATGTCTACTGTATTAGAGACTTGTATTTTTATACTATAATTGGTGTTTTAATTATGAAGATTAAAGGTCAATTCCACCACTTTTCAACCTCATTTACATTATCTTCAGCACAATGCCAGTGTCTACATGTGAAAACGGCACATTTCTACATTTTGTAGAAAGAAAATATGAAGTTCTAGCCGATTACATCTGAGATCCGCAGTGACGTGGGGAGCATGAAAATACCCTCCCTCTGGCTAGAAATACTTTACAAGTTTTGAAAACCACTTTTTACTCTACCCTGTGATGTCACAAGCTAGGTTTCCATCCAATTTGCAAGAGATGCTCATGCAAATATTATAAAATCTGCATTAAACAAATATGCACATTTTCCCACCAAAGGTTTGCTTCCATCAAAACAGATTTGTTGCAGACAAAAGGCTGTCCGTGATGACGTAGTGCACATAAAAAACACTTTTGCGCTAAAGATCTCATGTATCAGATAAAAAAACGAATTCCATGTATTTGCATTGCATTTTCCACTCTATGCATGGTTTTGTTTTGTCACACAAACTTGTGATGAATGCCAAACTTGTCCAATCTGGTTTAAGCGCATGCTCTCTAGTTTGCTGATGAAGTGGATGGGTGTCAGGGGAACTCAAGTACTATTTGAGAAGGTCCAGTCACACAAATTTCCTAGGTGGCAAAGGTCTGGATGGATGTCATTTATCAGCAGAGTTAAAAAAAACACCTCCAACCCATGCGACCCCAAACTGTTCACACCCCTCTTGTTGGCGGAGAGAACTGTTTCTACACTGCTCAAAAAAATAAAGGGAACACTTAAACAACACAATGTAACTCCAAGTCAATCACACTTCTGTGAAATCAAACTGTCCACTTAGGAAACAACACTGATTGACAATACATTTCACATGCTGTTGTGCAAATGGAATAGACAACAGGTGGAAATTATAGGCAATTAGCAAGACACCCCCAATAAAGGAGTGGTTCTGCAGGTGGGGACCACAGACCACTTCTCAGCTCCTATGCTTCCTGGCTGATGTTTTGGTCACTTTTGAATGCTGGCGGTGCTTTCACTCTAGTGGTAGCATGAGACGGAGTCGACAACCCACACAAGTGGCTCAGGTAGTGCCGCTCATCCAGGATGGCACATCAATGCGAGCTGTGGCAAGAAGGTTTGCTGTGTCTGTCAGCGTAGTGTCCAGAGCATGGAGGCGCTACCAGGAGAGAGGCCAGTACATCAGGAGACGTGGAGGAGGCCGTAGGAGGGCAACAACCCAGCAGCAGGACTGCTACCTACGCCTTTGTGCAAGGAGGAGCAGGAGAAGCACTGCCAGAGCCCTGCAAAATGACCTCCAGCAGGCCACAAATGTGCATGTGTCTGCTCAAATGGTCAGAAACAGACTCCATGAGGGTGGTATGACGGCCCGACGTCCACAGGTGGGGGTTGTGCTTACAGCCCAACACCGTGCAGGATGTTTGGCATTTGCCAGAGAACACCAAGATTGGCAAATTCGCCACTGGCGCCCTGTGCTCTTCACAGATGAAAGCAGGTTCACACTGAGCACGTGACAGACGTGACAGTGTCTGGAGACGCCGTGGAGAACGTTCTGCTGCCTGCAACATCCTCCAGCATGACCGGTTTGGCGGTGGGTCAGTCATGGTGTGGGGTGACATTTCTTTGGGGGGCCGCACAGCCCTCCATGTGCTCGCCAGAGGTAGCCTGACTGCCATTAGGTACCGAGGTGAGATCCTCAGACCCCTTGTGAGACCATATGCTGGTGCGGTTGGCCCTGGGTTCCTCCTAATGCAAGACAATGCTAGACCTCATGTGGCTGGAGTGTGTCAGCAGTTCCTGCAAGAGGAAGGCATTGATGCTATGGACTGGCCCGCCCATTCCCCAGACCTGAATCAAATTGAGCACATCTGAGACATCATGTCTCGCTCCATCCACCAACGCCACATTGCACCACAGACTGTCCAGGAGTTGGTGGATGCTTTAGTCCAGGTCTGGGAGGAAATCCCTCAGGAGACCATCAGCCACCTCATCAGAAGCATGCCCAGGCGTTGTAGGGAGGTCATACAGGCACGTGGAGGCCACACACACTGCTGAGCCTCATTTTGACTTGTTTTAAGGACATTACATCAAAGTTGGATCAGCCTGTAGTGTGGTTTTCCACTTTAATTTTGAGTGTGACTCCAAATACAGACCTCCATGGGTTGATAAATTGGATTTCCATTGATTATTTTTGTGTGATTTTGTTGTCAGCACATTCAACTATGTAAAGAAAAAAGTATTTAATAAGATTATTTCTTTCATTCAGATCTAGGATGTGTTGTTTAAGTGTTCCCTTTATTTTTTTGAGCAATATATATATATATATATATATATACACACACAGGACCAGTCAACAGTTTGGACACACCTACTCATATATACTACTCATATATAGATATATATATATATATTTATTGGCCTATGGTCGGTATTAACTCCATTCTGGGTCCGGATCAGAGTCCGCCAGTTGAGTATGGGGTTAGGTTATATGATGAGATGGATAAGAAAGAGCAAGATCATTCTTATTTACTAATTTGCAGCTAAGGACTGATCATCATGTCACTATTATACAAATTAAGACCCTCAATATTTATTGGAAAGGAGCATCAAGCTCATCACCATGCACTTACCATCCTGTGAAAGTCATCATTTATTTAATCTGTAGCTTAATAAAATGTGCATGCTTTATTAAAGTCGTAGTGGGAGGACCATACAACATAGCATCGCGTGACTGCACATTTACCTCAACATGATGGTTATTCTATCAACAATTGCGCAATAAATCGTTTCCATCACAATTTATTTTACTGACACAAAAAGATCCCACCACATTTCTTGTTTCCATCATAGCCGTTGTGATTAGGAATCCTAGAGGACATATATTCTGCAGGATTCCTGCAGAATTCTTTGTAAGGGAAGTCCTGCAGGATATCCCACAGGATTTTCGGGGCAACTTTCCTGTAAGACAATTCCTGTATGTAGGAATTATGCAGGTAGCCCTTCACAAAAACAATCCAGCAGGAATCCTGCAGAATATACAGTGCATTCGGAAAGTATTCAGACCCCTTGACTTTTTCTACATTGTTACTTTACAGCCTCATTCTAAAATGGATTTTAAAAAAATTACCCCTCAATCTACACACAATACCCCATAATGACAAAGCAAAAACAGGTTCATAGTAATTTTAGCAAATGTATAAAAATAAAAAACTGAAATATCACATTTACATAAGTATTCAGACCCTTTACTCAGTACTTTGTTGAAGCACCTTTGGCAGGGATTACAGCATCAAGTCTTCTTGGGTATGACGCTACAAGCTTGGCACACCTGTACTTGGGGAGGTTCTCCCATTCTTCTCTGCAGATCCTCTCAAGCTGTCAGGTTGGATGGGGGGTGTTGTTGCACAGTGATTTTCAGGTCTCTCCAGAGATGTTCAATCGGGTTCAAGTCCGGGCTCTGACTGGATCACTCAAGGACATTCAGAGACTTGTCCCGAAGCCACTTCTGTGTTGTCTTGGCTGTGTGCTTAGGGTCATTGTCTTGTTGGAAGGTCAACCTTCCCCCCAGTCTGAGGTCCTGAGCGCACTGGAGCAGGTTTTCCTCAAGGAACTTTGTACTTTGCTCCGTTCATCTTTCCCTCAATCCTGACTAGTCTCCCAGTCCCTGCTTCTGAATGAAGCATGATGCTGCCACCACCGTGCTTCACTGTAGAGATGGTGCCAGGTTTCCTCCAGATGTGACACTTGGCATCAGGCCAAAGAGTTCAATCTTGTTTCATCAGACCAGAGAATCTTGTTTCTCATGGTCTGAGTACTTTAGGTCCCTTTTGGCAAACTCCAAGCGGGCTGTCATGTGCCTTTTACTGAGGAGAGGCTTCCGTCACGCCACTCTACCATAAAGCCCTGATTGGTGGGGGCCTCCCGAGTAGCGCAGCGGTCTAAGGCACTGCATCACATGCAGTGCTAGAGGCGTTACTACAGACCCAGGTTAATTTCCCGGGCTGTGCCACAATCGTCCGTGGCATGGAGTCCCATAGGACAGCGCATAATTGGCCCAGCGTCGTCCGGGTTAGGGGAGGGTTTGGCCGGTGGAGCTTTACTTGGCTCATCGCGCTCTAACGACTCCTTGTGACGGGCCGGGTGCCTGCGGGCTGACCCCGGTCGCCAGTTGAACAGTGTTTCCTCTGACACAGTGGTGCAGCTGGCTTCCGGGTTATGCTGGCGGGTGTTAAGAAGTATTTTGACCATAATGACACTTTTGAAATGCAGTATATTTGTCCAACATGCCAGTATTTCTTTGGCAGTGAAGTGCCAGATCTTTGCACATCATGTGCTTGCCTCCCTGGGGATGTGCCATCTCTTGTCAAGAGTAGATCAGTGTTTATGAAATTGTCAGTCAAAAAACAACTAGAGGAAAGGTTATCAGATCCCAAATTCTGCAATGCATTAGAATATAAGTATTCTTGGTCCAAAAGCAGCCCAGATAGTATAGATTACATTTTTGACGGCGCACTATACAAGTCAAAATATGCCCTTAATGGCACTGATTTAATGAACTTTTCACTCTCATGGAATGTGGAAGGCGTTCCAATATTCAAGTCCTTTCCCTTTCACATCTGGCCCCTAAAAGTCATAGTTAATTAACTTCCCCCAAAAGGCTGCTTTTAGCTTGTGTATCACAGCTGCAGATGTGGTGCTGTGAAGCTTGTCAAGTTCGAAGTATCTGCTGTAGTAGTCCACTGTTACGATGTAGTCCTCGTTGTTCCAGGTGAACAGATCCCAAAAGGCAGGCGACGGAACCTGTAGCGTCCAAACGGTGTGTTGAATGTTGTGAGCTTAGATGACTCTTCTGTGAGCTTGATAGCCCAGTAGCCTGATCTAGCGTCCATGACACTGAAGTAGTGTGCTCCCGCTAGTTTGTGTGTGATGCCATCTAGCGTCGGTAAAGGGTAATGGGGCCGTTTGATAGCCTTGTTCAAGTCTCTTGGGTCGAGGCATACTCGGAGCTTGCCTGTGCGTCGGTCGGTTCTGTAACCTTGGTGACTATGTCAGATTGTTCCATGCTCTCCAACTCTTTCTTCAGACGGGCACGGAGAGCATGGGGAATCTTTCTCGGGGGGTAGACCACAGGGGTTGCGTCTGGGTCAAGGTGAATGGTACATTCTCCTGGGAATAATCCTATTCCTGTAAAGACATCAGCAAACTCCTCCAGTACATTTCCTGTCTCTACTGGTGCTGTTACTGATAAAACTAGCTTGATGAGGTCCATGTCTAAGCATGCTTTAAGACCTAGCACTGCAGGTGCTCTAGTGTCAACAACGTAAAAGTCCAACATCATGTCACTTTCCTTGTATTTGCATTTGAAAGTGCATGTGCCTTTTACTGGGAGCTGTTCACCACCATAACCAGTCAGTCTGCACATGGTGGGCTGTAGCTCGCACTCAGATGTCAAGCTGCTGTACTTATTCAGAGGAATAATGTTTACTTGTGCACCAGTGTCTAGTTTGAACTTTAGCTTTGTGCCTTATGTTCCTATCTCAATGTCAGCAAAGGCTTGCTCTGTCTCTGATATGTGACTTTTTTGTGTCACTGAATCAATAAACAGTTCATCATCATTTGACTCTTTGATTGACATTTCATCTTCACTCACTGTGTGTACTGTTTTTCCACGGTAAGCTCTGCACACTTTTGCAAAGTGATTCCATTTACCACATTTAGTACACTGTTTGCCTTTAGCTGGGCAATTTCCTTGTTCGCCATGCACTTTGTATCCACAATATCCACATGTTTTGGGGCGTTTTGAGTCTGTGTCGCTCTGTTTTGGAGTTATGTCTCTCTCCGTTCTGAAACGCGCTCTCTGGGCACCGGAGGTGTGCTTTGATGTCTGCCTGACTGCGTGCACTGCTTGTTCACGTGATGCGCTCGTGCTGCGCGCGAAATGGTTTTCATCTGAGCCTGTGCTAGCTCGTGAGATCTGGCTATGTCGATAGCTTTGTCCAGCGTTAGCTCAGACCCAACATTCAAAAGTTTCTCTCTCACTCGCGGTGAGTGTATTCCAAATATGATACGGTCCCTGACCATCTCATCCTTGTTTGCATAATCACAGTCTTTCACAAGCAGACGCAGCTCAGTCACAAACGGTTCAAAAGACTCGCTAGCTCCCTGTACTTTCTCATGGAATTTGTACCTAGCGAAAATTGTATTAGTCTTCGGCACAACATATGCTTCAAAACGATCGTAGTATGTTTTCAGTACCTTTGATTCAGCCTCGGTAAGTGTCCATGTGTTGTAAATATCTCTCCCTTTTTCACGATCCAGAGGAGCAGGTAGCTACATTTTTCCTCTTCTCCTCTTTCCTTCAGAGGACCCGTGAACATTAGCTCCACATGCTGTTTGTACTTACGCCATGCATCGGGGAAGTTTGTAGACTCCCAGTCCATTCGAGGTGAAGGAACTCCAGAAAAATCCATCTTTTAAGACCATTTACTCTGACACCATGTCTTGTTTTGTACGCTTTGTACAAATAATAAAACGCAGAACTACAGGATGTTTCTTAACATAACTCTTTATTAACTAGCTACAACTACATGTTCTCCTATCTCCAACCACGATCAACTGACTATGCCCTAACCGTCTGGGTGGTCTTACCCAATCACTGCACAGTAGGATACGGCGGTAAAATGCATCCAATTATAATTCAGTATGTATTCACATATGAATATTACAGACACCTGTGAGATTATGAGGAAATCATCCAAAGATAGGAGTTACATAGTTCAAAACACACAAGATCAAGCACACACAAAATAACATTTTTGTTTTATTTTTTTATTTTGAAATAATCTTTCATTGACAAGCTATAAGTGAATTATTGATGCCCAGAGCTGGAAACACATCAGATGGCTTCCACAACATGTCAACAATATCAGAAAGATCTAACAACTGCTAACCTAATGATTCATTTCATACCGCCTTAATTTCATACTGTTCTTGGGGACCTTCAATGCTGCAGAATTGTTTTGGTACCCTTCCCCAGATCTGTGCCTCGACACAATCCTGTCTCAGAGCTCTACGGACAATTCCTTCGACCTCACGGCTTGGTTTTTGCTCTGACATGCACTGTGCAAACATCTCAAGGATGATTCATGGGAACAGGATGCACCCGAGTTCAATTTCGAGTCTCATAGCAAAGGGTTTGAATACTTATGTAAATAAGTGTTTGAATTTTTTATACATTTGCAAAAATAGCTAAAAACCTGTTTCGCTTTGTCATTATGTGGTATTGTAGATTGATGAGGAACATTTTTTACTTAATCAATTTGTCATGCGACTCTAACATGCAGGAGGGTTAAAGTCAGGCGCAGGAGACTAAGGTACGTGGGGAAAAACACGTTTTAATAAACACAGTCCTAGAGTGCCGTAAATACAAGGCAGGTAAAAATCAAGCAACAGGCAAGAACCTTAAACGGAGTCGGGACGCAGCCCAACCAACACGTGTGCCTCAAACCGAACGGCAGAGTAAAAACTCAAATTCCCAACCTACAATACAATGACACAAATAATCCCGCACACTCCCAAACCAAAACAGACAGACTAAATACCCCCACTAATAACTAACTCAAAACAGGTGCTAACCTAAACAGACATTACCAAATGAAAATGAAAAGGAGATCGGTGGCAGCTAGTAGGCCGGCGACGACGACCGCCGAGCGCCGCCCGAACGGGGAGAGGCGCCACCTTCTGTAGACGTTGTGACACAATTTTAGAAAAAGGCTGTAATGTAACAAAATGTGGAAAAAGTCAAGGGGTCTGAATACTTTCCAGATGCTCTGTATATAAATACATTATTACATTGACTGAACTGTGGGCCTACTGAAAGCATTATCAATTGTGTTGATATCTATCAAATAAAAATAACATTAATTATATTTATTGCATGTGGACATAGTCATTTATTAAATTTCTCATCTGCTGAGTTGAAATGTCTGACATTGCACTATATTTCAAAAGTATATTTTCTCTTTTATCACAACATACTGTATCTCAAATCCTCTAGTTAACTTGAAATTGCCACATCCTGCAGGAATGTACTTGGTCCTGCAGGTATTGCCATATCCTGTACAAATATCAAAATCCTAAAGGTTTCAGTCCTGCATGAATTCTGCAGGAATCTACTTGGTCCTGCAGGAATTGCCATATCCTTAAGGAATATGAAAATCCTGCAGGTTTTTGTCTTGCAGGATTCCTGTAGCAATTTACTTGGTCCTGCAGGTATTGCCATATCCTGTACGAATATCAAAATCCTTGTTTCAGTCCTGCATGATTCCTGCAGGAATTGCCATATCCTGCAGGAATATCAAAATCCTGCAGGGTTCGGTCCTGCAGTAGTCCTGCAGGAATTGTCATGTTTGTGCAGGATTTTCAACATTTCTGCTGGACAAGCCATACTCTTACAGGAGTCCTGCTGGAGCATTAGGGACAAATCCTGCAGGACGCCTGCACAATTCCTTCACAAAGGTTGAATTCTTGCAGAGAAGCATTTCTTAGGACCTTTTTTCTTATATTTTTAACCACAGATCAGGAAACATGCTTTTTTCACATATAGTGCCTTCAGAAAGTATTCATACCCCTTTACTTATTCCACCATTTGTTGTGTTACAGCCGGAATTCAAAATTGATTAACTATATGTTTTTTCTCACTCATCTACACACAATACCCCATAATGACAAAGTGAAAACATATTTTCATAAATTTTAGCAAATTTAATGAAAATGAAATACAGAAATATCTCATATACATAAGTCTTCAACCCCTGAGTCAATCGCTACTTTCTAAAATAAGCTTTGGCAGTGATTACAGCTGTGAGTTTTTCTGGGTAAGTCTCTCAGCGTTTTCCACAGTTGGATTGTGCAACACTTGCCCATTTTTTATTTTTTTTATTCTTCAAGTTCTATCAAATTGGTTGTTGATAATGGTTATGTCTTGCCATAGATTTTCAAGTAAATTTAAGTCAAAACCTGACACTCGGCCACTCAGGAACATTCACTGTCTTCTTGGTAAGCAAATCCAGTATATAGTTGGCCTTGTGTTTTAGGTTATTGTCCTGCTGAAAGGTGAATTCATCTCCCAGTGTCTGGTGGAAGCAGAATGAACCAGGTTTTCCTCTAACATTTTGCCTGTGCTTAGCTCCATTACATTTATTTTTTATCCTGAAAAACTCCCCAGGATACCCATAACATGATGCAGCCACCACTGTGCTTGGAAATATGGAGACTGGTACTCAGTAATGTGTTGTATTGGATTTGCCCCAAACATAACACTTTGTATTCAGGACAAAAAGTTAATTGCTTTGACACATTTTTTGCATTATTACTTAGTGCCTTGTTGCAGACAGGATGCATGTTTTGGAATATTTTATTTTCTGTACAGGCTTCCTTATTTTCACTCTGCCAATTAAGTTAGTATTGTGGATTAACTACAATGTTGTTGATCTATCCTCAGTTTTCTTCTAGCACAGCCATTAAACTCTGTAACTGTTTTAACGTCATCATTGGCCTCATGGGGAAACCCCTAAGCGGTATCCTTCCTCTCCGGCAACTGAGTTAGGAAGGACGCCTTTATCTTTGTAGTGACTGAGTGTATTGATACACCATCCAAAGTGTAATGAATTACTTCACCATGCTCAAAGGGATATTCAATGTCTACCAATAGGTGTCCTTCTTTGCAAGGTATTGGAAAACCTCCCTGGTCTTTGTGGTTGAATATGTGTTTGAAATCCACTGCTTGACTGAGGGACCTTACAGATAATTTTATGTGAGGGGTACAGAGATGCAACTTATCATGTGACTTGTTAAGCACATTTTTACTACTGAAATAATTTAGGCTTACCATAACAAAGGGATTGAATACTTATTGACTCAAGACATTTCAGCTTTTCATTTTGGTAAACATTTCCAAAAACCTAATTCTACTTTGACATTATGGGGTATTGTGTGTAGGCCAGTGACAAAAAATATTCTACTTTTAATCCATTTAAAATGTTGTCTGTAACACAACAATGTGGAAAAGTGAAGGGGTTTCTGAAGGCACTGTACAGTATGTAGACACTGGGTTGGTGCTGGAGATAATAAGAGGATGAAAAGTGGCAGAATTTCCTGAATATCCTTTGTCCAGTGTTAAAAACTCAGAGCACATTGATTAAGTTCTTTGCTGTTTCGTCTCATTTTCATACAGGGTCATGAAAGAGAGTCGAAACTTGTCGAAACTTGTCCCCAGAAACTTTCACATTGTAGCATCTCTATCTCAAATGAGAAAATAAGTGCAAAATAGAACTGTGTATGTTGTTACAGAAGCACTAGTCCATTCCCTGTCTTTATGTGAAATGGTCCAAAGGTCGAAAAGCTGGTGTGGTAGTGTGAAGGGTGTTGAGCTTGGTTGGGTTCTCTCACAACAGTATTTTGAGCCCGGCTGGACTCTTTCACAGTCTGTTGTGTTGACTTTGCCTGGGTACTCTCTTCTTCTTAACCTTCGGCCCTTTTCTAACTGGTCAGTAAACACTGGATGGTCGACATGTACGTTTTGGCCTCACCTGCAGAGCATAAGTCCTATGTCAATGTTTGAGGAGATTCTATCACTTTTGGACCATGGATTCATTTAATCATTTCTTTTATTTGAGTTTGTTTGTTTGGAGTTTGGGAGCAAGATGAGAGCAAAATGATTTTTTATGAAGTGCCTCTTGTGTTTTTCTATTGACGTTTTAGTTGAGGCTTGTTTGGAACACACTGCTTGCTACACCTCTATGACCAATAACATTGCATTGAGGAAATGCGAACATACCAGTAATTCCAAGGAACTTTGTGTCATTCTGTGGTTCCTGATACAGTCATCTGGGAAGACGACGTGGGTGTCGATTAAAGCAGCCCTCCGCACCTCTTTGATTCAGAGGGGTTGGGTTAAATGCGGAAGACACATTCAGTTGAATGCATTCAGTTGTACAACTGACTAAATATCCCCCTTTCCTTCCTTCCTCATATGGAAAGTTTTATTGTACCTACTATTATTAGTACTGTAATTAGACAACTTATCCACTAATTTATTTGAAAGTTTTCTAAACCCCTGTAATTTGACTGTATCAAGTGAATATTTTATTTTAAGAAACTACAAAATAACATTATTACCCCCATTTGTAATTTTTCTTGTTCTTACCAATGATATTTTAACTTTCAGGTTTTCTGAATTTCAGTCTATGCCTTATGCTCCAATAAATAGAAATCCATAGAAGTAGAGCAAAAAGCATTAGGAGTCTATCAACCATATATTTAACTAGTTATGGAGTCTATCAACCATATATGTAACTAGTTATGGAGTCTATCAACCATATATTTAACTAGTTATGGAGTCTATCAACCATATATTTAACTAGTTATGGAGTCTATCAACCATATATGTAACTAGTTATGGAGTCTATCAACCATATATTTAACTAGTTATGGAGTCTATCAACCATATATTTAACTAGTTATGGAGTCTATCAACCATATATTTAACTAGTTATGGAGTCTATCAACCATATATGTAACTAGTTATGGAGTCTATCAACCATATATTTAACTAGTTATGGAGTCTATCAACCATATATTTAACTAGTTATGGAGTCTATCAACCATATATTTAACTAGTTATGGAGTCTATCAACCATATATTTAACTAGTTATGGAGTCTATCAACCATATATTTAACTAGTTATGGAGTCTATCAACCATATATTTAACTAGTTATGGAGTCTATCAACCATATATTTAACTAGTTATGGAGTCTATCAACCATATATTTAACTAGTTATGGAGTCTATCAACCATATATTTAACTAGTTATGGAGTCTATCAACCATATATGTAACTAGTTATGGAGTCTATCAACCATATATGTAACTAGTTATGGAGTCTATCAACCATATATTTAACTAGTTATGGAGTCTATCAACCATATATTTAACTAGTTATGGAGTCTATCAACCATATATTTAACTAGTTATGGAGTTTATCAACCATATTTTTAACTAGTTATGGAGTCTATCAACCATATATTTAACTAGCTATGGAGTCTATCAACCATATATTTAACTAGTTATGGAGTCTATCAACCATATATTTAACTAGTTATGGAGTCTATCAACCATATATTTAACTAGTTATGGAGTCTATCAACCATATATTTAACTAGTTATGGAGTCTATCAACCATATATTTAACTAGTTATGGAGTCTATCAACCATATATTTAACTAGTTATGGAGTCTATCAACCATATATTTAACTAGTTATGGAGTCTATCAACCATATATTTAACTAGTTATGGAGTCTATCAACCATATATTTAACTAGTTATGGAGTCTATCAACCATATATTTAACTAGTTATGGAGTCTATCAACCATATATTTAACTAGTTATGGAGTCTATCAACCATATATTTAACTAGTTATGGAGTCTATCAACCATATATTTAACTAGTTATAAACCCTTTTCTCTCCAATGGAATTACTCTTCCTTCCAAGGTGGAAGAATGTGGATATGGAATAACTTTTACAGTGGAATAGACTAGTGTCCACAGACATGTGGGTGTGTGACTGTTCAATTATGTTTTCCATGAAATTTCATAAAATGACTCGGCTAAAAAGCATAAAGCACAAAGGTTAGATTTTTTTTTACTGGTAACTTAACCGGTCAAGTGTTGCCATCTAGTGGGGAAAATAGGAGTCCAAACGTGCATGAGTTGGTATTTTTATAAATCCCATTGTCCCTCATCCATATCCTGCATTCATTCCTTACTGTGCTGTAAAATACTTATGACTATCAATTATCATTGTCAAATGGTCTACTATTAGACATGAACCCATGAGTTGTACAGACCTCCATAAACGTACTATCAAGATATCATCTTCATTGAATGTAATATTTTACAGACAGAAATATTTATTTCAATGACTATTTCAAACCTCTGAGGGATAAAGATGAATATTGTTATTGACACGGAGGCCCAGACAGACAGCCATTCGGACAGGAAGAGACAGACAGGTTCACATATGTTTACATACGTATAAGGACACGTTACCTAGTAGTCAGTAGGGTCCTGTCAATGGAAATAGTATGTTTCACCTGATGTACACCTTCATATATGCACAATGTACACCACCTCTATGTCAGTACCAGCATATAGGCTAGTGCATATGGGAACACTCCATGTGCTCTGTGTATCATTGAGTGACTCAGTGTGAGTTGAACTGCCATCATGAAGTCATACAATATTGGCAGCACAGATGATGTGATTTTAGACATTTACTTAGGTATCACAAAGTTGATAATCCCATTTCACAATACCTGGAGTTACCTCTTTGATGGTTCTGGGATATCTTTATTAATAAACCGGTTTAAAGATGTTTCTTTGTTCAGATAAAAAAAATAAAGCATTAAGATTAGCCCTTTGGTTCTGTAAATTCAAATTAAATAAAGCATTGATAGAATGATGAGCATTGTGTGCCAGTAATACTAGTAAAGACAATGTTGGGCAGTGATTCCAGTCCATACAGTCAATTGGACATTGAACTTGAATGCTTCTAATGCTTAGAATGTAAACCTGTCATGTGCATTTTCAGTCTGATCAGCAACTAACTGTAAACCATTGATAGATCTCCTCCACATGTTGATACTATATACTAATTTACAGCTCAAAACCCTTAGGACACATACAATTCCATTTTTATTTATTTAACCAAATACTTATTTATAATGACGGCCTACCACAGCCAAACCCTAACCCGGACGATGCTGGGCCAATTGTGTGCCGCCCTTTGGGACTCCCAATCATGGCCGGTTGTGATACAGCCTGGAATCAAACCAGGGTCTGTAGTGACGCCTCTAGCACTGAGATGCAGTGCCTTAGACCCCTGTGCCACTCGGGAGCAATAGACATAGACTTGGCCTATTTGTACAGTATTTAGCCAGGGGTGTTGGAAATGGGACTACAAAACTCAGGCAGGGAGGGCCAAAGAGGCCCCCACTATAGTCCACTACCCCCCCCCCCCCCCCACCCCACCCCTCCCCCCTCCAACATTCCATCCAGGTGATTGGATCATCCCTCTCTCCCTTTCATCAACACCCTGTCCACACCCCGACAAAATACAAAAGTGGGTGAGGTGATCAGGTCATACCAAAGCCTTTTGTCCTTCCTGTTGTCTCTCAGTCATTCATACAGTATGTGAGAAACCCACACCCACTACCATATCAGACCCCCATCCAGACCCCTCCCCCACACCGTACCTGAGCCCCTCCCCTGTCCTCCGCACCCCGACCCCACTCCACCCAGGCCACTGCCTGGGGCAGCGTTATCTGTGAATCTGGGGACTATTTGGATAAGCAGGCAAGCAAACGGAATCTCACTACTGGGTCTACTGTTGGGATAGTTTGTTAGGGGTCTTTATGAAAACTGACACGGAGGTGCCAAAATACATTACATTCAACTAGCTTCGTTCACACCAGGGCTTGGTTTACATTGAGAACAGAACCTAAATCCTGACACACACAACTGACTGAATATTTACTCACTGGTTACACTTGGGGATCCCATCTTCTGCAATAGTTGAGAAATAAATTATAATTTGATGATTGAAAAGATGAGTGATAAGACTGCAACTCTTTCTTTCCCCTCCTTGCCTCTTTTGACCTCACCCTTCCCGAGACCCTCCCACTCACAAGGCAGGCAATACGCTTGACCTCATCTTTACTAGAGGCTGTTCGCCTACTAATCTCACTGCAACCCTCTCCAGGTCTCTGTTCTCCTACTAATCTCACTGCAACCCCCCTCCAGGTCTCTGTTCTCCTACTAATCTCACTGCAACCCCCCTCCAGGTTTCTGTTCTCCTACTAATCTCACTGCAACCCCTCTCCAGGTCTCTGTTCTCCTACTAATCTCACTGCAACCCCCTCCAGGTCTCTGTTCTCCTACTAATCTTACTGCAACCCCCTCCAGGTCTCTGTTCTCCTACTAATCTTACTGCAACCCCCCTCCAGGTCTCTGGTCTCTGTTCTCCTACTAATATTACTGCAACCCCCTCCAGGTCTCTGTTCTCCTACTAATCTTACTGCAACCCCCTCCAGGTCTCTGTTCTCCTACTAATCTAACTGCAACCCCCCTCCAGGTCTCTGTTCTCCTACTAATCTAACTGCAACCCTCTCCAGGTCTCTGTTCTCCTACTAATCTAACTGCAACCCTCTCCAGGTCTCTGTTCTCCTACTAATCTCACTGCAACCCCCTCCAGGTCTCTGTTCTCCTACTAATCTTACTGCAACCCCCTCCAGGTCTCTGTTCTCCTACTAATCTCACTGCAACGCCCCTCCAGGTCTCTGATCACTACTTTGTCCCCCCTCCCCCGGTCTCTTCCCCTGTATCCACTTCTAAAGCCGCTTTCTATCACTCTAAATTTCAAGCTTTTGCCCCAACGGTCCACCTTCTCCTCCTCTTTAATCCTCCACCCCCTCCCTCTCCTTGGACGACTTTGTCAGCCACTTTGAAAAGAAGGTTGGAAGGTTGATGACATCTGCTCCTCATTCACTCTGTCTATTGAGTCCATCTGGTCCCACTCACACTGAACTACCCTACGCCTTGACTTCTTTCTCTCCTCTCTCTCCAGATGAAATCCTGCAACTAGTTAGGTCTGGCTGCTCGACAACCTGTAAGCTCGACCCCCATCCCATCCTCCGTTCTCCAGACCATCTCTGGAGACCTTCTCCGATTCTTCACTACCCTCATCAACTCATCCCTGACCACTGACTGCGTCCCCTCTGACTTCAAAATGGCCCGAGTCGCTCCCCTCCTCAAGAAACCAACATTTGACTCCTCTTTCATCAAAAACTACAGACCAGCATCCCTGCTTTCATTTCTTTCAAAACACTTGATTGTGCTGTCTCTGACCAACTCTCTCACTACCTCTCTCAGAACATTCTTCTTGACCCTAACCAGTCACTCAACCGCGACTGCTCTTCTCTATGTGACGGAGGCTCTCTGCACTGCATGCTCCAAGACCTCTCCATCACGATTGCCAACTCCACGGTGTCCCCCTCCCTAAGTGTAAAGAACCTTGGCGTGACCCTGGACAACATTCTGTCGTTCTCTGCAAACATCAAAGCAGTAACTCGCTCCTGCAGGTTCATGCTCTACAACATCCGTAGAGTACGACCCTACCTCCCCGCTTGTGCCATCAACCCCCTGCAACTTATACAGAACGCTGCAGCCTGCCTGGTGTTAAAGCTTGCCAAGTTCTTCCATGTCACCACGCTCCTCAGGACACTCCACTGGCTTACAGTCAAAGCTCACATCCACTACAAGAACATGGTACTTGCTCCGGAGTGGCGAAACAAAAATATAACTGTTTGGCCATAATGACCATTGTTATGTTTGGAGGAAAAAGGGGGAGGCTTGCAAGCCGAAGAACACCATCCCAACCGTGAAGCACGGGGGTGGCAGCATCATGTTGTGGGGGTGCTTTGTTGCAGGAGGGACTGGTGCACTTCACAAAATAGATGGCATCATGAAAATTATGTGTATATATTGAAGCAACATCTCAAAACATCAGTCAGGAAGTTAAAGCTTGGTCTCAAATGGGTCTTCCAAATGGACAATGCCTCCAAGCATACTTCCAAAATTGTGGCAAAACAGCTTAAGGACAACAATGTCAAGGTATTGGAGTGGCCATCACAAAGCCCTGACCTCAATGCTATAGACAATTTGTGGGCAGAACTGAAAAAGTGTGTGCGAGCAAGGAAGCCTACAAACCTGACTCAGTTACACCAGCTCTGTCAGGAGGAATGGGCCGAAATTCACCCAACTTATTGTGGGAAGCTTGTGGAAGGCTACCCGAAACTTTTGACCCAAGTTAAACAATTTAAAGGCAATGCTACCAAATGCAAATTGAGTGTGTGTAAACTGCTGACCCACTGGGAATGTGATGAAAGAAATAAAAGCTGTAATAAATAATTATCTCTACTATAATTCTGACGTTCTTAAAATAAAGTGGTGATCCTAACTGACCTATGACAGGGAATTTTTACTAGGATTAAATGTCAGGAATATTGAAAAACTGAGTTTAAATGTATTTGGCTAAGGTGTATGTAAACTTCCGACTTCAACTAAAACTAAATGTCCTTAGTTCAATCAAAATTGTGTATACTTATGTGTAGTTTTATACAGGCAAAGTATGTCTAGGATTTTCACATTGCCTGGAATGGACCCATCTGTACTGTCTTAGATGATGTGGACAATTGAATAAATGGGGGGGGGGCACAATGTATGGAACATCAACCTACAGACACACAGTGTACTAGGCTAGCACGTGTAGGCTACATCAGAATTGAATATTTAACTGGACAGTAATGATTTGTATTTAGTATGCTGTCGATGGAATATTTGACATTTATAAAGGGGGTACTCTAGTTTGATAATAATATATATTGGTTTCTGATGAATAAGAGTAGAATCACCACTGCTGACACTGGATTTAAGTGCACAAGCACTACTGAGCTCATGGAAGCTAGGCTACTCTATGTGATTCATTCTCTGCACGGTCTTTCATCTGTGTGACGCTAACGGTGGTCATTCTCTGCACGGTCTCATCTTTGTGATACTGAGAGTGAGAGTTCTCTATCAAATGCACAGAAAACATGCATCAATCACATTCCACAACAAGATTACGTGGTTTTAAGCGACATATTTGTTAAAAACTGGTTACAACTGCACAAATGCTCAGAGATTACATAGGTTATGTAATAACGAGCTAATACAGTACTGTGAAAAACAGATCTCGCGATGAGTGTATCTTCCATCTTGCCACGTTCGAGCGCTGACGTAAAACGGGAATGTCTAGATGGGATACAGCTTTTGTCAAACGAATGTCAAAAAATATATATTTTTGCATTTTAGCTAACCCTAACCTTAACATAATTATCATAAACTGCTACGTTAATTCTACTAACATGCTGCGTAAGTTCTAAAAAAAAACTACCGCACACTCTAGGAGCTCAGATGCAATCATTGAATAACCTAATAACCAACGTTTCGACAGACAAGCTGTCTTCATCAGGGTAGTTCTCATAACCGACGAAAAGTCCATTTTGACGAAAGCTGTATCCCTTATAGTTAAAACCACATGAAGGGGGGATGAACAAGGCGGTTCTAGCCTGCGGGGGTATCCCAATGACTGTATCCATACGATTGAATAAGACAACCACCTCTGAAAGCGAATTGGACGAGATTTTCCTTCTCTCCGCCCACCGCGTCTTCGTGAAGCTCGCACTGGCTGAGGGCGCATTCACTAAACAGTGGACGGGGTTGCTATGGGCTTCGGGTTATGAGGGCAGAGATTTGATTTGTACAGGGCCACCTTTAGCGCAAGAAATTGAGAGTGAAGCTCGTTAATTTTGAATTTCCACATTTCTACTTGAATTCAAGCAACTTCGAATAGCCATGGCCCCGAAGAAAAACGCACGAGGACACAAAATGAAAGGTTCGTAATGTTAGTAGTGGCAGTGGTGCATGGAACCAACCTTAGCTGCAGAATGGCTTTAAAAGTTAATCGGGGGGCAATATTGACATTTTCATTTAAGCATTGCAAGTTAGCCTACAACAATACGAAGCCTATACAACTGGACAATATGTAGCATAACGTCAACAACATACCAACAAAGTAAGCCAGCAATTGTGCCCCTTTTTACGGAGCCATCAACTAACTGTACAGTACATTGTTTCGAGTTATAGTAAACAGCACAAACAGTGTCTCTTTCTATCCAGATTTCAGACGTTTTCCCTATTTTACTATACATTATACATACTGTTCATAACAGCGCATTTGTTCGATTTAGAAAATGTTATTGCAATTCGTCAGGTTGCAAGGAATAGTTTGCACGACCATTTCCCGTGCATTTTAGATTGGCTATGGTCGCCAAGAATAGTGAGGATCTGTTTCATCTTGTGCTCACGTATGACAATATGTGTCATTTTACGCAGCGAGACCAATTACATATCCACCTCGTAGACTTCAGCGGAAACTGCATCAGTTGCGTGTATTGTCCCCCCCCCCCATTTACTTTTCCTTAATTTCTCCCAAGTGCTCACGTGTCAATAGTGGGAGAACGTGGGAGAGATTACACGTGGCTTATATCGTCACTGTTCCGAATCAGGACCCATATGGATCCCTTTTAATTATAAGGACCCCCCCCCCCCCCCCCTTTTTCTCATCGCGGGACCGCTCCCCAAGTTATCGAGATGATTAATTACATCGGCATGGGCTGAGCTCACAGCTGTAAACTTTCTAAACGAATGGTTTCAGGGCGGACTGCAAGGGGGTGCTTGTACAAGTCATGCTAAATATTGGGCCCCTTTTCAAAAAATCCAGTGTCATTGTGACACGTGTCCTTAGAAAACTTTACCCGAAGTTTTTATTGGATTTAAAAATATATATATTTAACCTTTATTTAACTAGGCAAGTCAGTTGTTTTTTGTAGACTTCTAGTTCTTGTAGACTTATATAACCTTAGAATGTGTTGCAAAAAGGTAAGTAGATTGTGGCCATCTTTTGTTACTATCAGTGTTTCAGTGCCCCTCATTTTTAGGCTACTTCCATAACAATGTTTTTTTTATTCATCTGATATAGAACGCCGCATTTATACCATGTTTTGTTACACTATCAGTAAGATGATAATCATCAGGCCACTATCATGCAAATCGATCATATCAGTGTGAATATTATGGTTCCTGCCATAAGGGAAAGTTGAGAAGTCATCATGTAAGCAATTGCAATCTTTTTATCAACTTCAAGTGGTTGCTAATGAGTTGAAGGTACACACTTTGCATGTTATGCATGATCAAACGGTGGTTGTAAGAATAAAAAGTCATTTGGAACATTATGTACTGTTCTTATCGGAGCGTTTCACAACTCAAGGCTCCTCCCCTTACATGTATGTTGAAGTTGTACAGGGGCATGTTCATTCGGTGAACTGTTCAGGAAGTTGCTGATAGAAATGTTATGTGTAGAACTGACACTTCACTATTCAACAAGACAGACGTATCTGTGATACATTTCTGTTAGTTAACATTGGTTATGTTGCCTCATACTCACTGCCCAACATCTGATGACTATCAACTGCGTGCCTATAGCTCCCGAGTGGCGCAGTGGTCTAACAGGCTGACTACACCGCTCGTGTCGCGTGCGCGATTATTGCAAAATAAATTTTGAAATCTATATTATTCAATTATTGCACCCACACTGCTTGCGCGCGCCAACGAGCGTCTGCGTTGCCAAGGGCTAAAATAGAAGTCAGTTCTATTTCTGACGCAGATCGCGCTGCAAGTCCTGCCTCTCCCATCTCCTCATTGGTTTATAGAAGAAGGTACCCACGTGCCATCTCCTCATTGGTTATACCCACGTGGGTGACTGAAAGACGAACGAGGTCAGTGGCGGTAATGCACCTAATTTATGAAAGTTGCCGGGTTTAGCGGGTGTAGGCCGTCATTGTAAATAAGAATTTGTTCTTGACTGACTTGCTATAGGGACTTATTGATGCCTCAACGTGAAAGCTATTTCCTAGTTTCCCTTTCGATATGCTGCGTTTATGTAATAAGACAGAAAAAGTATGTGGAAGTCAATTACTGTACTGTATGACCAAAATATAAAAACAGCTGTTCCTTTTGAATCTGCATCCTATCAACATATTGCTTGTTCAGAGGTTGGATTGTCATTGATATTCTACACAGTGTTTCTATTGACTTGCCATATTTTATTATGTCTTGTCACATTATCATTTATAAACAATGAATTTGCTCCCCCCAGCCTCTTCTCTCAGCCTCATGGTTTAATTGGACGAAGGCCACAGAACTGGTAAAGGCAACAACTGACATGTGACCTCGTGTGTTTTCTTTGCAGTGTATCCCCCCCAAACTAAATACTATTCATAGTTGGGGAATAATCTTGCATGTGTGGTGTGAGCTTGTTTGTAGGGGATGTTGTTTTGCTTGCCTGTTCTGCTTTGGATTTTGCACCGAGCTGTATGTACAAGAGTTGTAGGACTGACAATGTTGTATAACTGATGAATGAGAGTTGTGAACATTTCGCACATTCTCGTCAGCTATGCTGAATTCGTTATATTTGTTGCTCTCACTGATCCTTGAGTTAATTTTACTGCTATTGAATTGATGGCCCCGAAGTATCAATATTTGAATAAGTCAATTTGCCTATTTTATTACTAGAGTCCTTTGTACATTATGTGGTCCTGCTGCATCTCAGAGACCGGACACTGTTTGTTCAGTTTGCACTATGGTTCCGAATGTCTTTGTTCTACAGACGTTAAAGGAGACAAGCATGTCTTTATGGAGAGTCAGTAATGTGGTTTTGAAATGATTTAGGCTAATTGCTAATTGCTTTTAAATTGTATCTGGTGCTACATCAGCGAAAAAGCTTCATTTTAGATTTCAACTGAGCATCATAGTTCATTTCCTGATGTTCCCCCATAGTCCATAGAATGCTGTTATGTTACTGGTAATGTGAGCAGTATCTCTAAAGGTCACTTTGGTTATGAATGGAGGCTGGTGTGTTGGCCCTATGTGCTTGAAGGAAGTATTTAGCAGCATCAAATCAAATGTTATTTGTCACATGCGCCGAATACAACAGGTGTAGATCTTACAGTAAATGCTTACTTACAAGCCCTTAACCAACAATGTAGTTTCAAGAAAAATAAGTGTTAAGTTAAAAAAATAAATAGATAAGTTCAAAATAACAAATGGTTAAAGAGCACCAGTAAAATAACAGTAACGAGGCTATATACAGGGGGTACCGGTACAGGGTCAATGTGCGGGGGCACCGGTTAGTCGAGGTATTTGAGGAGGGGGACAGACAATGCAAATAGTCTGTGTAGCCATTTGATTAGTTAACCCTGTATCTTTCCTGTATCTGGTCTGGAGTCTCTTCCACTCCCCTTTCTGTGGACTTGGTAACTTGTGACTGGCCCTTTTAGCCAAACCATGACAGTGTATAAAGTAGCCAGGTGGTATTAGTTGGGAAACCAAACAGATCATGATTAAATCAAACTGGCCTTGTGTGAGAGCCAGGGGGTGGGGGAGTCGAGGACGGTGGTAACATTATCTTGTCAATGTGACCACATGCACCAACTTAAGTCCCTAAAATCGAGGGGTGGTGTGTGTGTGTGTGTGTGTGTGTGTGTGTGTGTGTGTGTGTGTGTGTGTGTGTGTGTGTGTGTGTGTGTGTGTGTGTGTGTGTGTGTGTGTGTGAGAGAGAGAGCGTGTGTGTTTGAAAGAGACGGGGACTGTGTCAAAGCAGGCATTCCACAGGATTGTTATGCAAGCTCAAACAGAACAACATACCCACAAAACGACACCAGCAGAGAAAGAGAACAGAGAGAGCGAGTTTCTTACAACTAACTACACAATTAAAAAGGAAGTAACAGTATTCAGTTGGTAGTCTGTCTGTGGCCAGAAACAAGCCTGGCCAGTGTGAGTGAGGGGGTATGTCTCTCCAGAGAGAGTCGGTAGGGAAGGTTGTAGTAAACGCTTAGGCAGCAAAAATTGGATTGATACAAGAGAAGATTAGCATGGCCCCTCTGAAAGGATGACATGCAAAATCTGTAAACGCCTGCACAAATGGCTTAGGGGCTTTAAAACGTAGGTCTGCTAGATTAGGGCTGCAACCTTTTCAGGACTGTCAGTACCCATGTTCCAACGGGGAATGCCAACAGTTTAGACAGTTTGTTGACATTTATTTTTAGGCCCACTTGGTAGGCTATTTTCATTCTCTTGTAATCTTGTGAAGGCTAAGTGTTTGAAAATGTAAGCGAGTAGCAAATACCTTGTACAAAACAGAGGCAAATAGTTTTATTATTGAAAACGGATAGTAAAATGTTTTCTTTTACCTTTATTTAACTAGGCAAGTCAGTTAAGAACAAATTCTTATTTACAATGACGGCCTACCCCGGACGACGTTGAGCGCTGCCCTATGGGACTCCCATTCACGGCCAACTTATCATCTGCCAATATTCTGTTATTTCTGTATTCTGTATCAGCTAAAAATATTTGTATCACTTATACAGTACGCAGGCTTTTAGCATGTCCCCTTTTACACTAGGGCTGGGCGATTTGTATCGAATCAATTTGAATTGATGTTTTTACACAATGTTCCAAATGCCTTGTTTAGCAAGAATAACGTTTTTCTTTCTGTTTTTTTTATGAGCGATTGTCTTGATTGTTCTCATGTTTTCTTTTTGGCCTCGTCTCCTTCGCTCCTCCTGTGCTGTGTGCACCTTCCCATTTACACCAGAGATCTGTATGTAATAAGGTGATGCTAGGGCAGGGCGGTATACCGTTTTTTATGATATACAGTGTGTTTGGAAAGTATTCAGACCCGTTGACTTTTTTCCACATTTTGTTATGTTACAGCCTTATTTTAAAATGGATGAAATAGTTTTTTCCCCTCATCAATCTACACACAATATCCCATAATGACAAAGTAAAAATCCAAACCGGTCCGTGCGTCAATACTGGTATGTATGTATGTATGTATGTATGTATGTATGTATGTACGTACGTACGTACGTACGTACGTACGTACGTACATATACACTACCTGTCAAAGTTTTAGAACACCTACTCATTCAAGGACTTTTCTTTATTTTTACTATTTTTTATATTGTAGAATAATAGTGAAGACATCAAAACTATGAAATAACACATATGGAATCATGTAGTAACCAAAAAAGTGTTTTATATTAGAGATTCTTCAAATAGCCACCCTTTGCATTGATGACAGCTTCGCACACTCTTGAAATTCTCTCAACCAGCTTCATGAGGTAGTCACCTGAAATGCATTTCAATTAACAGGTGTGCCTTGTTAATTTGTGGAATTTCTTTCCTTCTTAATGCGTTTGAGCCAATCAGTTGTGTTGTGACATGGTAGGGGTGGTATACAGTTGTGGCCAAAAGTTTTGAGAATGACACAAATATACATTTTCACAAAGTCTGCTGCCTTAGTTTGTATGATGGCAATCTTCATATACTCCAGAATGTTATGAAGAGTGATCAGATGAATTGAAATTAATTGCAAAGTCCCTCTTTGCCATGCAAATGAACTGAATCCACTGCATTTCAGCCCTGCCACAAAAGGACCAGCTGACATCATGTCAGTGATTCTCTCGTTAACACAGGTGTGAGTGTTGATGAGGACAAGGCTGGAGATCACTCTATCATGCTGATTGAGTTCGAATAACAGACTGGAAGCTTCAAAAGGAGGGTGGTGCTTGGAATCATTGTTCTTCCTCTGTCAAACATGATTACCTGCAAGGAAACACGTGCCGTCATCATTGCTTTGCACAAAAAGGGCTTCACAGGCAAGGATATTGCTGCCAGTAAGATTGCACCTAAATCAACCATTTATTGGATCATCAAGAACTTTAAGGAGAGCGGTTCAATTGTTGTGAAGAAGGCTTCAGGGCGCCCAAGAAAGTCCAGCAAGCGCCAGGACGTCTCCTAAAGTTGATTCAGCTGCGGGATCGGGGCACCACCAGTACAGAGCTTGGCAGCAGGCAGGTGTGAGTGCATCTGCACGCACAGTGAGGCAAAGACTTTTGGAGGATGGCCTGGTGTCAAGAAGGGCAGCAAGAAGAGAAGGCACTTCTCTCCAGGAAAAACATCAGGGACAGACTGATATTCTGCAAAAGGTACAGGGATTGGACTGTTGAGGACTGGGGTAAAGTCATTTTCTCTGATGAATCCCCTTTCCGATTGTTTCGGGCATCTGGAAAAAAGCTTGTCCGGAGAAGACAAGGTGAGCGCTACCATCAGTCCTGTGTCATGCCAATAGTAAAGCATCCTGAGACCATTCATGTGTGGGGTTGCTTCTCAGCCAAGGGAGTGGGCTCACTCACAATTTTGCCTAAGAACACAGCCATGAATAAAGAATGGGACCAACACATCCTCCGAGAGCAACTTCTCTCAACCATCCAGGAACAGTTTGGTGACCAACAATGCATTTTCCAGCATGATGGAGCACTTTGCCATAAGGCAAAAGTGATAACTAAGTGGCTCGGGGATCAAAACATCTGTATGTTGGGTCCATGGTCAGGAAACTCCCCAGACCTTAATCCCATTGACAACTTGTGGTCATTCCTCAAGAGGCGGGTGGACAAACAAAACCCCACAAATTCTGACACACTCCAAGCATTGATTATGCAAGAATGGGCTGCCATCAGTCAGGATGTGGCCCAGAAGTAAATTGACAGCATGCCAGGGCAGATTGCAGAGGTCTTGAAAAAGAAGGGTCAACACTGCAAATATTGACACTTTGCATCAACTTCATGTAATTGTCAATAAAAGCCTTTGACACGTATGAAATGCTTGTAATTATACTTCAGTATTCAATTGTAACATCTGACAAAAATATCTAAAGACACTGAAACAGCAAACTTTGTGAAAATTAATATTTGTGTCATTCTCAAAACTTTTGGCCATGACTGTCCAGAAGATAGCCCTATTTGGTAAAATACCAAGTCCATATTATGGCAAGAACAGCTCAAACAAGGAAAGAGAAATGACAGTCCATCATTACTTTAAGACATGAAGGTCAGTCAATACGGAAAATTTCAAGAACTTTGAAAGTTTCTTCAAGTGCAGTCGCAAAAACCATCAAGCACTATGATGAAACTGGCTCTCATGAGGACTGCCACAGGAATGGAACACCCAGAGTTGCCTCTGCTGCAGATGATAAGTTCATTAGAGTTAACTGCACCTCAGAAATGGCAGCCCAAATAAATTCTTCACAGAGTTCAAGTAACAGACACATCTCAACATCAACTGTTCAGAGGAGACTGTGTGAATCAGGCCTTCATGGTTGACTTGCTGCATAGAAACCAATACTAAAGGACACCAATAAGAAGAGACTTGCTTGGGCCAAGAAATAAAAGCAATGGACATTAGACCGGTAGAAATTTGTCCTTTGGTCTGGAGTCCAAATTGGAGATTTTTGGTTCCAACCGCCATGTCTTTGTGATATGCGGTGTGGGTGACCGGATGATCTCTGCATGTGTATTTCCCACCGTAAAGCATGGAGGAGGTGGTGTGATGCTTGGGTGTGCTTTGCTTGTGACACTGTCAGTGATTTATATAGAATTCAAGGCGCCAGCATGGCTACCACAGCATTCTGCAGTTATACGCCATCCCATCTGGTTTGGGCTTAGTGGGACTATCATTTTTTTTCAACAGGACAATGACCCAACACACCTCCAGGCTGTGTAAGGGCTATTTGACCAAGAAGCAAAATGACAGAGTGCTGCATCAGATGACCTGGCCTCCACAATCCCCCGAGCTCAACCAAGTTGAGATGGTTTGGGATGAGTTGGACAGCAGAGTGAACGAAAAGCAGCCAACAAGTGCTCAGCATATGTGGGAACTCCTTCAAGACTGTTGGAAAAGCATTCCAGTTGAAGCTGGTTGAGAGAATGCCAAGAGTGTGCAAAGCTGTCATCAATGCAAAGGGTGTCTACTTTTATGAATCTCAAATAGAAAATATATTTTGATTTGTTTAACACTTTTTTTTGGTTACTACATGATTCAATATGTGTAGGTGTGTCCAAACCTTTGACTGGTACTATATAAAAAAGTAAAAATAAAAGCTAGGGGCGTGAATCAGAAAACCAGTCTATTTTGTGTGACCACCATTAGCCTCATGCAGCGCGACACATCTCCTTCATATAGAGTTGATCAAGCTGTTGATTGTGGCCTGTGGAATGTTGTCCCACTCCTCTTCAATGGCTGTGCAAAGTTGCTGGATATTGATGGGAACTGGAACACGCTGTCGTACACTTTAATACAGAGCATCCCAAACATGCTCAATGGGTGACATGTCTAGTGAGTATGCAGGCCATGGAAGAACCGAGACATTTTCCATAGGAAAAATCCCACTTCTCTAACAATGGGGGGAGTCGTTCCAAAGTCGAGAAGGCCTGTGACACGCTTAGGTCCAAAATAAGCTGATAAAATCCATTGGGCTTATTTTGGACAGATTTTGATGAGTGAAACCTTGCCTCACCCCTTCCTCTCTGTTTATACACGCACACAGCAAGCCCCTCCCCCTGCCACTCCCACAACAAAATGAGAGATCACTTCTTCCTCTAAAACAAAAAGTTTTAACTTGCTATTTGCATTTGAGGTTTGGTCCATCAGAATGGGTCATATGGACACAAACACATTGAGACATTATTTTACTGTAATAGAGGACAAGTTAACATTTAACAATCCTCTTTTTTTGTCTCAACTGCTCAAATTGCGCGCAGAGCAGACTACTAAGACAGGAGTATCAATGAACATTGATTCTGGAAAATGTATCCTCTGTTTTTCATTGCAGTACCAGTTACTGCTTGCAGCACCAGTTACTGCTAGCAGCATTTTAGCCAAAGACTATTATACTAGCTGTCTAGTCTGTTTTTACAAATGTGCAATAAGCATAAAACACAATTTATATAAGGAATTGGCAACTCCTTCTCATTCTGAGAAAGAATGTAGGCCACTTGATTTCAACATCTGAACAAAGTGGACAAGCTAGCCTGCTGTTCAAACAGTTGGAGAAGGACAGAAGGGTGTGTTCATAACAATTCAACTGTTCTGCCTTGTTAACTAGCAAATAGATTCAAGTTGGCTAAACTTAGTGTTCATTTTCCATAATGCCAGCTACAAGAACTAAATGTGCATTATACAAGGTGCTGGTTAAATTTGTAACAAAAAGGGCATTTTCATGGACAGATTTGAAAGCCAGATCAGTGATTATTGCAACTATTTTGATAAAATAATGTAATTATTCGTGGGTCTTGTGTTTGTGGAAGGCTTATTTAACCTGTATAATTTCACAAGCCCTGAATTCATTAGATTATTGCTGACTGGGCCTCCCGAGTGGCGCAGCGGTCTACGGCACTGCATCGCTAGTGCTAGAGGTGTTACTACAGACCCAGGTTCGTTCCCAGGCTGTGTCACAACCGGCCGTGATCGGGAGTCCCATAGGACGGAGCAAAATTGGCCCAGCACCGTCCGGTTTGGGGGAGGGTTTGGCAGGGGGGCTTTACTTGACTCATCGCGCTCTAGCGACTTCTTGTGGGCGCCGAGCGCCTGCAGGCTGATCTCGGTCGTCAGTTGAACGGTGTTTCCTCCGACACATTGGTGCGGCTGGTTCCCGGGTTAAGTGGGTTAAGTAGCACAATCTGGCGGGTTTCGGAGGATGCATGACTCAACCTTCGACTCCCGAGCCCATTGGGGAGTTGCAGCGATAAGACAAGATCGAAATTGGGGAGAGAAAGAGGGTAAAATAGACCCCCAAAAATAAAATAATAATAATTAAGATTATTGCTGACTGTTTGAAGTACAGTGTATTTGACCTTTAATTGTACAACAAATTTTATTTAGAGATAACGTTTAAAAAAATCTGTGAATAGCCCATAAATTTGAAAAAGGCCACACCCCTGCTGGCTTACCCCTACTCGCTAACCACTAGCAGCCTTAAAACACATCACTTATTAGCAGTTCATCACATTAGCATTTCTCGTATTGTTACACAAAATCAAGATGAACCTTTACCATCATAGTAGACATTGAACATCTATAACCAAACTGGCTAAAACTCTGTTGCTAGCTGACAGTGCTATAGCTAGCCACATGCTAACCTGAATGCTAACATTACTAACGTTTTACTAGCAGCAGTAACAGTAAATCCAGATAATGGCTAACACAAACATTGGCTACCATGATCTCCTGCAAGTTATATCGGCCAATAAAGATCAGGCAGTTCAGCAGAAATACATATCTTGAAATAAACAGGGACATTAATCTGATTTGGTATTTGAACATTAATTTCTGCAAAACGTGCAGTGTTGGAGTTGTAGCTTGCTATCTAGCAAGCTTATTCCACTCCCAAACACCTGCTAGATCCAGTGGGCTAGTTCGTTTTGCATGGCCTGGTGCACTTAGTTAGCTAGCTATTTTTTTATTTTGATCAAATAGGAACATAACTCTATGGACACTTTAGTACCTTGTGATTGGCCAACATCACCGACGTGACCAGCCGGCTGTTGATGTCAAAGAAGCAATGTATTGTTGGTATATGAGTTTTGATAAATGGAATTCAGATTGCAAAAGAAGTGTATAATAAATTTTTAAAAAAGCTCAAGCATAAGAATATAATTAATCTACGCTGTTAGATTTGTGGAGTCTCTCTCTCTCTCGTGCAGCCTTTCCTTTTAACATGACCAACAACTTTCCAACCAGGGTTGTAACAGTGCGTGACATAATAGTTTGTGTTTTCCTGTGTGTTTTATATATGAACGTGATTTCTAGGACAGGGACGCTACCAGTATTGCAACAATTTTTTCCATGGCAAAAATGATAACACAGAAGCAGAGCTCTCTTTGGTCCTTTCAAAACAATAAAATATTGTGTGCTATAGCTTGGAAAATAAAGAACTGTGACACTGGATGACAAAATGTTTGTTTCCAATGTTAGGCATGTTTTCCTAAAGAAGTAAAAACCGCTTTGTGCTTTGTTTCCTTGCCACGATAGTAACGAGTATTGCGATACTAGTATCTCCTGACCCTGGTGATTTCCATGTGTGCTTGGCAATGTGTGGCCCATTGTGCGTTTTGCTGTGATTTGTGGTCATGTGAGTGATATTTTGGATGAGCAACATTTTTACTTTATCCCCTTTTTCTCTCCAATTTTTGTGGTATCCAATTGGTATTTACAATCTTGTCTCATCGCTGCAACTCCCCTACGGACTCGGGAGAGGCTAAGGTCGAGAGCCATGCGTCCTCCGAAACACGACCCTGCCAAACCGCACTGCTTCTTGACACACTGCTCGCACGAATGTGTCAGAGGAAACACCGTCCGACTGACGACCGAAGTCAGCTTGCAGGGGCTCGGCCCGCCACAAGGAGTCACTAGAGCACGATGAGACAAGGAAATCCCGGCCAGCAAAACCTTCCCCTAATCCGGACGACGCTGGGCCAATTGTGCGCCGCCCCATTGGGTCTCCCGGTCACGGCCGGATGTGACACAGCCTGGGATCGAACTGCGATGCAGTGCCTTAGACCGCTGCGCCACTCTGGAGGCTTGGATGACCAACATTTAACACATTGGCAATAACCCAGCTCCTTCCCCAAAATGCACACACTTCTTTGCAGCAGATTTACTTTGTACTCAACCTATATCAGACAGGTGATGTACGTTTGTGAATGACATCCCTCAATCCTGAATGTGCACAGAAGTTTTGAAATGCCTCTACTCTCTCGGAGAGCCTGCTTAAACCGCCCATGTAGGGCTAATGAGTATCCCCCTGGCAGCCAAGCAAAGTCCCTGAAAGTCTGCCAGGATTTGCATGGGCTGTGGCCTGTAGCCTTTAAATCCCTCTCCCTCAGCCCGCTCCACCACACGGTAGTGTGTGAATGAGTGTCAGCCAGTTCACTTAGTAAAGATCTCTCCTTCTCTGCCTGCTGCTGTTTTATTGTTACTGGTGTGGGAGGTAATAATAACAGCCATTTTTTTATGACCCTTTGAATCCCTGGGGTTCTGTCCTGAGGGATGCTGGGTAATGTCACATTGGCATGGCGTTAAGACCGCCTCTCCATATCAATGCCTGAATGTCTTCTGGTGGATGAGCTGGACAGCTCTAAAAATAGCCCTATTGGCTGGTTCAGGTCCCATATCGGGTTCCTGCTGAGTTTGCCTGGAACAAATAGAGGAGGGGAGCTGTTGCAAAGGGGTTTGGGGGAAGGATAAGGGAGATAAGACTCACTGAAGCTTTTCCCATTCGGACGGGTCAGGGACGGTCTGCGCGGATGGAAGTGCCGATAGTCAAGCCCACCCCGGTGTTGGAACCCGCGGTGGTTGTCGAACACACAGAAGGTAGATGGAGCGATGTCGTCAGATAACAACCTTCTCCGGAATGAGGGTTACTTTTATAGACGTTGGTTCGACCCGTGAAATGTTCCTTTTTTGGTGATGGTGGACAAAGCGTTGTTATTATGAGAGGTGCACATCTGGGGTTGATACTTTGGCGTTTGTTATACTCAGCTGAGGGACGATGTGGAACACGACGCAGCTCTGTCGATAAGGTCATAGGATTGGGCCTAGTTTTTGGGTTGGTTTCGGTGCAGATGTGGAACCACTTTATTGAACTTTTTGGGGGAAAAAACTTAAACTGTAGTGTGTAGATGAGGTTTGCATGAAAGTGAAGTCAAATGACCAATGGGTGCATTGATTATGACTGATGGCATTTGGAGATTTTTTTCAGGACTATACATATAAATAAAATATAAAGAACTGCCATTGACATAAGCAGGTGCTGTGTGTCTATATATGGTGTCCAGTAAGCGTTTCACTGTTACCCTACACTTGTTGATTACGAAGCAAGTGACAAATATAATTGAATTTGATCTGTATGTGTGAAATGGTTTGACCTAGCTTTAGGGTAGCGGACTCTGCACCTGTTCATTCTTCCACTGCCATCTCTCCTTATATACTGTTGTTTTTACCCATATAGACCTCAGTGTCAACAGAAACCAGAATAATTACTCCACCGCTTTTGTATTTTTGCCTCTCTGGGGACAATACTGAATTATAATTCAGTTACTTGAAAGCTCTAGGCCTATGTTCCGGCCTCTTGAGGTTTGCAATGTGGCGTTCTTAGGTTTTCATGCTATATATAGGCAACATTTTATCTACTTTTTTTGTTGTTTTATGTATCAAAAATGTGGTCAGTGGCTTATGAGATTTCTCCATTCTTACCCATTTAACTTCCCATTTTATATCTCTGACTGCAAGAACAAAACAACAACTAAAATGCTTTAGTCACGAGTATTATCGCAAGATATCTCTTTGCCGTCAGCTTCTTTTAACCACAAAAGCTTTCTGATTTCTGGAACACTTGGGCCTAGGCCTGTATTTTGACGATCATACAACTCAAATGGAACACGTTGTATTTGTGTGTAGCTGACGTATACACACGTCTTTATCCTGCACGGTATTAGTTTCAGGTCTGACTCTCTGACTTTTCTCTCTCCCACCCACCATCACAGAAGCCAAAGCACAGCTGGCCAGTAAGAATGGCAAGAAGCCTGAGGTCGCAGGAAGAAGCTCCTTCTTCACCTGGTTCATGGTTCTGGCCCTCCTGGGCGTATGGACCTCTGTGGCCGTCGTCTACTTCGACCTGGTCGACTACCAAGGCGTCATCGGTAAGTGACACCTTAAAGGAGCAGTGAAAAAATGTGATTTCCCTGTGTGTTATATATATATATATATATATATATATACACACACACTGAGGTTGTAATAATATTGTGAAAATGATAATGCACTTTTAGTGTAAGAGCTGTTTGAAAAGACAGCCGGACATTTATTGGGACATCACCAGGCAGTATAAGTTAATAGACCAATAAATATTTTGCCCTCCTCTCTGCCAATAACGGCTGGTTTTCAGCTTACATATCCCTCCAAATAGGCTCCACCAATAAGGCCCTTCACTCAGGCCACTCCCAGACAGTCCTAGCAAATGTCTTGCTTGACAAATAGATTTTTGCTAAGAAGCTGTTTTTGTTATTTTTGGCCATTTCAATTGAAAGAAATCACAGTAAGGTACTTAATTGTCACCCAGAACCCATTTGATATTGAGATAAAAACAGCTTCATTGAACCTTTTAACAGGAAACACAAGGCTACATTTCCTGCTAGCTACAGCAGTCTGTCACAGTCAGTCGGTAGAACCTTCAGCCTTTGCTACAATCATGAATGCCATTGAGGAATAACCCAAAGTGATACTGAGTGCTTTGATGCATTTTAACATTGAACTTTCAACTTCTCAACCTTGACGTAGTTTTATCTTTGGTGCGTGTGTGCACTTGCTCAGTGTGTGGATCTGAACATGTCTGTTTACTAAATCATGTTTGGATCTCAAAACTGATACTTAATCATTTATTAATCTTGCAAATATTTTCATTTCTCCCATGTGAATGTTTTTGTCTGGTCTTAATCTTTCATGCAGCCAATGCAAAGGACTTGCACATTAAGCTCTCTGAGACACTGCAAGGTATGATATTTGCGCCCATGATCATGCCCCCAAATAATCATGTGTTAACTATGAGACTCACCAAACCTCCAGTCTCAATTGAAATAATCAATTTATTTCCCATACATATCGTCTAATCACTTGCTTTTGACTAAATTTTTATTACAAGAAAAGATAACATTTTTAAGTCGCATTAGTCATAAAAGAGATTTAACCTTTTTTCAATAGTCACACTGTATTTTTTTTAATGATTTAATACCAATCAAATAAGTTTGATTATATAATGCAATGTAAATGAACAAATGTAATGCAAAGCTGGCAAAATAATATTTTGAATCATTGCTTCCTTCGTTTTTATGTTGAGCTAGTCATATTTATTCAAATAAGACAGTGTGGCTATGTTGTGATAGGGGTTGGAACCGGTTCAGGGAACAGTTAAGAACGTTCTTTAGGTCACACAAACGCAACAACTCGCATGTGCCAAAGCCCTCACTCTGTCACTCAAACTTATTCCAGTGTCTGCCTGCCAGCTGAAAATCTTTGCGCGCTCTCGTGTGTGTGTGTGTGTGTGTGTGTGTGTGTGTGTGTGTGTGTGTGTGTGTGTGTGTGTGTGTGTGTGTGTGTGTGTGTGTGTGTGTGCGTGCGTGCGTGCGTGCGTGCGTGTGCGTGTGTGTGTGCATGTGCGTGCAACTTGCCTCTCCCCCTCCGAAGCTTAGACTACTGTAACCTACTGACATTACAAGCGTAGTTCAGAAATTGGGAAGATTTTTAATTGGAGAAGAATGGATTCACTTTTTCAGTGCTAGTTATGGATAATATAGTATCACGTTTCACATTGGATATATTAACTACTAAAAGTTAAGACATGTTTTTAATTCTGCACTAACAAGCTCGTTAACCATCTAGCTCTGGTCCAACTCTCAGAAGTTCAAAGACATTCAAAGTTCCTCTGTAGAAGCCGTTCCTCTGTAGAAGCCGTTCCTCTTTAGAAGCCGTTCCTCTTTAGAAGCTGTTCCTCTGTAGGTGTAATTCTGTGGGTCTAATTCCGATAATGCATGTCATAAGATGCCCAGCGCTTCAAGCCAAGCCTCCTCCTCCACCCACTCTCACTCTCTCCCCGCAAAATTTCATTGCCATCTAGCGCCCTACACTTGATTGTTTATTGCGCATTGTAAACAAGTGTTGCTACGCAGCTGATAGCACCCAGGCCAAAATGACTAGGCCTATACCTTGCACGCTCCATAGCAAGCGCCTGTATCCACATTGATTGGTGAAGTAATTGAATGTCAGGCTAATGTACAATTTTGTTTGAATCGGTTCAGGGGGGCGGCAGTTTCCTCTTGCGAGGGTGGAGACTTCTAACACACATAGACCCAAAAGTTTATCACACAGCTGACCAAATGACACAAGATTTTACTTCTGGGTTAACCAAGATTTTATGTTTTATTATTTTATTATGTAACCAGATTGACCAGAAACGCTAATATGATCATTAAAAAAAATGACTCATGATAATATTGCTTATCGTAGAAATAAACAGCAATACTTCTGGAAATGCAGAAATGAACAGTAATGATTATCCTAATCCTCATCCAAGAACGAGCGCAATTAACATACTGTTTTGTTATTATAATATAAATGCTCGTATCCTCCATCCTAAGCTATAATCATTGTGTACGGTATCGTAACCCATCCCCATTTCACCATACATACCCAACCCCCCACTGACCCGGGGCTAAAGACTAACTCCTGCTACTTTACTAGGTCAACTTTCGTCCTATGACGCTGATGGAGATGGTGACTTCGATGTGGAGGATGCTAAAGTACTGCTAGGCAAGTTCATCGATTTGAACGGGATTGTTATTTATTGACGTGTGTTTGTGTGATTACGTAACTGATTTGGGTTTTCTTTTGCATGACTGACTGGTTTAACCCATCTCTGCCACAAGATACTGTTTTAGTCAATTCTACCAAACCGGACAATGAATCAACAAAGTCTGCATGTGCATGTTGTGAAAAGGTGTTTGGAGTTCGATTCCATACTGACTGTCGCGTTTCACACCACTGACATAACATCCAGGGCCTATTGCTGCATGCTTTAAGAATTGCTCAGTCATAACAAGGACTTCTGTGTTCTCTCATCTCTAAGTCACTTGTTATATGATCTTAAAGTTGCTCATTTCTTTCTAATCGAAAGGGAAGAACCTACTTCAGGAGTGTTTGGTCCAATGAGTTGGTTCCATGTTCTGGTACTCGGTCTACTCTGCTGCTGTCTGCCATAAAGACTACTGCTCTGCTTTGTCACCCAGACCACTGCCTGTCTGGCACAGCTGTGGTCCCTGCTGCTAGTGATAGATTCTATAGAGTCCTTTGGCATGCCCACCCCCCCTTCTAGGCTATGCTATTGCTATTCTCTCCTCTTTTTAGTCTCTAACTCTGCTTCATGCGATCTTAGACCTGCATAGTTTCCCTCGCTGCCTGACCTCGCTTAAAACTTTCCTCCCTTTCCTTTCCTCCCTTTTTTCCCCTGCTCTGCTCTACCACCTTTTTTCTTCTTTCTTTTTCTCCCTCCCTCCCTCCCTCCCTCCCTCCCTTTCCTTGTTTTCCCCTCTGTTTGCGTAGGCCTGACCAAAGATGGCAGTCAGGAAAGGTCGGACTCCCTCGAGGAGGTCCCGGATATGTTAGTGGAGGAGGACTCCGATTGGTTTCAAGGCTTCTTCACCTTCCTCTATGGCCTCATAAACCCGTTTGAGCTGTTTGAGGATGAGGATGGAGCGGCGGTGAAGGAGAGTGCTGGCACTTCTCAGACTGACGGGGTTCAGGGAAAGAGTTGTGTGATCTTAGGCCTCCACAACCAGTAGGCCTTGCTTACCATAACCAGTAGCCATATCCCCCGTGGCATGAAGTCCCAAGTGGACTTGTTGCTCCTTTAGACTTGTTTCCCATTGCTTGAGGCGCGTTTGTTGAAAAACCCTCCGTACAAAATCACAATTCCCTGGCAGAATAATTTGAAGGGTTAAGTCATGTAGAAGTTGACCCCTCAAGTCTTTTTTGAAGATTTTCCATGGTGGGACGAAGACTACGCCTTCAGGATTTTTGCAGCACTTTTAAATGCCAGGCTGAATAATGCTTTTTTCTATGATGTGCATTTCCACTTAACAGACTGCAAACTACCGATTTTATGCAATGAACAACTGCACTTGGGTAACAGATCGGTTCTCTTTTTTCCAACCACAGTCCTGCATACCCTAGGGCCCTAACGTTAGCACATTTTATCCACTTAGCAGGAATTATATTTATACTTTTTTACTTTAATTTGACCTTTCGTCTAAGTTTTTACTTTATTGAAAGTTTTGTTGAAGATTCTAATTTTCTTCATCAGTGAAGCATTCCCTCATTATCGCATTTATTTTTCTGTTGTCCATATTAGGATTACTATTCATGTTCTGTGTTTGAACGGATTCGGGTCTGCTATTTGTCCCCATCCCTGTCTTCGTCATCCACACGTTAAACACAATTAAAAACGTGTTTTTCAGATTATTTATTCGCTAAGGTTTATGTGTTTTTTGTGAATGTTCTTTTTTCCTTGCGTGGTAAAGCATAGATTTTTGGGGGGTTGAAACTTTGCACATAAGATATTTAGAGACCGGCTTGCTGGAGGACTTATTGCACAGGTGTTAATCATTTCTTGTTAGCGGGCCACTTTTGTTAAAGCCAACCCTTTGAGAAACTAGCTTTCGACTGTTCCTTAAACCAACTTTCTAGACGTCCTAGGACAGGGTTATGAAATATGATGTTGCAGACTTAGCCCGAGGTGGTTTTGGAAAAACGTGCTCCCTGATTTGAGCCCAACTATGAGTTCAAGGACTTTTACCGAATTCCACACTCCATGGACCTTTTACCTGCTTTGAGACGCAGATCATAACCTGAACCCCAGATCTCTGAAATGGGTCAATGCTGACTCCCACTCGCCCTAAAGAGACTTACCCAGCTAGTTTAGTTTTCAAACTCTAAACATTGTGGTCTATAGATGGAACTCAAGAATTGGAAGTTCCAGTAATTTGTAATTGTATCTATGGTCAAAAATGTGTTGTCTATGACAACATTGAAAGCAAACGAAGACCGGTTTCTTGTAAGTACTAGCAAACACATGTCTGGCACAAAAGGTATAAGGAATGGCACTGTCAAAGATACAATAAACCTGCTGAGCAAGCTTTTGGGTGGAATCCATTCAGATTTCGTATTGGCTTTCACTCATTTAGAGGCTTGACTTAGTACTCAAGTACAATGACCAAGCATTGACCATATAGCTAGGAACCTAGGAACAGGTTGAACTGGTGAGATTCATGCTCTCGTGTGAAAATAAGTCATAGTGGCTGTAGTAGATTATGTCGCCGCAGCTCAAGCGGGTCATGTAATACTTAACTGCCCATTTTAAAATAGAACTAGACAAGTGACCCAAATGGTGAAGTGTGGTCATGTTGCGTGGACTTTTGGGTTATTAGCATTACCCTGTCAAACAAGCCCTGAAGGACTTGATGTTGCTTTTTAGTTGTCGGGGCAGGCGAAGAGGCAAGGGGAGTATGCGAACAACCAGTGACTCCTGGAGGGCCATTGTACAAATGGTGCTTTGACGCCTCAAAGCCTTTTGATGGTGGACAACTGTAAAATGTATTTCCAGGTGAACAAAAGAAGAGCAGTCGCAGATAAAGTCAATCATAAATCAATTTGGTTTAATACAAGTTGCAACAGGGAGACAACACCAGTCAAAGAAGCTTGTAGGAAGTAAAAAACTAAAGGCAGTGACTGTCAGCTGCTACAGAATCACTGTTTCACAGAATACAATAATAATCAGTGTCCTCGGTCCTTGTACCTCCAATCACTATCAACAGATATGAGTTTAATCCATAACATGTGACCAACCAGTGTGTTAAGAACAGAACACTGGATATCATGTGTATTACAGAAAGGGAAAAATATATAAATATGCTAAACATTTTGTTAATCACTCTAAACTGAATATGAACTTTACTAATCTTAAATATTTCCATTGCAACTACCCATCTATTGTTTTAGTTGATTGGTCTTTGGCACCATTGACAAATATGATTCCAAATGTATTGATAAAGTGTAAAATTAGTAATACAGTCATGTCACACTCACATGGTCATCATTTCCAAGTCATACTCTTACAAGTAATGTAATAAAACTATCAGAATAGGAGGTATGGGTAAGCACAAAGCAATCGTGAATGTGTGGCAGGGTCCACAGTGGGACCATTTTACTTGTATTTGCACCTAAATGTTTTGCTGTAAGACCTGGAATTGTATTTAGGAGCACCAGTGCGCCTAGAAAAATGAAGGATTCTAGCTTTATTACCTCCAAATATTTTTGACTGTGCTCCCAAATTTCCTGGTGTGCTCCTACATTTTTCAACTTAGGCGCACATGCTCCTTGTAAAAAAGGTCAGCGTAGAGCCCTGAATGGTAGCATCTGTCCGCCTTTGGGGTTTGGCATGGGCATGTTTTGAGTTGTCAAATTTTGTTCTGGTAATTTTTGTATATTAGTTTTGCCTGGTGTTCATTAGTAATGGTCACAGGATTGTTAGATTCTAATGCCATGTTCCTTTTGAAAAATATCAGATGAACCTCGACCCGATCGGAAAAGAGCGAGACACAGAGGTACTTCACCTGCTCCCCTTTTTTTATTCTCTCTGCTGAGAGCAAAACTTCAAGAAGCTCTGAGTAGCCGACTACGCCATATGCCAATTTTCAGATGCGTGAATGCATGGCATATCATTCATGGAAAGCAGGTCTGCTAGCTAAAGAAACCTGTATATTCTGCTAAAGTTTTGAAGTCTTAACATTGCTAAGTTAGCGTTGATTTATGTTGGTGGTCATATTTTTTTTTTAATCTTCTTAGCCAACTTAATCGAACCAGAATCTCCAAAAACAAAGGTCAAGAAAAAAGAGGCGGCTACTGAGACCGAAGGTACTTTGTTGTGGATGAGTGTCCAGATTGCTTTGTAGTCTAGTCCATGCTCTCAAAATGTGTTGAAGCGTTTTGTCTGCTTTTCCATGTTATCAACATGCACGTTTCGTTTTTTGGGGCGGGGCTGTAACATAGAATCTGTTTGAGGTCTGGCTGGTTTTTAGTTTTGTTAATTCATACTGAATTTGCCCCTGATTTTGTGACTTCACCCGCAGCCACTATTTGGCAATGCCAGACGAGGGTTTGCCCAAGTAGATTCTGTCTGCATTATTACTACCAATACTCTCGAAAGCTCTATGTCAAAGGCTTTACTATTAGATTGGGAAAGAAAATCTTAGCCCCACCCATGAGTAAGCTTGCCAAGGGTGTTAATGAAAGCTGAGAGGTGTACAAGACTTCCCTCCATCTGTTATTGGTTGAGCTTGGTTTTGTTCTGTTGTAACGGCTGCTCTCCCCTACTATAGGTAAGCTCTGCGATTCGGCTGTTCCTATTGGTGGTTGAGCACCAAGCAGATACACCAGTCTTACTGAGACTATATCCATATTTGAACTTTTTTGTTTTCCTAAACCTCAGATAAAAATCCAGGACATGTTTCCAAGAGAAAAGCCAAAAAAGGTATTGCATGAGGAACAGTGTGGGTTCCAGTGTGCAGTAGAGTTTGAGCTATGAAAGTCTTGCTTACCATAGTTCTAATAACCATATTGGGATCTTTTGAATTTAAGTGTACTGGTAAAAAAAAACATGACTGCTTCTTGACATACAATCATGAATTGGTTTCTAGCCGCATGTTGTATTTGACTACCCCTTTTGCAGTTATAAGGTATTTGGTATGAAATGATTGAAATCCATCATGTCTGCGTGGTGTGCTGAGTGTAATATTGGACAACATCATATAACTGTTGGACCAACTGAACCCCATCTGTGTAGCAAAACGTGTTTGACCACAGATGTTGTCTGGAAAGCGAAACCTTTCCAACGTGCAGAAAAATGCCAGTTGTTGTTATCCTAACATTCCCAGTCAGCAAATCCAATTACCCAGGGTGCTTTGCAACCTACTAAACGCTTGAAGTGTGGTCAGCAGTATGCTTGCGTTGTGACCCTAGCAGCCTGGCAGTGAAAAAACTGTCAAAGCCGCTAAATGGTATTCTCGTGTCCCAGAAAACCCTCTTACCAAAGACGTGGGCTGGAAGCTGAGGGAGGCCATGAACCAGCAGCTGGCCATCATCCATGAGCGAATGGAGGCCAAAAAGATTGCCAAGATGGCTCTGGCCGAGGTGAGGAACATCCTGGCCAGGGAGAAGGAGAAGGTCCTAGGGGTGACGAGGGACGAAGTGGCAAAGAAGGCTAAGGTGGCAACGGCAGCTAGGATGGAGGACAAGCCAGAGAAGGGGGAGTTTAAGAAGACCTTGGGCAAGATTAGGAGAGACAAAGAGCAGAAAGAGAAGGAGGGAGAAAATAAGAAAGAGGAGCAGGGCAAGAAAGCTAAGAAGAATGCGACAAAGCCAGACAAGAAGTCAGGGAAAGAGGTGAAGGGTAAGAGGGTGGAGGTCCCCAAAGACGCCAAAAATAAAGAGTCTCCCAAAGCTGCTGCTAAAAAGCTCAAGATGTCTGATAAGGGGGTCCGGAAATGATGCTAAACTCTTCACACCTGCACTGATGTCAGTGATCTTTCACTCCCTCTGGTGACACAGATGTTAAAAGATTCAGGAGAAAAACCACCTGTGAGAGGTCTCCAGTGACAGACCCCTGCGAAGGGGAGTAGGAAACCCCATACTGTGCAGGACAGCCATTTCCGCAATGTATAGTGCATAGTGTTTTAGCCACTTCCTGCTTGTGGAAAAAATCATAATGCTGTTCTCTATGGAAGTATGAACTGGACAAGGAAAGGTGCCAAGAGGACAGCAAGGTGCTGTAAGCTTAGTTTCAGATGTGGTTTAGTTTTGTGTTAATTTACATCAGTAAATATAGCTTTATTTAAAGTCGCTAGACAAGATATTTGTAGAATTAGACAAGGACTTAATGATTTATTTTGCATTTGGTGGAGATGGAACTCAGGAAAGGATCAGCTATGTGCTTGTTCTTTGTTAATAAAGTTGGTGGATTCTTGAAGGTTTCCTGTTATCAAGTGCACTTGTCTCCCACTTTTTAATAAGATGTTTTGGTGTTACACAAATGGCCAATTGTATGCATACACAAGGTTTGGGTTAGACATTGTGCCTAAATGGGCATTCCCTCCCAGTCGTTTCTATTGGAATACTCTTTCCTTTTTTATTTTTCTTTGCTCCCCTGTCTTGCTATCTCTTAGCACTGCAGACCTCACCTTTTCACAGCATATCAGAACACAATACCAATTCAGTGTTTAAGTGCAAATGTAAACCCAAATCAGTCCTTAAATGTTATAGTTGTGTTTTTAATTATGTTCATTTCTAAAGGTTTATGCATATGACCTCCTAGACCTAAATCTCAATGTACATTACTATATTGTTACTAGCCATATAAACTCAGCAAAAAAAGAAACGTCCTCTCACTGTCAACTGCGTTTATTTTCAGCAAACTTAACATGTGTAAATATTTGTATGAACTTAACAAGATTTAACAACTGAGACATAAACTGAACAAATTCCACAGACATGTGAATAACAGAAATGGAATAATGTGTCCCTGAACAAAGGGGGGGGGGGTCAAAATCAAAAATTACAGTCAGTGCATCTCCTCCTCATGGACTGCACCAGATTTGCCAGTTCTTGCTGTGAGATGTTACCCCACTCTTCCACCAAGGCACATGCAAGTTCCCTGACATTTCTGGGGGGAATGGCCCTAGCTCTCACCCTCCGATCCAACAGGTCCCAGACGTGCTCAATGGGATTGAGATCCGGGCTCTTCGCTGGCCATGGCAGAACATTGGCATTCCTGTACTTGCAGGAAATCACACACAGAACAAGCAGTATGGCTGGTGGCATTGTCATGCTGGAGGGTCATGTCAGGATGAGCCTGCAGGAAGTGTACCACATCAGGGAGGAGGATGTCTTCCCTGTAACGCACAGAGTTGAGATTTCCTGCAATGACAACAAGCTCAGTCTGATGATGCTGTGACACACCGCCCCAGACCATGACGGACCCTCAACCTCCAAATTGATCCCGCTCCAGAGTACAGGCCTTGGTGTAACGCTCAATCCTTCGACGATAAACTCGAATTCGACCATCACCCCTGGTGAGACAAAACCATGACTTGTCAGTGAAGACCACTTTTTGCAAGTCCTGTCTGGTCCAACGACGGTGGGTTTCTTCTCATAGGTAATGTTATTGCCGGTGATGTCTGGTGGGGACCTGCTACAACAGGCCTACAAGCCCTCAGTCCAGCCTCTCTGAGCCTATTGCAGACAGTCTGAGCACTGATGGAGGGATTGTGTGTTCCTGGTGTAACTCGGGCAGTTGTTGTTGCCATCTTGCACCTGTCTCGCAGGTGTGATATTCGGATGTACCGATCCTGTGCAGGTGTTGTTACACGTGGTCTGCCACTGCGAGGACAATCAGCTGTCCGTCCTGTCTCCCTGTAGCGCTGTCTTAGGCGTCTCACAGTACGGACATTGCAATTTATTGCCCTGGCCACATCTGCAGTCCTCATGCCTCCTTGCAACATGCCTAAGGCACGTTCACGCAGATGAGCAGGGACCCTGGGCATCTTTCTTTTGGTGTTTTTCAGAGTCAGTAGAAAGGCCTCTTTAGTGTCCTAAGTTTTCATAACTGTGACCTTAATTGCCTACCGTCTGTAAGCTGTTAGTGTCTTAACGACCATTCCACAGGTGCATGTTCATTAATTGTTTATAGTTCATTGAACAAGCATGGGAAACCGTGTTTAAACCTTTTACAATGAAGATCTGTGAAGTTATTTGGATTTTTCCATATTATCTTTGAAAGACAGGGTCCTGAAAAAGGGACGTTTCTTTTTTTGCTGAGTTTACATGAATATTACTATGCCAAATACAGTATACATTATACAGAGGTGTAGTCTTCGTAAAGGCACTTCTCCTGAACAAGAGTTGTTGCCATGTCGTCCTCATCCCCCTGCGTCACTTATAAAACCCTCAGGGCTGAAAGAGAAGGCTACCGTCGTCATTACCAGAGATGCAGCACCAGAGGAGGCTCCTGCAGCACCTGTGGAAGAAGGTAGAACTCCTGCTGGTCTACACGTGTACACACACACACACACCTGTATTAACTGTGGTAGATGGTAAAGCTCATGAGAGGAAATGTGTGTAGTGACCCTGTCACCCCGAACGAGCCAAGACGTCCGACAATTGTTTACGACCTAAGAATTTGCCCACAACGTGGACATTTTCCCGGGACAGCAGAATCGTGGCATAACACGGCTAAAATCATAGTATGTGATGTAAAGGGTCTTTATGAAACATTTACCCTCAGTAGAACTGTGTCCTCCACCAGACACCCACATGATGCTACTACGACTAAGTCAAGAGCTAACCATTAAACTCGTACATGTAAACTGTATTGATTTCATGTCTGCCACCTGTAGGCAGTGGGAGCATGAGCCATTCTCTACCCTTTTAACCATTGGCTCTGATAAGCTGGACTTGCCACAATTTGTTGTGTAAAACCCCACGACATGCTTACACCTACAGTCAACAAGACACCAATACCTGTTGTCACATTATACAAACTAATGTTACATACATATACCTACCATGGTTAAGGTCAGCAGTTTCTATTCTGAAGTCTATGAGTTAGTACTTTAGAAATCTATATTGAAGTAGCATACACTTTTTTTCCTTATTGACACACCATGGAAAGTCACCTCATAAAGTTGGTGCACTTTCTTAAATGTGCCTTAAGACATTTGGAACGTTCTGTGCGAGAAGAAAATGATGAAGTATGCCTAATAAGGCCGTAGTTTAAGTAAAAGGATCAACTGCGATCAGGATGGTCTTAACTGTTCCCCTCTACCCCCCTTATCTCTTTCCCCGCGTCCCCTTGCTTTAGCCGCACCAGAACCCGTTGTTGAAGAAGTGATCGAGGCCACAGAAGCAGAGGAAGTTGCAGCTCCCCTATCAGGTGTGTAAGCTTGAAGAAGACATTGAAATTGTACATTCTTTGAAGGAAAAGGTCAGCCAATATCCTAGACATGTATCACCCAGCGTCATTTTTAAACTAAATATTACTTTTGGGAAATGCTGTAGTTGGTTTTGGCAGGAAATCCACGTTATCAGCTAAGTTGCATAATGCTGTCTCTTCCTTACAGAGCCTGAGCCTGAGGTTGTGGAAGAACCTGAGGTGGCTGAGGAGGAAGAAGAGCCGGAGATGGATGAGCCTGAAATCATTGAGGAAGAGCCTGAGGTTCTGGAGGAGGAAGAAGAGCCTGAGGTGGATGAGCCTGAAATCATTGAGGAAGAGCCTGAGGTTCTGGAGGAGGAAGAAGAGCCTGAGGTGGATGAGCCTGAAATCATTGAGGAAGAGCCTGAGGTTCTGGAGGAGGAAGAAGAGCCTGAGGTGGATGAGCCTGAAATCATTGAGGAAGAGCCTGAGGTTCTGGAGGAGGAAGAAGAGGCTGCCCCTGTGGAAGAGGCTGCCCCAGTTGAGGAGGAGAAGGCCGCCCCAGTCGAGGAGGAGGAGGAGGCCGCCCCAGTCGAGGAGGAGGAGGAGGCCGCCCCAGTCGAGGAGGAGGAGAAGGCCGCCCCAGTCGAGGAGGAGGCCGCCCCAGTCGAGGATGAGGAGGAGGCCGCCCCAGTCGAGGAGGAGGAGGAGGCCGCCCAAGTCGAGGAGGAGGAGGCCGCCCCAGTCGAGGAGGAGGAGGAGGCCGCCCCAGTCGAGGAGGAGGAGGAGGCCGCCCCAGTCGAGGAGGAGGAGGAGGCCGCCCCAGTCGAGGAGGAGGAGGCCGCCCCAGTCGAGGAGGAGGAGGCTGCCCCAGTCGAAGAGGTAGAGGAAGCCGCCCAAGTCGAGGAGGATATCACCGCCATTGAGGAGGAAGCCACACCAGTTGAGGAGGAAGTTGCTGAAGAGGCTGCCCCAGTTGAAGAAGCGGCTTCTCCCACAGAAGAAGCTGTTGAGAAGGAGGCCGCACCTGAGGAAGAGGCTGCACCTGTTGAGGAGGAAGTTGCTGCATCAGTTGAGGAGGAAGTCGCTGTTGAGGAAGAGGCTGCCCCCGCAGAAGAAGAGGCTGCACTAGTTGAGGAGGAAGCCGTGGAGGAGGAGGCGGAAGAGGAAGAGGAGCCAGCAACAGAGGAGGGTAAGGAAAAATAATCCAGAACAGAACAAACGCTTTTTAGTCCAGGGGTAGGCTTAATCTGGGTCCAGAAAGTATTGAAAGAAAATCCTCTCAAGGCCTCAGTTTTTGCTGATGAGGTGTTTGTCTTCACACAGTTTAAAACGAGCACAGTTGAACACCAGGTGCTGCATTGCAGAAGTGTATGCACACATTATCTCATCTGATAAGAGTAGCTACATGTATGTAGAGAGGTTGGGCAGTGGCCCCTTTCCCATCTCATCTTGGGGTAGTGGATAAGGCACTCACTTTCCTATCTGTTTTTTGTGATGCTCATGCCACCTCATTTTGTATGATTTCTTATTGTTGTTGCATTGTGGAGAAGGAACCTGCAAGTAAGCATATCGTTGGATGGTGTAAACCATGCATATCCCGTACATACGACTAATAAAACTTGAAACTTAAAAGTCTGCTCATTTTGTGGATGAATACGTCAATTCTCAATATGAGGCTGTCATTCATTGTCTTTTGAACAACAGTGTTGTAATATAACTTGTTCCTTTGCTCCACAGAAGAGCTGGTAGAAGAAACAGGAGCAGGAGATTCAGAACAAACAGAAGAAGCTGAATCAGAAAAAACTCAACAGGAGGAAGCTCTTCAGGAAGAGTTTGCAGGTACGTGTTGAGTGGGATTTTATGTCCGTATACCTCCACTCAGTTGAGGGCAAGAATATTCTGATGTCATTCTTCAGCGCCTCCTCTCTCTCTCCGTTTTAACTAACTGCAACTGTTGGGTTTTCTGTTGCAGAGGATGAAGCTGAAGTAGATGAGTTAGAGGAGTTGATAGGTTGGTGATAAGATTATTTTAACTCCGCTCCAGTGTTATTACTATGAGCAGCTCTTCTGTATAAGCTTTCATGGTGGTCATTGACCCTGTTCTCTGAAAGCATGTCCAGTAGAAAGCACGTGTGTTGAAGCATTTAAAAAAAATGTCCACCATGTTTCGTTTCAACAGAAGAGCTTTCCCAGGCAGAAGAACAGATGGAAGATGAGCCAACAGGTAAACTTTAAATTTAAAAACTTGTCATAATGCAATTGCATCTTCTCATTCATGTTTACTCTATTGTATGATTGTACAGCAAGAAGTTTAGAATCAGACATTCTACAAGTTCAGAATCATCATTTCATAGAATCAACATTTCACAGCTGAATGCAGGCCTACTGTAATTAGTCCATAATCATTGTTTAATAGATAGTTTGCACTTTGGCTATTAACCAGCAGTATGGTTTCATGCCATCTAAGAAGCCCAGCTTTCTCAGTGAAGCTGACCTTTGGGCATGTATCCACAGCAGACAAAAATAGGCGGTCTTTCTTTGTATGTCGTATAATAAGATATTCCTGACTTTGAAGCCCATGCCAGTGAGGACACACGTGATTAGTAGGTAGCGTGTGCTATAATATGTGTAGGCCACATGTAGTCTGTGGATTAATCCTATCAAGGTAGGTAGACTTAACTCTCCCTTGTGGTGAGTAATGAAGGCCAATGAAGCTATTTGTAGTGTAGGCTATAGCTCCCCCTTGAGGCTGGTTTATGAAACACAGCTTATAAAATGGCTCTCGCAGGAGTCTACTAGTCAACTAGTCATACCATGCATTTTCCATATCTTGATATTGTTTGAGGATTTTTGTTAAATGACATGTGATGTGACTACAACTGAAATAGAGGGCCTCCATCCTGTTTTTGTCTGTTAGATTGTGCGCTGAATTCTTTATTATATGATGTATCAATCGTGTAAAGTGTTATGTTGTCAAAATGTTTTTTTCTACCAGATGTAATTGTATTATGAATTAAATTGAATGGTAACTGCTTTTTTATTCCATCACTGTCACTTAGTGAGGTCAGTATCTTCTTTCCATAGAAACGTAGAGCCTGCGGTCTCAGCGCGGTAAGACTGATTGAGGACCAGCCCACATCGCATCCCACTGAGCGCGCGCAGCCGCGCTTCCCCACCTCCAGAGAATGAAAAGCGCCATCACGGCATTCATCACTGTCTCCCATTTCTCACTCGCACACTCAGAATCTTGTTTTTCTTTCTTTAGTGTAAAATCTCACTTCCAGAACTTGTTAGATATTTTTTATTTACCCTATATATATTTGTTTTCTTTTCTTTTTCTCCCTTTTTTTTCATATAATGAAAAGTATCAATGAATTTCTCTTACAGATGTAGATAGATAATGTGAGGGTAGCTTTTCGCTAATGGAATGTAGGTTGTTTTCCATTTCCTGTGTATAGCAAGCAGAGGTACATGTTACTAGTCAAAGAACTTCACGTCTGAGCCGAGTTCAGTTTTTTGTTAAATGTGAAGATGCAAAGCTGCAGTTTTGTATTACCAGTATGTATTGAGTCTACACGTCAAGATGTTGCATATCTAGGGCAAAGTTATGCTGACAGGTGAACAGACGAGTCTGGTGATGTAGGGTGAGTGTGTGAGCTTCCATACGTATATGACTGAGAATGTGTATAGATGTACACTACATGACCATGAGTATGTGGACACCTGCTCGTCGAACATATCATTCCAAAATCATGGGCATTAATATGGAGTTGGTCTCCCCTTTGCTGCTATAACAGCTTCCACTTCACTCTTCTGGGAAGGCTTTTCTACTAGATGTTGGAACATTGCTGCGGGGACTTGCTTCCATTCAGCCACAAGAACATTTGTGAGGTTGAGCACTGATGTTGGGCGATTAGGCCTGGCTCGCAGTCGGTGTTCCAATTCATCCCAAAGGTGTTCGATGGGGTTGAGGTCAGGGCTCTGTACAGGCCAGTCAAGTTGTTCCACACCGATCTCAACAAATCATTTCTATATGGACCTTGCTTTGTGCACGGGGGCATTGTCATGCTGAAACAGGAAAGGGCCTTCCCCAAACTGCTGTCACAAAGTTAAAGCACAAAATCTGCTAGAATTTCATTGTATACTGTAGCATTAAGATTTCCCTTCACTGGAACTAAGGGGCCTAGCCCGAACCAATAAAAACAGCCCCAGACCATTATTCCTCCTCCACCAAACTTCACAGTTGGCACTATGCATTGGGGCAGGTAGCGTTCTCCTGGCATCCACCTAACCCAGATTCATCCGTTGTACTGCCAGATGGTGAAGCATGATTCATCGCTCCAGAGTCCAATGGCAGTGAGCTTTACACCACTCCAGCCGAAACTTGTCATTGCGTATGGTGATCTTAGGCTTGTGTGCGGCTGCTCGGCCATGGAAACCCATTTCATGAAGCTCCGGACGAACAGTTCTTGTGCTGACAGCACTTACAGTTGACTGGGGCAGCTCTAGCAGGGCATAAATTTGACGAACTGAGTTGTTGGAAAGGTGGCATCCTATGACGGTGCCACGTTTAAAGTCACTGAGGTGTTCAGTAAAGCCATTCTACTTCCAATGTTTGTTTATGGAGATTGCATGGCTGTGTGCTCAATTTTATACACCTGTCAGCAACGGGTGTGGCTGAAATAGCCGAATCCACTAATTTGAAGGGGTGTCCACATACTTTTGTATATATAGTGTATGTTTGCGTGTGTGCATTTTATAGACTGTATGTCTATAAAACAATCCTATGAGCCGTAGTTCTCATTAAGATGCGTTTGAGACTCGTTTCGTTTCAATTTCAGTTTTGTTTGTTCCAACTCCTAGTACCTCGCTCTCACTGTTACTTCTTTAATACTGAAAGTGTTTTTGACTTACTCATACCTCTAGCCAGAATGGTGAACATCTAACGGAACACAATGAGTTATACCCAAGCCAGGCTTGTGTCCATTTTTGTACTATTTTATTTCTTTTTTTTTGTGGTCTTTTTTTTTCTTCTTTTTTTTTACTGTATTTGGGTTGGATGTAAACTCTCCAAATGGGAGAAATGTTGACATATGCCATTTGTTCTGGGAAAAACAGATTTTTACCTGGAGACAAAGTGAAGGGCATGTCTCAGAGTATGGTAGTAACCCTTAGGTGCAGCTCAGTGTGGGTGTAGCTGTTATGGGTTAATGGTCTGACCCAACCCAGTCTCCTGGTAAAACAGGCTGCTGTGTAGTGTCCCAGGTCCTCCAATAGATCTGCTCCCCACACGCACACACATGGTCCAACAGCAACATGATTATTCGAAATTCATCATTCAGTACACTTAAACTGTAAAAAAAAAAAATGTTCATAAACTTTTGTTCCCTTTCTCAGTTCTACTTTCACTTGTATATTAACTGGCTCAAGCCCAGGGTAAGTGCTTCATTTGGAACAAAGGTTTTTGAATGTCTGTGATTGTTGCTGATTTAGCAGACACCCGGACCACCTCTTATTGTCCCTCTGCATGCGTTTCAGTACCCCCCCCCCCAAACCAACTGTTCAAAGAGAAACGCTGTTGTACATCTAGAAGGGAACGTGACAGTGTAACCTGCTCACTCTGTCCTAGCGACATCTAACTCGACTTTTGCTAGTATTTAATATTGATGTAGTCGTTAATAATGTTGTCATGGTTTGTTTTTACTGCAAGGATGATGCTAGCTCATGCTTTGAACTTAAGGCTGTATGGTGAAGAGAAAAAAAAGGATTTAATTTTTTCAAGGAAACTCAGTCGTGTGCTTAGTTTGTGTTCCTCCAACGCTGTAATGTTTCTGTGAATTCAGATGAGTGCGTTTTTGTTTGAAATTTTTCCATTGTAGAAGTTTTCTGTACATGGTAATAAGGGGCCTGCCGGATGATATAATGGTGATAAGGTGATGTACTGTAGGGAATGCGGCAATGCAAATCTTTTCTGAGGAAACCAAATAACGGTTTGTTTCGACGTACACGAAAACAAGTGGTTGCAATCTAGTTCTTAGGACTTATTTTGTCTTTTTTCTATAACACTAGTGGGTCTTTTTCTATTCCCTAACACTTTTGAAGTCAATGTGAATTTTTAACGTGTTAATTTTACATTATACAAAACTTTACGAGATTGATCTGTTCTAGATTTTTAAATAAAAATACACTTTTTAGTATCAGACCTTTTTAATTATGAAAATTTTAAAGAAAGTGCTTCACTTTTCTCAAAGCCATATGTGACAGTTGAGGCTCTGCTGCTCAGAACGGACTGTACTCCAAGGGAAAGACATTCCACAACCAGCAGTAACCGAAAACATCACTACAATCTCAGTGTTTATTTTTTATTGCAGTTCACATATGAATAGGGGTTTACACACAAACATGTTATACATAGAGGTAAACATAGTATCCAGCTGTATAGGCTAACAGGTTTTTAAATTATTGTGAAAATGCATTCTGTATGCAGGGTTGGACGGCTGTCACAGTTTCTATAAATCAGGGGTGTCGAACTCATTCCATGGAGGACCTAGTGTCTGCGGATTTGAGTTTTTTTTCCTTTCAATGACACCCAGGGAAGTTCTTTACTAATTAGTGACCTTAATTCATCAATCAAGTACAGGGGAGGAGAGAAAACCCGCAGACACTCGGCCGTCCGTGGAATGAGTTTGACACGTGATGTAAATGTTCTGTTCCAGGGCTGCAATAAAGGTTTGGGACAACACCATGGTGTGGTTTATTATCGTGTAACTGGTTATTGGAATACCTTGACATGCGCATAGTTAGTCCACCATCCCATGCAGGATAACACTTCACTAAGGTACCCTTTAAAGGCCCGGTGTTGTCGATTTGCTTGTGTTTTATATATACCACACATTAGGAACACCTTCCTAATATTTAGTTTTATGCCCCCCTTTTGCCCTCAGAACAGCCTGAATTTGTCAGGGCATGGACTCTACAAGGTGTCAAAAGCTTCCCACAGGGATGCGGGCCCATGTTGACTCCAATGCGTCCCACAGTTGTCAAATTGGCTGGATGTCCTTTGGGTGGTGACCATTCTTGACACACACGGGAAACTGTTGACTGTGGAAAAACCTAGCACTGTTGCAAGTGCTTGACAAACCGGTGCACCTGGCACCTACTACCATACCCCGCTCAAAGGCATTTTCAATATTTTGTCTTGCCCATTCACCCGCTGAATGGCATACATACACAATCCATGTCTCAAATTTTTGCCTGTCTCCTCCCCTTCATCTCACTGATTGAAGTGGATTAAGTGACATCAATAAGGGATCATAGCTTTCACCTGGTCAGTCTGTCATGGTAGGTGTAGGTGTTTAATGTTTTGTATACTTAGTGTATTTCCACACTATGGGGTTGGAATAATACTGTGAAATAATGAAAATGATAATGCCTTTTTAATGTAAGAGCTGTTTGAATAGACTGCCTGAAATTCATCCTGTTTTGGTGGGATGGAGTTTTGGCCTGCCTGCTAACATCACTAAGAGTTCCAAATCTCTCTGCCAATAACAGCTAGTTTTTAGTTCTCTCTCCACTCACAGACACAGCTACCAAACTTCTTGCTTGAGAAATTGCTTTGTTAAGATGCAATTTTTTTCTTTTTTACCATTTTAATTGAAAACAATCACAGTACTTGAGCAGTAGTTCTTATTAAGATGTGTTTGAGAAATAGAAATGATTTGATCTTGAGATAAAATGGCTGCTTTGGACCTTTGAAGGGCAACTTCACCACTTAACATTTGGGTTGTTATTATGACTTATTTAGTGATGTCCTACACAGTTTTAGTGTAGTTTTCATGTTTATTGACTGTTTAGTCATGAACAAAACCAGAAATTGCTTCTCTGTGACGTTTTCAAGCAGAATCCCTGAGATAACTAATAAAGTAAATTATGGATAGTCATTTATATAACCTGTCTATAGATTTCTGATCATATTGGAACTCCCTGCTATATGTTGCTCTGGTTGTCTTCAAATAACATTTTTAAATAGACCATCAAAAACCTATAGTATGATATTTATAGTTGGCTTGCAACAATATTTTTTGTTGTTCAAGGCTCAAACTCCCATGATTCCATTCGGCAAAACCACTTCCACCGTCGAGGTCGCAGCTCTGGCAGCCGTTGCATTGCGCCCTTTCCAAATAGAGAGAAATAGTAATGTTGTCTTTTTAGGAGGTACTAACTCCGCCATCGTTCGTTGGACAAAGCCCATGGATTAACGCAGAAAATAAGGTTTAGCAGATCGTATATGTTGTGTTCTATCTGATAATCTTCATCAGCTAACTTCACTTTTTGTGAATTTTGAGGAATTTATGTAGTACTAAAAAACAAATCCAATAAAGGCTTCTTAATTCATAACGGTCATGTTAACTGACCTCTTATCTCAGAACAAAACGTATATTAAAGAAAGCCCGTGTTAACCTCTGACTTTATTTTCGGTGTTTATTCCAAAACCCTATTCTTTCCCCATATGTATGGCTGAACAAACCAGATGTAACTTATTTCCGGGTTTTAGACTACAGGCAAGCGAGCCTATATTTTCGTAGTAAATTACTTGTAAAATTCATATTTTTGTATTAGTTCCAATAGGCCTACAGTGTTGTTGGCTGGTTGCTTGGACAGTAGCTAAGGCTGTATTTGGCAGATAGTTTTTGAAAACACTTTAATCTCTAACGTTAAGGTGTAGCCTGGGCTGCTGCAACATTTATACAATGAGTTTTTGCTTGTGTCTGTCCAGAGTGATTGTGTTATCATCTTTGCGAAATAAATACCGGAGGAAAGTGGAAAGCCTACTTCAGCGCGCGCGAAAAAAAATGCGCTGCATCAACCTCTCTCTTTAATCTAATTTTTGATGGATGATGGGATTGTTTTGGGCTTCTCCCCGTGCCTTTCATGGCATGTTGTATTTTTGGGTGGAGTATTAAAACCCCCTATTAGGTATTCCTGTCTCCAATCATTGATACCATGTGACAGTATAACCGATCCTAACACGGAATCCAAAACGGCTGCGCGCCATCGTGCAATAAATGTATTTTGTCCCCCCACACCAAAGGCGATCAAGACAGGCAGGTTAAAATATCAAAACAAACTCTGAACCAATTATATTAATTTGGGGACAGGTCAAAAAGCATTAAACATTTATGGCAATTTAGCTAGCTAGCTTGCACTTGCTAGCTAATTTGTCCCATTTAGCTAGCTTGCTGTTGCTAGCTAATTTGTCCTGGGATGTAAACATTGAGTTATTATTTTACCTGAAATACACAAGGTCCTCTACTCTGCCAATTAATCCACACAAAAAAGCCATCCAGGCTTTTTCTTCTCTTGACTTTATATTGCGATTGGCAGCTTTCATAAATTAGGTGCATTACTGCCACTGACCTCGTTCATCTTCAGTCATCCACGTGGGTATAACCAATGAGGAGATGGCATGTGGGTACCTGCTTCTATAAACCAATGAGGCGATGGGAAAGGCAGGACTTGCAGCGCGATCTGCGTCAGAAATAGAACTGACTTCTATTTTAGTCCATGGCAATGCAGATGCTTGTTGGCGGCACGAGCAGTGTGGGTGCAAAAATTGAATGATATAGATTTCTAAATTTATTTTGCAACGCTCGTGCATGCGACTCGATCGGTGTAGTCAGCCTGTAACGCTTCGAACACACCGACTGTGTCATTGCGTTTTGGTACACCAGAAATACATTAATTTCCAATGGAACGCTGCGTTTGCCTTGCAGCATTGCGTTAGAGAGGCAGTTGCAGTGCGTTCTGTGTGGTGCATACATTTGATAAATCGAATGTATGCATCAAATTGTACTCTTAGTTTTGACAGAAACTAGCAAATTGTGAATGTTGAATATTTATTGCGCACATGTCCAGTAAAAAAAACTGGAATTACATAAATGAATAAAATGTAAAGACATTATTTGCCAAATTGCATATTATTTATTCGATAACATCTAAAAATGTATTGTGAGCGCTTATAATATAATTTTCCTCCAAAATGCATAGCTTTGGAGCGAAATGCAATAATAAATACTCAAGATAGCAGAGAGTAGGCTCTTTCAACAATGAGACCAACGTTGAGGAAAGGGTTTTGATTGTGCTGTTGGGCTGGGACCAGCCCCACCGAAAGCGCAGGTCTGTGTGAGTCCAGAGATGGTTGAAGTCCTGAAAGCATGCAGGGGAGTTACACCATCTCATTCAAGAGGAATTCCGAAGTTACTTTAGTCTGGACCGACGCGAGTTCGATCACCTGCTCCAGATGGTTGGAGCCAGGATTGCCCGGATGGATACCAACTACCGGGAGTCCATCAGCCCAGTTGAACGCCTGGCAATTTGTCTCCGGTAAATTAAATTCTAGTGAGTCTTTAAAGCCTTTGATACCGTAATTGATGATATTAGATATATTTTATGTGCAACCTAGCTAGCTAAAGGGCTCTCTAGTTAATAGACCCTATGTGACATGAGATGTACTTTACAGAATGTTCAATAGGACTATAACTTTTCCCAAAGTTGGTTTAAAATCCTTATTCCAGGCAAGGTTCATTTTTGAATTCGCCTTTGGGTTTCTGACAGCCCGGTGGAGAATGTATCGGAGAGTGCTTGGTCTCAGCCCCTCAAATGTCGATGCCTGCGTGAAGGCCACGTGTGTTCTCCACAACTACCTACAGAGGTCATTCCAGTAGCCGCTCCGGATGGAGATGGGCACGCCAAATGGTCCCCTTCCTGATGTCACCAGGGCAGGTGCCAACAACGCCCCCAGACAGGCACTCCCGGTGAGGGAGAAGCTGACCACCTAACTTCTCATCGCCAGCAGGTGAAGTCCCATGACAGTGTGCCGTGGAGTGAAACAGCTCTTTTAAGAGCCCCCTAACACCAAGGTTATTTTAAGAACCATTGTCCATAAAAATATACTTTTTTCCCCCAGATTATTTTGTCTCCTTGTCTCTCTTCATTTGGAAGTTATATTTAAGTGAAATTTGGGCGTAAAGACCACACCTTAACCCCTTCCCTCTCTCATTAACGTCAGTATTATACACACCTGGCATGGTACATCGGGTGAGCAGGACCTCTAAGGTTATACGACGTACAGTTAGTATGATAACAATGGGGGAAAAGGTAACCTAGGGTCCATACAAATAGTACAGTTTACCACCATCTTCACTGGTCTGACAAAATGCAGGTGGGGGGGGGGGGAACAATTAGGAAGAGAATGTGTTTTTACTTTCATCTTGTCTTAGATCTGCAAAGGTGTAGGGAAGAAATAAGCAGATTAAGTCTAAAGGAGATATTAATAAACAAATTAAACAACCGACTATGAAAACATTAGAATTAATAAGTATTCAAGTACAGGAAAGAACATGACAGGAATGTGTGTTGTAAAAAGGTTACAAAAAATAAGAACTATTGAAAAAGGTGTGTGCGTGTAAAAATGTATGTGTAATCTGTAAGAGAACAACAAGAGCATGTATTTTTGACACAACTGCAGACCTATACAGGGACTACTCAAAGCCTAGACGTAGTAGGGAACTTCAGACATGGCCATAAAGAGAGAGGGCAGGGCACTGGAGATCTGATTTACAGAGGAGTGGAGGAGAGGTGTGTGTCTGAAAAAACTAAAAGTGAACGTGTTGCCACAATACAGGTAAACACACATTTACCTTTAGTCTTGTAAAAGAACACGTGCATCAGAATTCTCCGGTGAGTCAGTTTCAATTCAGTCAATTTTCATGCAATCTATGTACAACTAATAATGAATGCTATCCTAAGTGTTGAGAAATTACTAACCAGGACATAGTAAGCATGTTGTGTTTTTGGGTAGAGTATTAAAACCCCCTATTAGGTATTCCTGCGCCTGTCTCCAATCATTTATAAACTCAGCAAAAAAAAAAAAACGTCCCTTTTTCAGGAACCGATCTTCCAAAGATAATTCGTAAAAATCCAAATAACTTCACAGATCTTCATTGTAAAGGGTTTAAACACTGTTTCCCATGGTTGTTCAATGAACCATAAACAATTAATGAACATGCACCTGTAGAACGGTCGTTAAGACGCTTACAGACAATAGGCAATTAAGGTCACAGTTATGAAAACTTAGGACACTAAAGAGGCCTTTCTACTGACTCTGAAAAACACCAAAAGAAAGATGCCCAGGGTCCCTGCTCATCTGCGTGAACGTGCCTTAGGCATGCTGCAAGGAGGCATGAGGACTGCAGATGTGGCCAGGGCAATAAATTGCAATGTCCGTACTGTGAGATGCCTAAGACAGCGCTACAGGAAGACAGGACGGACAGCTGATCGTCCTCGCAGTGGCAGACCACGTGTAACAACACCTGCACAGGATTGGTACATCCGAACATCACACCTGCAGGACAGGTACAGGATGGCAACAACAACTGCCCGAGTTACACCAGGAACGCACAATCCCTCCATCAGTGCTCAGACTGTCTGCAATAGGCTGAGAGAGGCTGGACTGAGGGCTTGTTGTTTGGCAGGTCCTCACCAGAGATCAGCGGCAACAACGTCACCTATGGGCACAAACCCACCGTCGCTAGACCGGCAAAAAGTTCTCTTCACTGACGAGTCGCGGTTCTGTCTCACCAGGGGTGATGGTCAGATTCGCGTTTATCGTCGAAGGAATGAGCGTTACATCGAGGCCTGTACTCTGGAGCAGGATGGATTTGGAGGTTGAGGGGCCGTCGTGGTCTGGGGCGGTGTGTCACAGCATCATCAGACTGAGCTTGTTGTCATTACAGTCAATCTCAATGCTGTGCGTTACAGGGAAGACATCCTCCTTCCTCATTTAAAAATTGTATTTTACCTTTTTAACTAGACAAGTCAGTTAACAATTTCTTATTTTCAATGACGGCCTAGTAACAGTGCCTTGTTCAGGGGCAGAACGACAGATTTGTACCTTGTCACCTCGGGGATTTGAACTTGCAACCTTTCGGTAACTAGCCCACTAGGCTAACCTGCCGCCCCATGTGGTACTCATGTGGTACCCTTCCTGCAAGCTCATCCTGACATGACCCTCCAGCATGACAATGCCACCAGCCATAGTGCTCGTTCTGTGCGTGATTTCCTGCAAGACAGGAATGTCAGTGTTCTGCCATGGCCAGCGAAGAGCCCGGATCTCAATCCCATTGAGCACGTCTGGGACCTGTTGGATTGGAGGGCTAGGGCCATTCCCCCCCAGAAATGTCAGGGAACTTGCAGGTGCCTTGGTGGAAGAGTGGGGTAAGATCTCACAGCAAGAACTGGCAAATCTGGTGCAGTCCATGAGGAGGAGATGCACTGCAGTACTTAATTCTTACGGCTGAAATCCCGTTAAACGGGATCGATATGACAACAGCCAGTGAAGAAAGTGCAGAGCGCCAAATTCAAACAACAGAAATCTCAATTAAAATTCAGCAACTAGTCACAGAAAAACACAGCCATTTTTCCAGCCAAAGAGAGGAGTCACAAAAAGCAGAAATAGAGAAAATTAATCACTAACCTTTGATGATCTTCATCAGATGACACTCATAGGACTTCATGTTACACAATACATGTATGTTTTGTTTGATAAAGTTCATATTTATATCCAAAAATCTCAGTTTACATTGGCGCGTTATGTTCAGTAATGTTTTGCCTCCAAAACCGCCGGTGATTCTTGCAGAGAGCCACATCAATTTACAGAAATACTCATCATAAATGTTGATGAAAATACAAGTGTTATGCATGGAACTTTAGATAAACTTCTCCTTAATGCAACCGCTGTGTCAGATTTCAAAAAAGCTTTACCAAAAAAGCACACCATGCAATAATCTGAGTACGGCGCTCAGACACAAAAACAAGCCAAAAATATATCCGTCATGTTGGAGTCAACAGAAGTCAGAAATAGCATTATAAATATTCACTTACCTTTGATCTTCATCAGAATGCACTCAGTTCCCCTTCCTGATGTCACCAGGGCAGGTGCCAACAACGCCCCCAGACAGGCACTCCCGGTGAGGAAGAAGCTGACCACCTAACTTCTCATCGCCAGCAGGTGAAGTCCCATGGCAGTATGCCGTGGAGTGAAACGGCTCTTTTAAGAGCCCCCTAACACCAGTTCCACAATAAATGTTTGTTTTGTTCGATAAAGTCCATCCTTTATGTCCAAATACCTCCTTTTGATTCGCACCTTCAGTTCACAAATCCAAATTCACGACGCGCAGGCCAGACGAAAACTAAAACAATTCCATTACAGTTCGTAGAAACATGTCAAACGATGTATAGAATAAATCTTTAGAATGGTTTTATCATAAATCTTCAATAAGATTTCAACCGGAGAATTCCTTTTGTCTTTAGAAATGCAATGGAACTCAGCTACCTCTCAAGGGCGTGCGCATGGCTGAAGCTCATGCCCCTCTGGCAGACACCTGATACAATCAGCTCTTATTCCCCTCCACTTCACAGTAGAAGCCTCAAACAAGGTTCTAAAGACTGTTGACATCTAGTGGAAGCCTTAGGAAGTGCAATATGACCCCACAGACACTGTATATTGGATAGGCCAAGACTTGGAAAAACGACAAACCTCAGATTTCCCACTTCCTGGTTGGATTTTTTTCTCAGGTTTTTGCCTGCCATATGAGTTCTGTTATACTCACATACATCATTCAAACAATTTTAGAAACTTCAGGGTGCTTTCTATCAAAATCTACTAATAAAATGCATACCTTAGCTTCTGGGCCTGAGTAGCAGGCAGTTTACTCTGGGCACCTTCTTCATCCAAGCTACTCAATACTGCCACCCAGCCATAAGAAGTTAATGCAGCTGGTGGCCACACCAGATACTGACTGTTACTTTTGATTTTGACCCCCCCGCCCTTTGTTCAGGGACACATTATTACATTTTTGTTTAGTCACATGTCTGTGGAACTTGTTCAGTTTGTCTCTCAGTTGTTGAATCTTATGTTCATACAAGTATTTACACATGTTAAATTTGCTGAAAATAAACGCAGTTGTGAGAGGACGTTTCTTTTTTTGCTGAGTTTATATGTATTTTGTATTTTCTTGTTTATACCTGTGTTTTGTAAGACATTTTTGATGTGGGGATGTAAGTTTTTGATAATTTTGGATAATATAAAAACACATACATTAAATATAGAAAATTAATTAAAATAAAGAACACCGCCATAATGCTTTGCAGCACAACTCCAATACAATAAACTAGGTTCATGATCCTAATCCTATGATTGGATGGATGACCTGTCAGTTCATACTGCAAAAGCTTTGATTGGTTGGAGGTCATCCTCTGGAAGTGGTCATAATTACCATATAGGTCTATGGAAGGGGTGAGGCCTGAGCCTCCTAGGTTTTGTATTTTAGTCAATGTACCCAGAGGAGGACAGAGGCTAGCTGTCCTCCGGATACCATGGTGCTACCACAGAGAGTGCTGTTGAAGTTACTTTAGACCTTCATTGCAAAACCGTGTGTTTTAATCAATTATTTGGTGACATATATTAAGTATAGTTTAATCTGAAAGGATAACTTTTTTTAGTGTTTTTATGAAATTTCACTGAGGAGGAATGTCCTCCCCTTCCTCCTCTGAGGAGCCTCCACTGGTATATGTGTGTGCGCATCCGTCTTTTGGGAGTCGAGCAAGAGTCGACTCCTTTTGACTCCAATCACAGGAGTCAGAGTCGACTCCAAAAATCCGGGAGTCGTGCACCACTAGCCAGCTAAGCTAACTAGGTGGAGCATTGCATCATTGGAGATTAAATGCACCCTTGGAATAGTAGTATACTTTAGACAAAGGCAATGCAAAAGCTTTAAAAAATTACAAAAACAAGGAATATACTATCAGCATAATAACTGGTTATAAACTGGTTCATCATCCAGCTCTTCTTGGAAAGAGGAATCATCAGAAGCAGTTATTGTTTGTAATTATTTAGGTAGCCATCTCGGATAGACAGTGCATGGTAACATAGCTCCCATGAACCTGTAGAAACTAGTACCCCCGTTTTGAAAAGCCTGTTTTAGATGGAGGGAACACAATTGGATAAAATAATAGAGCTCCAGTCAGGCAGTAGTCTTCACAAAGCCAAGGAAAAAATGTCAACCTAGATATCCTGCAATGTTGTGACAGATGGGAACATCATTGAGACAAGTCCAATGGCTCTACTGAACAATGCCCACCATATCTACTTCCTGCTAGCGTGATCTTCCAATCAGCGAAACACAAAGGCCACGCTAATTGCTACAAAACATGACTCTGTTCGTTTTTAGATCAGACAGCAGGCTCAATCAACCAATGACGTAATTGGTTGAACTCTCCCATCACGAAAATGAAAAAACACCACTATGGTGCATAATAATGCAAGTTGAAGACTTAAGACAGGATCCTGATGTTATCTCCAACCTAGCTGGTAATGACCTAGACAGAGAGACCTCTGAGGCCGGTTCTGGGTCAGCAAACCACGGCTCAGAGAGGGCTCAGAGTGAAGCGCCCTGTTCATCAGCTGATATGCAGGAGCTCCTCTATAAGGTTCTGAAAGCTCTGGATATTAATCTAGACCCTAACAGCAACCCGGGCAGAGTTTACATTCCTCAGTGCCCCAAGTTCTTCAATGAACTGCGTCAAACTTGGGCTTAGGTGAACTCGGTCCTCCCAGACAGGGAGATCATTAGCAGGTCTCCCGGCTGTCCTCCGGGAGCTCATTGGGCTGCTGACGACCACACCTTCATGGCCTTGGCAATGGTGGCTCACCTCATGAATGAAACCACTCTGCTGCAGGCATACCTACACAGTCTGATAGCTTGCCTGTCCAAATCAAATCAAATCAAATCTATTTATATAGCCCTTCTTACATCAGCTGATATCTCAAAGTGCTGTACAGAAACCCAGCCTAAAACCCCAAACAGCAAGCAATGCATGTGAAAGAAGCACGGTGGCTAGGAAAAACTCCCTAGGAAAAACTCCCTAGAAAGGCCAAAAACCTAGGAAGAAACCTAGAGAGGAACCAGGCTATGAGGGGTGGCCAGTCCTCTTCTGGCTGTGCCGGGTGGATATTATAACAGAACATGGTCAAGATGTTAAAATGTTCATAAATGACCAGCATGGTCAAATAATAATAATCATAGTAGTTGTCGAGGGTGCAACAAGCACGTCCGGTGAACAGGTCAGGGTTCCATAGCCGCAGGCAGAACAGTTGAAACTGGAGCAGCAGCACGGCCAGGTGGACTGGGGACAGCAAGGAGTCATCATGCCAGGTAGTCCTGAGGCATGGTCCTAGGGCTCAGGTCCTCCGAGAGAGAGAAAGAAAGAGAGAAAGAGAGAATTAGAGAGAGCATATTTAAATTCACACAGGACACCGGATAAGACAAGAGAAATACTCCAGATGTAACAGACTGACCCTAGCCCCCCGACACATAAACTACTGCAGCATAAATACTGGAGGCTGAGACAGGAGGGATCAGAAGACACTGTGGCCCCATCCGATGATACCCCCGGACAGGGCCAAACAGGCAGGATATAACCCCACCCACTTTGCCAAAGCACAGCCCCCACACCACTAGAGGGATGTCTCCAACCACCAACTTACCATCCTAAGACAAGGCCGAGTATAGCCCACAAAGATCTCCGCCACGGCACAACCCAAGGGGGGGGATGGGGCGCCAACCCAGACAGGAAGACCACGTCAGTGACTCAACCCACTCAAGTGATGCACCCCTCCCATGGACGGCAAGGAAGAACACCAGTAAGCCAGTGACTCAGCTCCTGTAATAGGGTTAGAGGCAGAGAATCCCAGTGGAGAGAGGGGAACCGGCAAGGCAGAGACAGCAAGGGCAGTTCGTTGCTCCAGCCTTTCCGTTCACCTTCACACTCCTGGGCCAGACTATACTTAATCATAGGACCTACTGAAGAGATAAGTCTTCAGTAAAGACTTAAAGGTTGAGACTGAGTCTGCGTCTCTCTGTCCACCGACGGTGGCCCTGAGCTGACGGCTGAAATGACTCCGGTGTCCACACCCCGCTCCCTCAAACACTGAGATGTCACATGCTAATGGGAAAGCCCTGCGTACTGTCATCTCATCTATTGTTGGCTCTCACAGACAAAGATGTCAGCCTCCGTGAAGAAAAAGTTTAGGGAGCTCCCCATTTCCCCAGGCCAAGTTTTTGGTCCTGGTGTGGACGCCATTTTGGACCAAACGGCGAAGCTGCAGAAGGACAGAGAGACCCCGCAGTCTTTCATGGGTCCCTCTGCACCGCCTTACCCTACCCAGAGACCATTCAGTCTAGACCTCAGCTCTCCCCTGCCTTGAAAGGCCGCTTGGGCCCACCCTCAAACCAGCCACGCCCTGATCAGCCACGTCAACAGGCTCTTGGTCAGCAGTGGCGCCACCACCAGCACAGGCAGCGGCATAACAAGCACCGTCCCTCTGCTCCGAAGATGGACGGGCCACCTCACTCATCCTGATGGGTGTGGCCCCAGCATCGGCCACTTCTCCCACGCCCATCGGTCAAAGTGGGAGGAGCTTGTGGAGTCCCCCTGGGTGCTGGACACCATACTACAGGGGTACAAACTCCAGTTTCAGAGGGGTTTGGTGAACTACAACAACTGACCCCCTGAGAAGCTCTCCAACTGGAGATTGCCTCCCTTCTGGAGAAGAATGCAATCAGACAACTTGAACCATCAGAACAGCACAGTGGGTTCTATGGAGAATATTTCCTAGTCCCCAAGAGGGATGGCGACTTTCACCCCATCCTGGACTTGAGGCCTTTTGACCGGTGCTTGAAAACCCTCCCCTTCAAGATGCTCTCTGTCCCACATCCTACAGCCTATCATCCCAGGCCAGTGGGCTGTAGACATAAAAGATGCCTACTTCCACGTTCTGATTCACCCGGCTCACACGAAGTTACTGCACTTTACATTCAGCGGCATAGTGTACGAGTATCAAGTGTTACCTTTCGGCCTCTCCCTGGCACCAAAAACATTCACAAAATGCATGGATGCCACTCTAGCACCCCTAACATCACAAGGGATGATGGTACTAAATGACCTAAGTGACTGGCTAATCTGCGCTCAGTCACGTGAACAGGCAGCAGCAGACACGACATCTATCCTGAGGCACATCTCAGAGCTAGGCCTCAGGTTGAACATCAAAAAAGCCACCTGGTCCCCACACAAACTGATGTTCATGGGCATGCGGATCGACTCATTTCTATTGAGGGCTCGCCTCACCGAAGAGAGAGAGTCCAGAAAATTGTAGATCACCTCAATCCTTTTGTCCAAGACCAGAAGATGACCAGATGGCACATACCCTTCTGCTGTGGTCACATAAGAATCTGACCCCACTAGAAGCTGTATACCTCCCAGGGATTCTGAACACTGCAGCGGACATGCTGTCCAGGGAAGGCCCTACGGAAGAGGAGTGGTGACTACATCCCCGAATAATGTGGGGATTCTTTGGGGAAGCGGAGGTGGATCTGTTGGCCTCAGAGAGAAACACACAGTGCTCCCTCTGGTTCTCGATATCCAACCCCCCTGGGCCACTTGGCCGTGTTCTGCCAGTGGTGTGGGGAGCAGGGGGTTGCTCCAGAATCTTGCTGCATAAAAACTGTGCTCCAGTTCTTGAGGTCTTTGTTTGATGCTGGCAGAGTTGAATCCATACTTAAGGTATATGCAGCTGTTATTTCAGCATTCCATGATGAAGAGCAGGATGGTCCGATTGGCAGACAAAGATTTTTTTAAGGGAGTCTGTCGAGTACTGTTTAGACCTCCCTTCGAACCGTTAGACGCTATGGACTTGAAATATCTCTCTCTTAAGACAGCGTTTCTGGGTTGGCGAGTTCCATGCTTTATCTGTAAGTGATGAGTGTTATCATCTAGGCCGGGTAAGACAAGCTCTGCGGCCTAATCCTACCAAAGGTCCTGCCGCCAGGTCACGTGAACAGGGAAATGGTGCTGACAGCCTTGTACATCTCCATGCACCCTGGGGCTCTTGATGTTGATGTACTCGCTCTGTGTCCTGTGAGATCCCTAAATGCGTACATGGAGCGGACTCAGGAGATCTGTCGCTCTGATCAGCTGTTTGTGTACTTTGGAGATAGGCTTACCCTGTACTCTCTCTCAAAACAACGGTTGTCACATTGGATTGTAAACACTATCCTGCAAGCATATAGCCTAGCTGGCCGCCCATCCCCATCCTCTGTGGTAGAGCACTCCACCAGGGGAGTTGCCACCTCCTGGGCACTGCTTAAGGGAGTCCCCCTCTCTGACATATGAGCGGCTGCCATCTGGGTATCGCCCAGTACCTTTGCAAGGTTTTACCAGGTAAATGTGGCTGACCCTCACGGTGTGAGTTTAGCTGTGCTTGGTGCTACCCTTCCCTCCAAACAGTAACCTGTGGTTGGGCAGGCTACTGCCTTGAGCAACTATGGTGATGTGTTGTTCTAGGCCAGTGGTTAGCAGCCGGTCGATCCTTGACTGGTCAATCTTTAAGGCATTCCTAGTCGATCACCATACATTTCTGTAGAAAAGCCAACGATAAAGGCTTGCCCTCTTTTTTTTTTTTTGTGTTGCGCTGTTGGAGGGGCCTTTTGATATCCATAGGCGGGCATGTTTTTTAACGGCACCTCCTATGTGGGCACGCGCTTGCAGGTTCACATTTTGTTACAGTGCACACGCTTGCAGGTTCACATTTTGTTAAATGTCTGTAATACTAAAGACCATAGGCAGCTCGTGAGATTCAAGTTCCTGGAAGCTTACAATTTATCCAACCAATCTGCGTGCCAGTTATGATTATTTTTATATGCACATTTTCTTGGAACAGTTTCATTTCAATAATAATGTTTTTGTTTCTCAAAATCATTGTCACGTGGTTAATCATAAAAATCTAAAAGTTAAAATTCAACTATGCCGAGAGCACTAGCCTCTGCCATATGGACACATTGATACACTGTGATCCATAGGCGGCTAAAGATAGAAAGCATAAAACTCAGAGATGCAGCAGTAGGCCTATAACTTCCATCGTCAACTAAGTAAAATACATAGGACTAAAGCTGACAAATAAAAACAGTAGAAAATACCCTGATATAAATTCTGGTTCTTTCAATCACATTCATCTATCTACTCCGCCTGTCTGCCTCCCTTTTTGTCTTGACTTGAGCTATTGATAGTGAAGTGCAACATTGTATCAAATCATCACTTGGTCCTGCCAGACTCTGTCTTTATAGTGAACTTACATTCTATCATCTAGCCTATTCAGGGCCCTCAGAGTGTCCTGCGCCAGTGAGCTCGGGACTTCCTACTCATTCAAGGGTTTTTCTTTATTTTTACTATTTTCTACATTGTAGAATAATAGTGAAGACATAAACTATGAAACTATGAAATAACACATATGGAATCATGTAGTAACCAGAAAAGTGTTAAACAAATCAAAATATATTTTATATTTGAGATTCTTCAAATAGCCACCCTTTGCCACACTCTTGGCATTCTCTCAACCAGCTTCACCTGGAATGCTTTTTCAACAGTCTTGAAGGAGTTCCCACATATGCTGAGCACTTGTTGGCTGCTTTTCCTTCACTCTGCAGTCAGACTCATCCCAACCCATGTTAATTTAGCTGAGGTCGGGGGATTGTGGAGGCCAGGTCATCTGATGCAGCACTCCATCACTCTCCTTGGTAAAATAGCCCTTACACAGCCTGGAGGTGTATTGGGTCATTGTCCTGTTGAAAAACAAAAGATAGTCTCACTAAGCCCAAACCAGATGGGATGGCATGTCGCTGCAGAATGCTGTGGTAGCCATGCTGGTTAAGTGAATTCTAAATAAATCACACAGTGTCACCAGCAAAGCACCCCCACACCATCTCACCACCTCCTCCATGCTTTACGGCGGGAAATACACATGCGGAGATCACCCGTTCACCCACACCACGTCTCAGAAAGACACAGCAGTTGGAACCAAAAATCTCCAATTTGAACTCCAGTCCAAAGGACAAATTTCCAACGGTCTAATGTTCATTGTTTGGGTTTCTTGGCCCAAGCAAGTCTCTTCTTATTGGTGTCCTTTAGTAGTGGTTTCTTTGCAGCAATTCGACCATGAAGGCCTGATTCACACAGTCTCCTCTGAACAGTTGATGTTGAGATGTGTCTGTTACTTGAACTCTGTGAAGCATTTATTTGGGCTGCAATTTCTGAGGCTGGTAACTCTAACATGCTAACCAAACCGGACGTCCGCACATTGATTTTGTTCACCAACATGAGAAGCGACCAGGACACGCAGGTTGAAATATCAAAACAAACTCTGAACCAATTATATTAATTTGGGAACAGGTCAAAAAGCATTAAACATGTATGGCAATTTAGCTAGCTAGCTTGCTGTTGCTAGCTAATCTGTCCTGGGATATAAACATTGGGTTGTTATTTTACCTGAAATGCACAAGGTCCACTGCTCCGACAATTAATCCACAGATAAAACGTTAAACTGCATTCATTTCTCATCATCTCTCCTCCTTCCTTCAGGCTTATTTTTCTTTGGACTTTATATGACGGTTGGCAACCAACTTTACAGCATTACTACAACCGACTGGAGTGCGGACCTCAGGTAATCTTTCAAATCACCCACGTATGCTCCTAAAAACCAATGAGGTGATGGGAGAGGTCGGACTTGCAGCACGTTGAGCATTACAAATAGAACCAATTTATCTTGTAGCTCTTGGCCAAGCAGACGCTCGGGAGCAGTGTGGGTGCAATGATTGAATAACATGTATGTGTACATTTATTTTGCAACTGTCACGGCCGTCTTTGAAGAGAGAAGGGGACCAAGGCGCAGCGGGTTGCGTGCTCATCATTATTTTATTTATTTTTAAGTGAAAACAATACCCAAAGACCGACAGTTTCACAGGCTATACAACAACAGTGCAAAATACAACTACCCACAAACAACCAGGTGAAAACAAGCTCCCTATATATGACTCTCAATCAGGAACAACGATGTACAGCTGTTCCTGATCGAGAGCCACACAGACCAACAAAGAAATATACAAACTAGAAAAACCTAGAATACCAAAACAAGAACAAAACCCCGGAACACATAAATTAAACACCCCTCTACATACACATAACCCCCAAACCACATAAAACAAATACCCCATGCCACGTCCTGACCAAACTACAATAACAAATAACCCCTATACTGGTCAGGACGTGACAGCAACGCTCGCATACACGATATGAGTGGGGTGGTCAGCATGTAATGAACTTATCCTCTGCAGCAGAGGTAACTCTGGGTCTTCCTTTCCTGTGGCGGTCCTTCATCATAGCGCTTGATGGTTTTTGCGACTGCACTTAAAGAAACTTTTAAAGTTCTTGACATTTTACGCATTGACTGACCATCATGTCTAAAAGTAATGATGGACTGTCTTTGCTTATTTGAGCTGTTCTTGCCATAATATGGACTTGGTCTTTAACTAAATAGGGCTATCTTCTGTATACCACCCCTACCTTGTCACAACACAACTGATTGGCTCAAACGCATTAAGGAAAGAAATTCCACAAATTAACAAGGCACACCTGTTAATTGAAATGCATTCCAGGTGACTACCTCATGAAGCTGGTTGAGTTAATGCCAAGAGTGTGTCATCAAGGCAAAGGGTGTCTATTTGAAGAATCTGAAATATTAAATATTTTGATTTGTTTAACACTTTCTTGGTTACTACATGATTCCATATGTGCTATTTCATAGTTTTGATGTCTTCACTATTATTCTACAATGTAGAAATAAAGAAAAACCCTTGAATGAGTAGGTGTTCTAAAACGTTTGAACAGTAGTCTATGTGATCATGATTTTTGGTCTTTCACATGGCTTGGTGATTATCGAGGCCGGGCGTGTTGGAAAGATTTTTGAAATACTGAGGAACTATCATTCACAACGGATGTTAAGAAAACATACTTCGTTGACTTGTGTGAGGCAAAGTAAAAATGAGCAGTGTACGTGGTGAGTTAAGACAATCAGAAATCAGACTGCCAAGATGGCACTTACCAACAAATGCATGCATTCTTGAGAGAGACGCACCATATTTTCGTCACATCCCCCTCCCATTCTTCTTGATGCAACATTTTCAATTATACTCAAGACACATTATCTTCACACATATTTTAGATGCTTTTCACTGACCCCCGCAACTCACTCAGCTAGACCTATTGCCATGCGCACTACCCAAATCGCGCGTTTCCCAAACACAATAGTGATGTGAAATAATTCACAGCAACAACAAAAAAATTTAGGAAGCTAATGATTTTCTGTGGCTAAATCATGCTCCCTGGTGAAGTAGTGAGTATTTTGAATTATTTTATTTAGACAGAAGTAATTATATAATTTTGGCGAAACAACATCAATTTACTTTAGGGCAATCCAGCATCCTAACAGTGCACTGTACACTCGCCAACTTTCCTGTCCAATTCGCACTAGGCTGAAACCAGAGACCTGTATATAATGACGAGATGCTCATACCTCCGCCCTAACAATGGGACTCTTTGTCCCAAAGGCAGGAAGACAGGTTTAGGACTGCATATTATTCCCATATAATCAAATTTTATTTGTCACAAGCGCCGAATACAACATGTGTAGACCTTACAGTGCAATGCTTACTTACAAGCTCTTAACCAACAATGTTTTGAGGTTTTAAGAATAATAAGTGTTAAGTAAAAAATAGATAAATAAAAGTAACAAATAATTAAATGATATACTGGGCCGTACGCACTACCCTCTGTAGTGCCTTGTGTTCGGAGGCCGAGCAGTTGCCATACCAGGCAGTGATGCAACCAGTCAGGATGCTCTCGACGGTGCAGCTGTAGAACCTTTTTAGGATTTGAGGACCCATGCTGAATCTTTTCAGTCTCCTGAGGGGGAATAGGTTTTGTCGTGCCCTCTTCACGACTGTCGGTGTGCTTGGACCATGTTAGTTTGTTGATGATGTGGATTCCAAGGAACTTGAAGCTCTCAACCTGCTCCACTACAGCCCCGTTGATGAGAATGGGGATGTGCTCGGTACTCCTTTTCCTGTGCTCCACAATCAGCTCCTTTGTCTTGCTCACATTGGGGAAGAGGATGTTGTCCTGGCACCACACGGTCAGGTCTCTGACCTCCTCCCTATAGGCTGTCTCATCGTTGTCGGTGACCAGGCCTAACACTGTTGTGTCATCGGCAAACTTGATGATAGTGTTGGAGTCGTGCCTGGCCATGCAGTCATGAGTGAACAGGGAGTACAGGAGGGGACTGAGCACGTACCCCTGTGTTGATGATCAATGTGGCAGATGTGGATACCAACCCTTACCACCTGGGGGCGGCCCGTCAGGAAGTCCAGGATCCAGTTGCAGAGGGCGGTGTTTTGTCACAGGGTCCTTAGCTTAGTGATGAGCTTTGAATAGCATTCTCACATAGGTGTTCCTTTTGTCCAGGTGTGAAAGGGCAGTGTGGAGTGCAATAGAGATCACATCATCTGTGGATCTGTTGGGGCATTATGCAAATTGGTGTGGGATAATGGTGTGGATGTGAGCCATGACCAATCTTTCAAAGCACTTCATGTCTACAGACGTGAGTGCTACTGGTCGGTAGTCATTTAGACAGGTTACCTTTGTGTTCTTGAGCACAGAGACTATGGTGGTCTGCTTGAAACATGTTGGTATTACAGACTCAGTCAGGGACAGGTTGAAAATGTCAGTGAAGACACTTGCCAGTTGGTCAGCGCATGCTCGGAGTACACGTCCTGGAAATCCATCTGGCCCTGTGGCCTTGTGAATGTTGACCTGTTTAAAGGTCTTACATCGGCTGCGGAGAGCATGATCACACAGTCGTCCGGAACAGCTGATGCTCTCAAGCATGTTTCAGTTTTACTTGCCTCGAAGCGAGCATAGAAGTAATTTAGCTCGTCTGGTAGTCTCGTGTCACTGGGCAGCTCACGGCTGTGCTTCCCTTTGTAGTCTGTAATGGTGTGCAAGCCCTGCCACATCCGACGAGCGTCAGAGCCGGTGTAGTACGATTCAATCTTAGTATTGCTTTGCCTGTTTGATGGTACGTCGGAGGGCATAGCGAGATTTCTTATAAGCTTCCGTGTTAGAGTCCCACTCTTTGAAAGCGGCAGCTCTACCCTTTAGCTCAGTGCAGATGTTGCCTGTAACCCATGGCTTCTGGTTGGGTATGTACATACTAGGGATGCAACCGTACACGGTATTTAAAAAAAAAAATGTTACCTTTATTTAACCAGGTAGACCAGTTGAGAACAAGTTCTCATTTGCAACTGCGACCTGGCCAAGATAAAGCAAAGCAGTTCGACACACAACAACACATATGTTGTCGATCCCTACGGTTCAATACGCACATGTGAACCGCGGAATTAAGATATGCCTGTCATTTTCCTATATTTTCCTAAACTTGCTTATTGTGCTGCAGACTATACGCACGTTGTACATTCAGATCCACAGAACCAGACGCGCAGCTTGTGAACAGGCTTGGCAGGCAACTGCTTGGGGCCCCAGGCCGTTAAGGGGCTCCTGAGGCCTGACAAACTTTACCTCACAGCAATGCCTCAATATGTGGTGACCGCAACCCCCTCCCCCTTAAACAACCAATGGACGATTTGCAATGACATCTCAGTAGGAAACCTCCCTAAAGGGGCCCCATGAAGAGAGGGGAAACTAAAAACAAATATTCTCTCAGCTCCAACGTGACAATGGCGAGAGCTAGCGAGACAGAGAGAAGCAAATATGAAGAGGCACCATCGTCTTTCAAATCCGCTGTGTGGGAACATTTTGGATTCAGCGTTCAATACGATGACGAGGGTAAGAAGACCTTAAACAACAAAGTACAGTCTGCAAGCATTGCTTTGCCATTGTGGGCTACTCAAGTGGAAACACTTCTAACGTGTCATTTACGTAACCCGGCCGTATCCCTTGCAGGTGGAGCTGGAGCAAGGAGAGTCCACGTGTTAGCGAAAACAACAATATTTCGCTGCTGCCTTCCTACAACAAATTCAGAAAAACATAAAGAAATAACGTTAACGAACGCAGTGGGAGTATTCATTGCCAAAGATTTGCAGCCCTATTCGGTGGTTACTGACTCGGGATTTCATCACCTGATGAAAAACACTGACCCGCGTTACAAAGTCCCCTCACATTTCAGCAGCCAAGTAATTCCCAAACTCTTATTATTACATCATGTAAATTGACTGAACACATTCTCATTTACAGCAACGACCTGGGGAATAGTTACAGGGGGATGAAAGAGCCAATTGTAAACTGGGGATTATTAGGCGACCATGATGGTTTGAGGGCCAGGTTGGGAATTTAACCAGGACACTGGGGTTAACACCCTTACTCTTACGATAAGTGCCATGGGATCTTGAACAACCTCAGCGAGTCAGGACACCCATTTAACATCCCATCCAAAAGACTGCACCCTACACCCTGGGATATTTTTTTAGACCTGAGGAAAGAGTACCTCCTACTGGCCCTCCAACTCCACTTCCAGCAGCATCTGGTCTCCCATCCAGGGACTGACCAGGACCAACCCTGCTTAGCTTGAGAAGCAAGCCAGCAGTGGGATGCAGGGTGGTATGCTGCCTTCTATGAACCATCACAGAGAGAAATTGGATACGAATTGAAAGACACCCTATCTATCTCTCTCCACTGATAGTTGGACCTCCAGAGCAACTCAAAGCTCCCTCACTGTGACGGTTCACTATGTACTGGATTGGGAGATGAAGAGCTACGTGTTGCAAACTTGTCCCCTGTATGAGCGTCATACAAGCGCACACTTTTCTTAAAAATAAAGATTTGGAAACCGTACCGTTACCGTGGCCCATAAACCGTGAAACATACCGAACCGTGGGTCCACTGTACCGTTGCATCCCCAGTACGTACGGTCACTGTGGGGATGATGGTGTACTCCTCAATGCCACTGGACAAATCCCAGAACATATTCCAGTCTGTGCTAGCAAAACTGTCCTGTAGCGTAGCATCTGACCTCTTCCGTATTGAGCGAGTCACTGGTACTTCCTGCTTTAGTTTTTGCTTGTAAGCAAGAATCAGGAGGATATAATTATGGTCAGATTTGGCAAATGGATGGCAGGGGAGAGTTTTGTATGCATCTATGTGTGTGGAGTAAAGGTGGTCTAGAGTTTTTTTTCCCCTCTGGTTGCACATGTAACATGCTGGTAAAAATTTGGTAAAACTGATTTAAGTTAGCCTGCATTAAAGTCCCCGGCCACTAGGAGCACCGCTTCTGGATGAACATTTTCTTGTTTGCTTATGGCCTCATAGAGTTGGTTGAGTGCGGTCTTACGAATAATATAGATAGTGTGGTCTACAGCTTATCATAAGGTACTCTACCGCAGGCGAGCGATACCTTGAGACTTGTTTAATATTAAACATTGCGCACCAGCTGTTATTGACAAAAAGACACACACCCCCACCCCTTGTTTTACCAGACATAGCTTCTCTGTTCTGCCGGTGCATTGAAATTTCTCCAGCTCTATATTATCCTTGTCGTCATTCAGCCAGGACTCGGTGAAACATAAGATATTATAGTTCTTAATGTCCTGTTGGTAGGATGTGGTGCGACTCAAGTTTCACCATTAGGTGGAAGACGGTGTCCCTTCTCTGGTCAGTCTCACCGGAGGAAAGAAAGGAGAGAGCAGGGATCGTGAGAGGCGGGCCCTCTGCTGCTCTCTCCCTCCGCTGAGATTAATACCGCGTTCAAAACAACTGGGAACTCGGAAATCTCCGGCCTCCGACTTCAGTGTGTTCAAAACAACTGGGAACTCTGGGGAGAAAAAAAAAGATCTGTGACTGGGAAAAATCGATTTCAACAGCCATCCAACTTGGAATTCCAAATCGGGCCTCTTTCTACTCACCTACAATAGTGTAGCCTGGTATGAAGTATAAACTACACATCCTCTCTGCCTAGACCAAAATAGTTGTACCATCACCAGAGGGGCGAAAATCACCAAGTGGTCCTCAGATCCTCAAAAGGTTTTACAGCTGCACCATCGAGAGCATCCTGACGGGTTGCATCACTGCCTGGTATGGCAACTGCTCGGCCTCCGACCGCAAGGCACTACAGAGGGTAGTGCGTACTGCCCAGTACATCACCGGGGCCAAGCTTCCTGCCATCCAGGATCTCTATACCAGGCGGTGTCAGAGGAAGGCCCTAAAAATTGTCAAAGACTCCAGCACCCTAGTCATACACTGTTCTCTCTGCTACCGCACGGCAAGGGGTAACAGAGTGCCAAGTCTAGGTCCAAGAGGTTCCTACATAGCTTCTACCCCCAAGCCATAAGACTCCTGAAACGCTAATCAAATGGCTACCCAGACTATTTGCATTGTCGTCATCGTCCCCTGGAACGCTGCTGCTACTCTGTTATTATCTATGCATAGTCACTTTAATAACTCTACCTACATTTACATATTACCTCAACCCGGTGCCCCTGCACATTGACATTGACACTGGTATGCCCTGTATTTAGCCCCGCTCTTACTTTTTTAGGGATTTTCTTAAAACTGCATTGTTGATTAAGGGCTTGTTAGTAAGCATTTCACTGTAAGGTCTACACTTGTTGTATTCGGGGGAATGTGACAAATAAAATTTGATTTGAATAAAGAGACCTCTGACAATTTTTATCAAAAGTTAAATCATCATGATCTACTTTTTCCTTTTACAGTCCCTACTACAATTTCGACGTTTACATAGGCAGCTCAATTTGGATCTTTTGCCCAATTATTGGCAAAATATCTGTTCTGATTGGCAAAAAGGCCAATTAGTGGCAAACGATCAGAATTGGGCTGCCTGTGATCTAATAACATAGCATTATAAATTATGGTACTCAGGTTCAAATGGGCAGAGGCCTCCAAGTTGGATTGTGTGCAGGGTGGGACTCACCGGTTGCATTTACACAGGCAGACCAATTCTGATATTCTTTCCACTAATTTGTCTTTTGACCAATGGCATCAGATTTTTTCACATCAGATCTTTTTCAAAGCTGATCTGATTGGTCAAATGACCAATTAGTGAAAAAAATATAGCAGAATTGGGCTGCCTGTGGAAACACATGGCCTTTGTCCTCTACATTGTGTGTTTGTTTGACCATGATTCTTTTGAACTACCATGACTATAATGTTTTTCAACTGTCAATTGTCATTCAAAAAATGTGCTTTGTGATAAATCAATTACTGGTAGTTTACTAATGAATCTGAATATTAACCCCACATCATATACTTCCAAGTTATTCCATAAAATAAAACTAGGCTACTTACTTACCAACTCTCAAAATTATAGCCATTATAGTCTGTTCAGTGCCACGTGTTAATTCCCTCCTCATGGATACTAGGCCATTAATGAATGTATAATTATGCCATTACCCTACCTCGTCACAGAGATAGTGGTTAATCAGGCTTTAATTGATTATTTGCTCTTAATTACCGCAGCCCCTTAATTACTCGGGAAATATGTTTTGCGTCTGATTCACATTGAAATAAGTAAAAAGCAAAGGCCAGATCTTTAATTTTGCATTTATAGGCCGATTAATTTGAAGTGGTAAAATATCTTGCCTATGCTTCCACACGTTGTTCCTCGTTCCACCACCAGATGGCAGTGCTATCCAAGTCCCAGGCGCGTCAGAACGCAACGTTTTGGAATGTTCAGAACTTCACATAGAAATATTCCTCTGACATATACAATAAGGATTCACATCGTATATATTGGTGGAATTTCAGTCTGCAACGTTCGACAACGTGGCCTTGAAATCCTCAACCGGATACATTTGGGTCATTTTAGTCCGTTCTTTGGTGCACGTGCTTCACTGTGGTGCAAAGGATATTTGCGGTCCAAAAATTCAGGCAGTCCTACAACTTATGTAATAGCCTAACATTGATAGCCTAACATTGATTATAGGTAAGTATTCATGGTTATTGTGTTTTATTTTGTATTTTTTTATTTATTGCTCTTTTTAGGGTTAACTTTGGGCAAGTTCATTTAGAATGAATTTAATTGTTGCATACCCCTTAGATCTACAGCACTTGTAATGGACTAATATCCACTGGTCAATTTAGTATTTTATGGGCTCTAGATATAAATCAGAATTATGTCTAGACCCCATCAGATACAACAATGCAATATATGATAACAGAACTGTAATATTAAATATTCTAGGCGGCCTCAACTGAGTGGTTTTCTATGGCCTGTCAGCACCATCCATAATGGTGCTTAGTATCACATGAGCTGGGGACAAAACCTGTTGTCAGAGCCAGAAGAGAACCCAGTGATGAGAACCCTGGCTGTGGCCAGGGATAATTGTCTTAACCATTGGGAAGTGTGCAGGTGCTTTTTATAAAATGGCAGTCTGTGCAGTCTAGTCTGGAGCAGGAGGATGAGATGACATGTAACCATACCTTACAGTAGGCCTACTGTAAATGTATCATCTCATGATAAACTAAACATACTATCTGATGTAGATTAACAGCTTTGCTCAAGTCCCCATAATTGCACATATAGATCACCCTGTGCAACACACATGAACTATCCAACACTTTAGGGAAAGCCAGGGAGTGTGGATCATGTAGTCTACTCTTTCCTCACCATCAGAGATCCCACCCCATTATCCTTTGTGCATGATTACTGACCACGACACATCTGGATGAAGGAGACGATCAGGTCAAACCCTCCCCTTAGACACCATTTCTGAAAGGATTGAATGGTTGGAAACAATATGGTGGAAAAACAGTTCGCTGAGCCTACAAGAAGGCTATTTGGAGATATAACCACGTTTCTTACACCCATTGGATCCTTTCAGATCCATGTGTCCAGGGGAAGGAAGGGGTAAGAGGTTGATATGGGAGTGATAAGGTATCCCCCTCACAATCACAAATAAAATAGTAGAGTCCTTTGGAGTAGAGAAAATAGATCCACATATCTTTTTAAATGAAAAGAGAGATGGAAAGGAACTGCCCTAAAAGATGAATGGAAAATACTCTGGAGAATTAAGAGAGAGAAACACGTCTTTATGAGGAAAGGAGAGGACGGAAACAAGTATTTGATGCAACGACAGAGGGAAAGAGAGACCATTTTTTAATGGAGATGAAAAGAGGGCAGTAGGCCTATAGCCCGAGAGGGGAGGAGGAGAAAATGAGAAGAAAAAGAAGACACTTTTCCAGCAGAGAGGAGAGCAACGTCTTCAAAGCGGGCCGCATAGATGGGATCGTAACAGTCTGTCCAGTTGCATTCTGTCCCTGTGATATCACGTCTCCACCCCTTCATTACTCACTGGCTCACTAGCGGGGGGGAGAGGTGGGGGTTGAGAGAGGGGGAAGGGTTGTTGTGTGGGAGGGAGGCTCGGGCAGGGGGGCTCTTTTGTGTTATGCAGCGGTGCAGTTAATCTAAAGGCCTGTGATGGACGTCTTTCCTCCATCCCTCCTCCCTTGGAGTCCTGGGTGGTTGGGGGAGGGGATGGATGGCGTGAGGAGGGGGGAGGGTAGGAGATGGAGAGGGAGTAAGAGGGGGAGGGGGATAGGTTATTAGTCAGCATGGCGAAAAGGAGAGCAGCAGGAGATATTCTACTTGTTTTCCTACTTCTCTCTCTCAATTCAATCCAACGGGCTTAATTGTCATGCGAAACAAGTGGAATAGGTAATAAACAAAAGTGAAATAAACAATCAAAAATTAACAGTAAACATTACACTCAGAAAAGTTTCAAAAGAATAGAGACATTGCAAATGTTATATTATGGCTATGTACAGTGTTATAACAATGTGCAAATAGTTTGTATTTCCAATGGTGTTTGTGCTTCGCTGGTTGCCTTTTTCTTGTGGCAACAGGTCACAAATCTTGCTGCTGTGACGGCACACTGGTATTTCAACTAAAGGATATGGGAGTTTATCAAAATTGGATTTGTTTTCCAATTCTCTCTCTCGCTCTCTCTCTCACACACAGACAGGTTACATTCTTCTATCCTCGTAGGACCTAAAATTAATTTCCATTCAAAATCCTATTTTCCCTTACCATAACCCTAACCTTACCCCGTAACCTAACTCCTAATCCTAACCACTGACCCCTTACCCCAACCCGAATTGTAACCCTAATCCTAAACCTAACCCCTAAACTTAAATAGTCTTTGTCCTCATGGGGATGTGGGAATAGACCCCACAAGGGAGAATTTTCCTTGTTTTACTATCCTTCTGGGGATTTTAGATCCCCACAAGTATAGAAGAACCAACCCCGCCCCTACACACACAGACACGCACACACACATACTTGTGTGCTCTCCAGCACACTCAACTTTGCTGGCACTCACACATTCACCCTCTCCCCTTTCCTCCTCCTAATGACAGTGTGAGAGGAGTCTCAGTGTGAGGGCCCTAGCTGCTCTCTCCCTCAGGCCCTGGCTCTTTGTAGTATAATGTAGTGGCAGTTCTAAGCAGGGGGCTGGGCTTGTAAATATGTATGCTAAACAATCAGTAGCACCATCTCCTTAGCAACAATCTAAGATGGGGACTGGAGGGGTGGGGGTTGGAGTGATACATACACACCGGGGCATTGATGTGTGTTAATGTGGTGTGTGTGTGTGGGGGGGGGGGGGGGGGGTCATTGTGTAGGTGTGCATGTGTGTTAGACGTCGACCGATTAATTAGGGCCGATTTCAAGTTTTCATAACAATCGGAAATCGGTATTTTTGGACACCGATTTTTATTTTATTTTTGGACACCTTTATTTAACTAGGCAAGTCAGTTAAGAACACATTCTTATTTTCAATGATGGCCTAGGAACGGTGGGTTAACTGCCTTGTTCAGGGGCAGAACGACAGATTTTTACCTTGTCAGCTTGGGGATTCAATCTTGCAACCTTACGGTTAACTAGTCCAACGCTCTAACCACCTGCTTTACATTGCACTCCAAGAGGAGCCTGCCTGTTACGCGAATGCAGTAAGAAGCCAAGGTAAGTTGCTAGCTAGCATTAAACTTATCTTATAAAAAACAATCAATCAATCAATCATAATCACTAGTTAACTACACATGGTTGATGATATTACTAGTTTATCTAGCCTGTCCTGCGTTGCATATAATCAATGTGGTGCGAATTCGTGAAAAAGGACTGTCATTGCTCCAACGTGTACCTAACCATAAACATCAATGTCTTTCTTAAAATCAATACACAAGTATATATTTTTAAACCTGCATATTTAGTTAATATTGTCTGCTAACATGAATTTCTTTTAACTAGGGAAAATGTGTCACCTCTTGCAACAGTGTCAGGGTATATACAGCCGTTTGGGCCGCCTGGCTCATTGCGAACTGTGTGAAGACTATTTCTTCCTAACAAAGACAGCCAACTTTGCCAAACGGGGATGATTTAACAAAAGCGCATTTGCGAAAAAAGCACAATCGTTGCACGACTGTACCTAACCATAAACATCAATGCCTTTCTTAAAATCAATACACAGAAATATATATTTTTAAACCTACATATTTAGCTAAAAGAAATCCAGGTTAGCAGACAATATTAACCAGGTGAAATTGTGTCACTTCTCTTGCGTTCATTGCACGCAGAGTCAGGGTTTATGCAACAGTTTGGGCCGCCTGGCTCGTTGCGAACTAATTTGCCCGAATTTCACGTAATTATGACTTAACATTGAAGGTTGTGCAATGTAACAGGAATATTTAGACTTATGGATGCCACCCGTTAGATAAAATACGGAAAGGTTCCGTATATCACTGAAAGAATAAACATTTTGTTTTCGAAATGATAGTTTCCAGATTAAACCATATTAATGACCTAAGGCTTGTATTTCTGTGTTGTTTATTATATTATAATTAAGTCTATGATTTGATATTTGATAGAGCAGTCTGACTGAGCGGTGGTAGGCAGCAGCAGGCTCGTAAGCATTCATTCAAACAGCACTTTCGTGCGTTTTGCCAGCAGCTCTTCGCAATGCTTCAAGCATTGCGCTGTTTATGACTTCAAGTCAATCAACTCCCGAGATTAGGCTGGTATAACTGATGTGAAATGGCTAGCTAGTTAGCGGGGTGCGCGCTAATAACGTTTCAAACGTCACTCGCTCTGAGACTTGGAGTAGTTCTCCTTGCTCTGCATGGGTAACGCTGCTTCGAGGGTGGCTGTTGTCGATGTGTTCCTGGTTCGAGCCCAGGTAGGAGCGAGGAGAGGGACGGAAGCTATTACATCCAATAGTCAAAGGTATATGAAATACAAATCGTATAGAGAGAAATAGTCCTATAATTCCTATAATTACTACAACCTAAAACTTCTTACCTGGGAATATTGAAGACTCATGTTAAAAGGAACCACCAGCTTTCATATGTTCTGAGCAAGGAACTTAAACGTTAGCTTTCTTACATGGCACATATTGCACTTTTACTTTCTTCTCCAACACTTTGTTTTTGCATTATTTAAACCAAATTGAACATGTTTCATTATTTATTTGAGGCTAAATTGATTTTATTGATGTATTATATTAAGTTAAAATAAGTGTTCATTCAGTATTGTTGTAATTGTCATTAAAAATAATCGGTATCGGCGTTGAAAAATCATAATCGGTCGACCTCTAGTGTGTGTAGGCTATGTGTGTCACTACCAGAATATGTTTGTGCATGTCTGTGCAGGCTTGCATGTTCTGCATATCAGCGTTGTTGATGATATTATGGATGTAATAATTTGTTCCCTTACAGGAATACTGTGCAACAGCACTAGTGGAAAGTTTTGTCTGGGTGAACATTTGACGGTGACGGGATAAATATGTAAGCCAGTCATGTGGATTCATTCCTAGAAATCATCAAATTAGTACTGCATTATGAGTAAGGCACATACTGGATCCATTAGGTCAAACACAGTCCAAATTAACAAAATAAAATGCACTAAAACACATTTATCCCATAATACAAGCATAAACTCAAACAGAAAGTTCCCAATACAGAAGTGGTCCGATGAAGGGATGCTAAACTACAGCACTGTTTAGCTAGCACAGACTGGATTATTTTCCTGGATTCATCCGATGGCATTAAGGAGTTTACCAATTCAGTCACCAGCTTCAATTATAAGTGCATCAACGACGTCCTCCCACAGTGACCATACGTGCATATCCCAACCAGAAGCCATGTAATACAGGCAACATCCGCATTGAGCTAAAGGCTAGAGCTGCCGCTTTCAAAGAGCGGGACACTAATCCGGACGTTTATAAGAAATCCCACTATGCCCTTCAATGAACCATCAAACAAGCAAAGCATCAATACAGGACCAAGATTGAGTCCTACTACACCAGCTCTGATGCTCGTCGGATGTGGCAGGGCTTGCAAACTGTCGCGGATTACAAAGGGAAACCCAGCCATGAGCTGTCCAGTGATGCGAGCCTACCAGATGAGCTAAATACCTTCTATGCTCGCTTCGAGGCTAGCAACACTGAACCATGCATGAGAGCACCAGCTGTTCCGGACGACTGTGTGATCACGCTCTCCGTACCCGATGTGAGTAAGACCTTTAAATAGGTTAACATTCACAAGGCCGCAGGGTGTGCGCTGATCAGCTGGCAAGTGTCTTCACTGACATTTTCAACCTCTCCCTAACCCAGTCTGTATTATCTACATGTTTCAAGCAGACCACCAAAGTCTGTGTGCCCAAGAACGCCAAGATAACCTGTCTAAATGACTATCGCCCTGTAGCACTCACATCTGTAGCCATGAAATGCTTTGAAAGACTGGTCATGCTCACATCAACACCATCATCCCAGACACCCTGGACCCACTCCAATTCTCATACCACCGCAACAGATCCACAGATGACGCAATCTCTATTGCACTCCACACTGCCCTTTCCCACCTGGACAAAAGGAACAACCTACGTGAGAATGCTGTTTATTGACTACAGCGCAGCTTGCAACACCATCATGCCCTCTAAACTCATCACTAAGCTAAGGACCCTGGGATTAAACACCTGCCTCTGCAACCGGATTCTTGACTTCCTGACAGGCTGCTCCCAGGTGGTGAGAGTAGGCAACAACACATTGCCACAGTGACCCTCAATACGGGGGCCCCTCAGGGGTGTGTGCTTAGTCCCCTCCTGTACTCCCTGTTCACCCATGACTGCGTGGCTGTGCACGACTCCAACGCCATCATTAAGTTTGCAGACGACGCAACAGTGGTAGACCTGATCAGCGATGACGATGAGCGGTTTAGAGACCTGGCAGTGTTGTGCCAGGACAACAACCTGTCCCTCAACGTCAGCAAGATAAAGAAGCTGATCGTGGAATACAGAAAATGGAGGGCAGAGCACGCGCCCATCCACATCGATGGGGCTGTTTTGGAGCAGGTCGAGAGCCTCAAGTTCTCGGTGTCCACATCACTAAGCAATTATCATAGTCCACTCACACCAACACAGTTGTGAAGAAGGCACAACAACGCCTCTTCTGAAAAGATTCGGCATGGGCCTCAGATCCTCAAAAAGATCTACAGCTGGACCATTGAAAGCATCTTGACCGGCTGCATCACCGCTTGGTATGGCAACTGCTTGGCATAACTACCCGGACTATCTGCATTGACCCTTTTTGCACTAACTCTTTTGACTAATCACATACGCTGCTGTTACTGTTTATTATTGTCTATCCTGTTGCCTAGTCACTTTATCCCTACCTATATGTACATATCTACCTCAATTACCTCGTAACCCCACTCATTGACTCGGCACTGGTACCCCGTGTATATACAGTGCATTCGGAAAATATTCAGACCCCTTGACTTTTTCCAAATTTTGTAACGTTTCAGCCTTATTATAAAATGGATTAAATTGTTTTTCCCTCATCAATCTACACACCATACCCCATAATGACAAAGCAAAAACTGTTTTTTAGGAATTTTCGCACAAAACAGAAATATCATATTTACATAGGTATTCAGACCCTTTACTCAGAACTTTGTTGAATCATCTTTGTCAGTAAGAACAGCCTCGAGTCTTCTTGGGTATGATGCTACAAGCTTGGCACACCTGTATTTGAGGAGTTTCTCCCATTCTTCTCTGCAGATTCTCTCAAGCTCTGTCAGGTTGGAAGATGAGCGTTGCTGCACATTTATTTTCAGGTTTCTTCAGAGATGTTCGATCGGATTCAAGTCCGGACTCTGGCTGGGCCACTCAAGGACATTCAGAGACTTGTCCTGAAGCCACTCCTGCGTTGTATTGGCTTTGTGCTTAGGGTCAATGTCCTGTTGGAAGGTGAACCTTCACCCGAGTTGGAGGTCCTGAGCACTCTGGAGCAGATTTTTATCAGGGACCTCTCTGTACTTTGCTCCGTTCATCTTTCCCTCGATCTTGACTAGTCTCCCAGTCCCTGCCACTGAAAAACAAGTGTAGGAACTCTGGAGCTCTGTCAGAGGGACCATTGGGTTCTTGGTCACCTCCCTAACCAAGGCCCTTCTTAAGAATAAGGCTGTAATGTCACATAATGTGGAAAAATCAAGGGGTCTGAATACTTTCCGAATGCACTGTAGCCATGTTACACTCATTGTGTATTTATTCCTCTTATTATTTTTCAGTTTTCTATTATTTCTCTATTTTCTTTCTCTGATTGTTGGGAAGGGCCTATAAGTAAACATTTCACTGTTAATCTTCACCCGTTGTTTACGAAGCATGTGACAAATTCAAATTGTTTTGATTTATTCTATTCCTATTTAACAACACATTCTGTAGACACGCACATACGCAATCACATATGCATAACACACACACACAAACACACACAGAGAGAGAGAAGGAGGAATGAAGGAAGGAAGATGACTCAATTAAGCCACAAAACAGGCAGGGGAGAGGGAACATCGGTCAACTCACAGTGGAGATCCATCTATCCCCATCTCTTCCCAATCGATACTCAGTGTCATGATGAGATAATTTATGGGGCCACGATCATTATAAAATATTATGGGTCAGAGAGGGATGTGATAAAACACTGTAGCAGCTGCCTGAAGACGGATGCCTCTAAAAACCTCTGCTCGTATTTCACCGCTGCCGCTCCTTTAATTTAACACCCGGGTCCCTAAATCCGAGCGATAGATATCGCCAAGGTAAAGTATGTGTAATGAGTGCTTGATTTTACTGTGTCGTCCAGATTAGGCCTTCACAGTGAATTACTGCATATCCCAGTGGACTCTCACAGATGTGGGATGTTGGAATGTTTGAACTTATTGTGTATTAGTAATTTTTTGAGAGATTGGAGTGATGCATATTATTCTTGATTTTGTGGGGTGTTTACATTGATTTGAGCCGATTGTGAAATACAACGATTATCTTCAAATTTTATTTGTCACATGCGCCGAATAAAACAGTGAAATGCTTACTAACAAGCCCCTAACCAACAATGCAGTTTTAAGAAAATACAACAACAAAAAATTAAGAGATAAGAATAACAAATAATTAAAGAGCAGCAGTAAATAACAATAGAGGGGCTATATACAGGAGGTACCGGTACAGAGTCAATGTGCGGGGGCAACGGTGTTGAGGTAATAAAGGTATTATGTACATGTAGGTAGAGTTATTAAAGTGACTATGCATAGATAATAAAAGAGAGTAGCAGTAGCGTAGAAGAGGGGAGGCAATGCAAATAGACTGGGTAGCCATTTGATTAGCTGTTCAGGAGTCTTATGGCTTGGGGATAGAAGCTGTTTAGAAGCCTCTTAGACCTAGACTTGGCGCTCCGGTACCACTTGCCGTGTGGTAGCAGAGAGAACAGTCTATGACTAGGGTGCTGGAGTCTTTGACAATTTTTAGGGCCTTCCACTGACACCGTCTGATATAGAGATCCTGGATGGCAGGAAGCTTGGCCCCGGTGATGTACTGGGCCGTACGCACTACCCTCTGTAGTGCCTTGCGGTCGGAGGTCGAGCGGTTGCCATACCAGGCAGTGATGCAACCCGTTAGGATGCTCTCGATGGTGCAGCTATAAAACCTTTTTGAGGATCTGTGCCAAATCTTTTCAGTCTCCTGAGGGGGAATAGGTTATGTTGTGCCCTCTTCACGACTGTCTTGGTGTGCTTGACCATGTTAGTTTGTTGGTGATGTGGACGCCTTGGAACTTGAAGCTCTCAACCTGCTCCACTACAGCCCAGTCGACGAGATTGGGGGCGGGCTCGGTCCTCCTTTTCCTGTAGTCCACAATCATCTCATTTTTCTTGGTCACGTTGAGGGAGAAGTTATTGTCCTTGCACCACACGGTCAGGTCTCTGACCTCCTCCCTATAGACTGTCTCATTGTTGTCGGTGATAAGGCCTACCACTGTTGTGTCATCAGCAAACTTGATGATGGTGTTGGAGTCGTGCCTGGCCGTGCAGTCATGAGTGAACAGGGAGTACAGGAGGGGACTGAGCACGCACCCCTGAGGGGCCCCCATGTTGAGGACCAACGTGGGGGATGTGTTGTTGCCTACACTTACCACCTGGGGGCGACCCGTCAGGAAGTCCAGGATCCAGTTGCAGAGGGAGGTGTTTAGTTCCAGGGTCCTTAGCTTAGTGATAAGCTTTGAGGGCACTATGGTGTTGAACGCTGATCTGTAGTCAATGAATAGCATTCTCACATACAGTTGAAGTCAGAAGTTTACAAACACCTAGGTTGGAGTCATTAAAACTCGTTTTTCAACCACTCCACAAATTTCTTGTTAACAAAGTATGGTTTTGGCAAGTCGGTTAGGACATCTACTTTCTGCATGACACAAGTAATTTTTCTAACAGATTATTTCACTTATAATTCACTGTATCACAATTCCAGTGGGTCACATACACTAAGTTGACTGTGCCTTTAAACGGCTTGGAAAATTCCAGAAAATGATGTCATGGCTTTAGAATCGTCTGATAGGCTAATTGACATCATTTGAGTCAATTGGAGGTGTACCTGTGGATGTATTTCAAGGCCTACCTTCAAACAGTGCCTCGTTGCTTGACATCATGGGAAAATCAAAAGAAATCAGCCAAGACCTCAGAAAACAAATTGTAGACCTCTGCAAGTCTGGTTCATCCTTGGGAGCAATTTCCAAACGCCTAAAGGTACCACGTTCATCTGTACAAACAATAGTACACAAGTATAAACACCATGGGACCACGCAGCCGTCATACCACTCAGGAAGGAGACGCATTCTGTCTCCTAGAGATGAACGTGCAAATCAATCCCAGAACAACAGCAAAGGACCTTGTGAAGATGCAGGAGGGAACAGGTACAAAAGTGTCTATATCCGCAGTAAAACGAGTCCAATAGCGACAACCTGAAAGGCCACTCAGCAAGGAAGAAGCCACTGCTCCAAAACCGCCATAAAAAAGCCAGACTACGGTTTGCAACTGCACATGGGGACAAAGATCGTACTTTTTGGAGAAATGTCCTCTGGTCTGATGAAACAAAAATAGAACTGTTTAGCCATAATGACCATCGTTATGATTGGAGGAAAAAGGGGGAGGCTTGCAAGCCGAAGAACACCATCCCAACCGTGAAGCACAGGGGTGGCAGCATCATGTTGTGGGGGTGCTTTGCTGCAGGAGGGACTGGTGCACTTCACAAAATAGATGGCCTCATGAGGAAAGAAAATTATGTGGATATATTGAAGCAACATCTCAAGACATCAGTTAGGAACAAGGAGAGCAAGGAGGCCTACAAACCTGACTCAGTTACACCAGCTCTGTCAGGAGGAATGGGCCAAAATTCACCCAACTTATTATGGGAAGCTTGTGGAAGGCTTCCTGAAACGTTTGACCCAAGTTAAACAATTTAAAGGCAATGCTACCAAATACTAATTGAGTGTATGTAAACTAATGCCCCAATGGGAATGTGATGAAAGAAATAAAAGCTGAAATAAATAACTCTCTCTACTATTATTCTGACATTTCACATTCTTAAAATAAAGTGGTGATCTTAATTGACCTAAGATAGGGAATTTTTACTAGGATTAAATGTCAGGAATATTGAAATACTGAGTTTAAATGTATTTGGCTAAGGTGTATTTAATCTTCCGACTTCAACTGTAGGTGTTCCTTTTGTCCAGGTGTGAAAGGGCAGTATGGAGTGCAATAGAGATTGCATCATCTGTGGATCTGTTGGTGCGGTATGCAAATTGGAGTGGGTCCAGGGTTGCTGGGATAATGGTGTTGATGTGAGCCATGACCGGCCTTTCAAAGCATTTCATGGCTACAGATGTGAGTGCTACGGGTCGGTAGTCATTTAGGCAGGTTAGCTTAGTGTTCTTGGACACAGGGACTATGGTGGTCTGCTTGAAACATGTATATTTTACAGACTCAGACAGGGAGAGGTTGAAAATGTCAGTGAAGACACTTGCCAGTTGGTCAGTGCATGCTCAGAGTACACGTCCTGGTAATCCGTCTGGCCCTGCGGCCTTGTGAATGTTGACCTGTTTAAAGGTCTTACTCACATCGGCTGCAGAGAGCGTGATCACACAGTCGTCCGGAACAGCTGATGCTCTCATGCATGGTTCAGTGGTACTTGCCTCGAAGCGAGAATATAAGTTATTTAGCTCGTCTGGTAGGCTTGCGTCACTGGGCAGCTCTCGATGTGCTTCCCTTTGTAGTCTGTACTAGTTTGCAAGCCCTGCCACGTCCGACGAGTGTCGTATCTGGTGTAGTAGGACTTGATTTTGGTCCTGTATTGACGCTTTGCCTGTAAGATGGTTCATCGGAGGGCATAAGGGGATTTCTTATAAGCTTCCGGGTTTGAGTCCTGCTCCTTGAAAGCAGCAGCTCTACCCTTTAGCTCAGTGCGAATGTTGCCTGTAATCCATGGCTTCTGGTTTGGGTATGTACATGCAGTCACGACATCCTCAATGCACTTATTTTTTTGTTCAAATATTTTTTATTGAACACATACACAAGAATGGTGTATGGGTATAAAAGACAAGTTTACAGTTCTTATCTAAACATAAGAGAGCAGACATTAACCAAAAGACCCAGAGTTCTGGGCACAAAACAAATATTACAAAACAAGACATACAAAACAAGGACAGGTAGAAAGAAAAAAGAAAAAAAAGGGAGAGAAAAAAAAAAAAAAAAAAAAGGGTCGATGTAGCCCCCCCACTTATACCACACTTTATCCCCCCTTATTCCACCCTATTCCCCTCCCAACTGCTCGGGTGGCGGGGCCAGCACACGCTGCCCAAAGGTAGATTACCGCATGACAATTGAGAGTGCGTTAAGTGCAAATTCACAGCGCCGCCTGGTCCAAGTAAGAGAGGAAAGGCTGCCAGATTTGATCAAATGTTGATAATTTATTGTTCAAAATATATCTAATTCTTTCTAAGTGTACAGTGTTTGCCAATTCGCTGAGCCATAATTTGGTAGAGGGCGCTTCCCTCTTTTTCCAAAACAACAAGATTAATTTTTTTGCCGAAATGAAACTGTAAGAGATGAGTTGTTTTTGGGAGTTGGTTAATCCGTTTAGGGAATCGGACACTCCCAGGATTATCAGAAGCGGGTCTGGGTCTATTGAAGTCTCCAGAACTTCAGAGAGGACCCCAAAAATTCCACACCAATACCCATACAAGTTAGAGCATAGGGCAAAGCAGTGGAGAAGTGTACCCTGCTCAGCCTGACATTTATCACACATAGGGGATGTACCAGGAAATATCCTATGCAGTTTGGTTTTGGAGTAGTGTAATCTGTGTAATACCTTGAATTGTATGAGACGATGTCTGGAGTTAATGGAGCAGGTGTGGATATACACCAAGCTATCTTCCCAGTCTGCCACCGAAATGTCAGTCCCTAGTTCTTCCTACCATTTTGCCTTAATGGCATCAGTAGAGGGTACGCTAACAGATTGAAAAGCATCATATATACGAGATATCAGTTTGTCTGAGGTGGGGCATATTTTTATGCATCCGTCAAACATGGAAGGTTTAGCATTCCCAAATGTTGGGAGGTATTTTCTAACATAGTCTCTAATCTGTAGGTATCTGAAAAAGTTACTTCTGGGAAGATTATAAGTTTCCCTCAGCGATTCAAAGGAAGCAAAGGTTCCCCCTATATATAAATCCCCTATGGTACTTATCCCCAACTCTCCCCACCGCTCAAAGGTGTTATCGAGGTTAGAGGGGGCAAAGGAGGGATTCCTGGCAACAGGAAGCATGAATGATATTGGTCTAAGATAAAAGTGGACTTTAATTTGCTTCCAGATTCGGACTGTGCTATGTATAATAGGATTGTTACGGTAAAGTGACATCTCCAGATTGACAGGTGACAGAATCACAGCACCAATAGAGAAGGGGTGGCACTCCTCTCGCTCCATACTAAGCCAGCTGGGTGGCGGGAGTGCGTCATCCAGCAGAAACGTAACAGCGCGGAGGTTGGCGGCCCAGTAGTAAAATATAAAGTTTGGGAGAGACAATCCTCCTTCCAGCTTGGATTTACAGAGGTGTTTTTTACCTATCCTGTGTGTTTTATAATCCCAGATGAAAGGATTGATAATAGAGTCCAGTTGTTTATGAAAGGCTTTAGGTATGAATATTGGGATGTTCTGGTATAGGTAGAGCAGTTGTGGGAGGAAGACCATTTTAATGGCATTAATTCTTCCGAGCAGAGAAATTGGGAGAGTTCTCCAAAATTGTATGTTTGCCTTAAGTTTTTGCATCAGAGAGGGGAAATTCTCTTTAAATAGTAAGGAGTATTGTTTGGTAACTACAATTCCAAGGTAGGTAAATTTATCTGAAGATAGCTTAAGTGGAAGATGTTCTAGCCAGGAGGTGTTTTGCAACCGAATGGGCATTAATTCACTCTTGTTCCAATTTATTCTGTATCCCGAGAAGGTACCAAACAAATTAAACACCTCCATAATAGCTGGAATACTATCTTGGGGTTCTGTTACATAGAGGAGAATGTCATCTGCGTATAGGGAAATCTTATTTAGAGTATGTTTAGTATTATAGCCGTGTATTGCTGCGTGAGATCTGATCGCTTGAGCGAGAGGTTCAATAATTAGAGCGAAGAGCATAGGCGACAGCGCACAACCCTGCCTTGTCCCTCTGTGTAGGTTAAATCGGGGCGACAATGATTGGTTAGTGAGTATTCTCGCACAGGGGTTCCTATATAAAAGCTGGATCCACTTTATGAACCCATCTCCAATATTAAATTTCTGTAGGACCTTGAATAGATAGGGCCACTCAACTTGGTCAAAGGCCTTTTCAGCGTCAAGAGATATAACGGCTAGGTCCACGTTAGGTAACCTCTGAGAATACATAATGTTGAATAGGCGCCTGAGATTGAAGAATGAGTTTCTGTTAGGGATAAAGCCGGTCTGGTCTGAATGGACCAATTTGCCAATTAAAGTGCTCAGCCTGTTAGCCAAAGTTTTTGCTAAAATCTTTTGGTCTGTATTAAGGAGGGATATTGGTCTGTATGACCCTACCTCTTCCGGATCCTTACCCTTCTTATGTATAACTGTAATAAAGGCCTCATCCAAAGTGGATGGGAGCACTCCATCCTCGTTGGCCTGAACCAACATTTTGTGTAGGTAGGGAGAGAGCATGTTGCTGAATGTTTTGTAGAATTCACTCGGGTATCCATCTGGGCCCGGGGTCTTGCCACTCTTTAGAGATTTTATTGTTTCTGTAATTTCTTCAAGAGATATTTCCTTATTCAGGAAGTTAGAGTCTTCCTGGTTCAGGGCAGGAAGATTACAGTTCTCCAAAACGTTTTGCATAATTAAGGGGTTAGGGTCCGCTTTAGATGTATATAAAGTCTCATAAAACTGACGGAATCTGTCATTTATGTCTCTGGGGGAAGAGAGTAATTCCCCAGATGCAGATTTAACTTTGTGAATCATACGGTCACTCACATTCTTACGAAGTTGTCTGGCGAGTAGTTTGTGTGGTTTGTCACCAAACTCAAAATATTTTTGCTTGGCATAGAGAAAAGATTTAGCAATTTTAGCAGAGAGGATCTGATTGTATTTAAATTTTAAAGACATCATTTTTTTATGTTTCTCCCTAGATGGGTGTCTAGCATTCTCCCTATCCAGTAAGTGAATTTGTCCCTCCAGTTCTACCAATTCTCTTCTGTTTTGCCTACTCCTGGCAGTCTGAAAGGAGATGATACAGCCTCTCAAATAAGCCTTCAGTGTTTCCCACAATAATGCTGGGGAAGTCTCTGTGTTGTCGTTGGTATCAAAGAAAAATGTAATTTGATCTTTAAGATGTTCACAGAATGTTGGTTCAGTGAGGAGCTGAGGATTCAACCTCCAGACCCTCTCGTCTGGTACGATGTCACCCAATCTCAGGGAGAAGGTGAGTGGACTGTGGTCAGAGATTATAATATCATGATACCTCACATTACAGGTATAGGGGAGTAGTTTAGCATCAACCAAAAAGTAGTCAATTCGAGTATAAACATTGTGAACATGAGAGTAAAAGGAGTATTCCCTACCCGTAGGGTTAGAGATCCTCCATATATCAAATAAGTTCGAATTTTTTATGTAGGTATTCAAGAATTCACTTGAATAGGAGGTAGGGGTTCGCCGGGTAGAGGATCTATCCAAATATTGGTCTAGTACACAGTTAAGGTCCCCTCCAATGACCAGGTTAGTATGGGAGATATCTGGAATCAGGGCAAGGACTCTTTTGAAAAAAGAGGGGTTATCAATGTTTGGCCCATAGATATTTAGTAGAGTTACAGAAGTAGAGTGGATCTCTCCTATTACGATCACATAACGACCCTCTTTGTCCACAATAGTGGTTTTATGTTGAAAGGGAATTCCTTTCCGTACCAGAATCGCTGTGCCTCTCGTTTTGGCAGAGAAGTTAGAGTGATACACTTGCCCCACCCACTTACATTTAAGTCTGTTATGAGAATTGTTTTTCAGATGGGTTTCTTGCAAAAATATAATATCAGACGAGAGTGCTTTCAAGTGGGCTAGGACCTTGCCTCTCTTAATTGGTTCATTTAAACCCTTGACATTCCAGGAAGTGAATGTAAGCCCCGCCCTCCTCTCATTTGTAGTTCCTATGGTGGCCTGCATAGCATGTAAGTTACTAAAAAGGTAAGAAAGCGCACCAAACCATCATGATCAGCATATGTAGCACCTACACCCGAGCAGTATCCAACCCACCCCTCCCCCCCTGCAAGCACCTTTACTTTCCACCCTGTTCCCCTACTTTCCCCAAAATTTACCCCTCCCATCAACCCACATTTAACAGGCATACACAAAAAGGAGAGAAAAAAACATGAAAATAAAAATAATAAACACATTGTCTGGCCGATGCCAAAAAAGCACGGCGCGACCTCGAACAAGAGGTAAAACAAAAATAAAATCCCAACTATACGTTCACCTCTCATTATCCTAGAACTTCTACTAACATCTGAACTGAGGAGGCTCCCGCGAATAAAGTGTTCAATTAGCATCTAATAAACCTAAACAGAATAAGTTGCAACTTAAACATATTGTGCACTTAAGCTTCATCTTGGGTCAATCCCTGAGATAAGCAAGATATAGCATCACAAGATTACATTGCTAAGCAATGCCGGTCTAAACATAAACCATCAGCAACCGACATAGACAGCAGTACAATTACATTTTGTGGGTTAGGAGATGGGAACAAGGATTTTGATAAATTGAACGTACCCCCCAATAAAATAAATAAATAAATAAAAAAAATAAAAAATAAAAAAAATTAAAATAATAATAATAATAAAAATACATTTTTTTTCCCCTTCTAAATAAAATGTAAAAAATTATCTTTTTAATAACTAAAAAAACAATAGTGATATATATATACATACATACACACATACATACACACACATACATACATATATACATATACATACACACACACACACACACACACACACACATACACACACATATACATACATACACACATACATACCTATATACACACATACACACACACATACATCCATACACACACATGTACATATACATACATACATACCTACATACATACATACATACATACACACACTTGCTCAATGCACTTATTGATAAAGCCAGTGACTGATGTGGTGTACCCTTCAATGCCATCGGAAGAATCCCGGAACATATCCCAGTCTGTTTTAGCAAAGCAATCCTGTAGTTTAGCATTTGCTTCATCTGACCACTTTTTTATAGACCGTCACTGGTGCTTCCTGCTTTAATTTTTGCTTGTAAGCAGGAATCAATCAAATTCTGTTGCCAGGTTTCATGGGTGAATCAAAAACATCTAAACGTTGTTATGCTGAGAGAATCATTCTTAAGAATGTGTGCAACTAAGTTTAACTCAGTACATGTATTCAAACACTTTCTCACCTCATGGGAAGAATGTAATTTATTGAGTTTCTCTATAAATTCAGTTTACAGTTTTTATTGATTTGGACCCTGAGTCTCTATTGTGCCTTCAAGCTATAGGGAATCCCTACTTTTAAATACAGATTATTTCTCTGATTTCACAGCCGTATACCTCCCCAGGGCCCCAAGGCTAATAGGGGTTAATTTATATGAAAAATACTGTTTCTCACTCTGGCCCTCACATTATAGAGATGCTTTAACTGAGAAATACATTACAGCCTCTTGGGCCTTGGAGCTACAGGGAAGCGTTGCTGTGAAATACGGTTTCTTTCTGATTTCACAGCTACAGGAGAGAGGGACACTTTCTCTAAAACATCACATCAATCTAGGGAACCAAGGCTAAAGAGGGGTTAATTTCCCTGAGATAGGCTGTTTTCTCACTCTGGCCCTAAAACTACAGGCATGCTGAATTCTTCTGCTATAAATTCCCTCAGGGACTGTGTAGTGAAAGGCCCCTGGTTGGTTTTTCTCTGGGTTTTCACAGTTACAGTGGCTGCTAAACTTCACAGTAAAATCTGGTGTCACTGTGAAGGCTTGAAGCGACAGTACTGGAGGACTACTTACTGTATGTATCTCTCTCTCTCTTTCAATTCAATTCAAAGGGTTTTATTGGCATGGGAAACATAGGTTTACATTGCCAAAGCAAGTGAAATAGATAATAAACAAAAGTGAAATGAACAATAAAAAGTGAACAGTAAACATTACACTCACAAAAGTTCAAAAGGAATAGAGAAATTTAAAATGTCATATTATGGCAATATACAGTGCCTTGCAAAAGTATTCATCCCCCTTGGCGTTTTTCCTATTTTGTTGCATTACAACCTGTAATTTAAATAGATTTTTATTTGGATTTCATGTAATGGACTTCCCAAAAATAGTCCAAATTGGTGAAGTGAAATGTAAAAATAACTTGTTTAAAAAAATTCGAAAGAAAAAAATAATGGAAAGTGGTGCGTGCATATGTTTTCACCCCCTTTGAAGCCCCTTAATAAGATCTGGTGCAACCAATTACCTTCAGAAGTCACATAATCAGTTAGATTTCACACAGGTGGACTTTATTTAAGTGTCACATGACCTCAGTATACAGTTGAAGTCGGAAGTTTACATACACCTTAGCCAAATACATTTAAACTCAGTTTTTCACAATTCCTGACATTTAATCCTGGTAACAATTCCCTGTCATAGGTCAGTTAGGTTCACCACTTTATTTTAAGAATGTGAAATGTCCGAATATTAGTAGAGAGAATGATTTATTTCAGCTTTTATTTCTTTCATCACATTCCCAGTGGGTCAGAAGTTTACGTACACTCAATTAGTATTTGGTAGCATTGCCTTTAAATTGTTTAACTTGAGTCAAATGTTTCGGGTAGCCTTCCACAAGCTTCCCACAATAAATTGGGTGAATGTTGGCCCATTCCTCCTGACAGAGCTGGTGTAACCGAGTCTGGTTTGTGGGCCTCCTTGCTCGCACACACTTTCTCAGTTCTGCCCACAAGTTTTCTATAGGATTGAGGTCAGGGCTTTGTGATGGCCACTCCAATACCTTGACTTTGTTGTCCTTAAGCCATTTTGCCACAACTTTGGAAGTATGCTTGGGGTCATTGCCCATTTGGAAGACCCATTTGTGACCAAGCTTTAACTTCCTGACTGATGTCTTGAGATGTTGCTTCAATATATCCACATAATTTTCCATCCTTATGATGCCATCTATTTTGTGAAGTGCACCAGTCCCTCCTGCAGCAAAGCACCCCCACAACATGATGCTGCCACCCCTGTGCTTCACGGTTGGGATGGTGTTCTTCGGCTTGCAAGCCTCCCCTTTTTCCTCCAAACATAACGATGGTCATTATGGCCAAACAGTTCTATTTTTGTTTCATCAGACCAGAGGATATTTCTCCAAAAAGTACAATCTTTGTCCCCATGTGCAGTTGCAAACCGTAGTCTGGCTTTTTATGGCGGTTTTGGAGCAGTGGCTTCTTCCTTGCTGAGCGGCCTTTCAGTTTATGTTGATATAGGACTTGTTTTACTGTGGATATAGACACTTTTGTACCTGTTTCCTCCAGCATCTTCACAAGGTCCTTTGCTGTTGTTCTGGGATTGATTTGCACTTTTCACACAAAAGTACGTTCATCTCTAGGCGACAGAATGCGTGACATCATAATCTTCTGGAATTTTCCAAGCTGTTTAAAGGCACAGTCAACTTTGTGTATGTAAACTTCTGACCCACTGGAATTGTGATACAGTGAACTATAAGTGAAGTAATCTGTCTGTAATCAATTGTTGGAACAATTACTTGTGTAATGCACAAAGTAGATTTCCTAACCGACTTGCCAAAACTATACTTTGTTAACAAGACATTTGTGGAGTGGTTGAAAAACAAGTTTTAATGACTCCAACCTAAGTGTATGTAAACTTCCAACTTCAACTATATATACACCTGTTCTGAAAGGCCCCAGAGTCTGCAACACCACTAAGCAAGGGGCACCACCAAGCAAGCAGCACCATGAAGACCAAGGAGATCTCCAAACAGGTCAAGTACAAAGTTGTGTAAAGTACAGATCAGGGTTGGGTTATAAGAAAATATCAACAAATTTGAACATCCCATAGAGCACCATTAAAGCCATTATTAAAAAAGTGAAAGAATATGGTACCACAACAAACCTGCCAAGAGAGGGCCCCCACCAAAACTCACAGACAAGGCAATGAGGGCATTAATCAGAGGCAACAAAGAGACCAAAGAAAACCCTGAAGGAGCTGCAAAGCTCCACAGCGGAGATTGGAGTATCTGTCCATAGGACCACTTTAAGCCATACACTCCACAGAGCTGGGCTTTACGGAAGAGTGGCCAGAAAAAAAGACATTGCTTAAATAAAAAAATAGGCAAACACGTTTGGTGCTCACCAAAAGGCATATGGGAGACTCTCCAAACATATTTAAGAATGTACTCTGGTAGCTTTTTGGCCATCTAGGAAAACTGTATGTCTGGCGCAAACCCAACACCTCTCATCACCCAGAGAACACCATCCAAACAGTGAAGCATGGTGGTGGCAGCATCATGCTGTGGGGATGTTTTTCATCGGCAGGGACTGGGGAACTGGTCAGAATTGAAGGAATGATGGATGGCACTAAATACAGAGAAATTCTTGAGGGAAACCTGTTTGTCTTCTAGAGATTTGAGACTGGGATGGAGGTTCACCTTCCAGCGTGACAATGACCCTAAGCATACTGCTAAAGCAAAACTCGAGTGGTTTAAGGGGAAACATTTAAATGTCTTGGAATGCCCTAGTCAAAGCCCAGACCTCAATCCAATTGAGAATCTGTGGTATGACTTCAAGATTGCTGTACACCAGCAGAACCCATCCAACTTGAAGGAGCTGGAGCAGTTTTGCCTTGAAGAATGGGCAAAAATCCCAGTGGCTAGATGTGCCAAGCTTATAGAGACATACCCCAAGAGACTTGCAGCTGTAATTGCTGCAAAAGGTGGCTCTACAAAGTATTGACTTTGGGGGGGTGAATAGTTATGCAGGCTCAAGTTTTCTGTTTTTTTGTCTTATTTCTTGTTTGTTTCACAATAAAAAATATTTTGCATCTTCAAAGTGGTAGGCATGTTGTGTAAATCAAATGATACAAACCCACCCAAAAAATCAATTTTAATTCCAGGTTGTAAGGCAACAAAATAGGAAAAATGCCAAGTGGGGTGAATACTTTCGCAAGCCACTGTACAGTGTTGTAACAATGTGCAAATAGTTAAAGTACAACAGGGAAAATAAATAAACATAAATATGGATTGTATTTACAATGGTGTTTGTTCTTCACTGGTTGCCCTTTTCTTGTAGCAACAGGTCACAAATCTTGCTGCTGTGATGTCACACTGGTATTTCACCCAATACATATGGAAGTCTCGCTCTTTCTGTCTTTCTCTCTCTCTGTCTCTCTCTCTCTCTCTAGGACAGATGAGCAAACACCCATCAACGTGACCAGGATGAGTCACCACCTAAGGCCAGATTCTAAATACAGTGTTGTGTCGTGGCATATCTTAAACCATAGCTTCGATTAGACAGCAGTAGTAAATGGTGTTGTTGTCGGGGATTGTATCAAATCCCGAAGTGGGTTTGTACCCCTTGTGTATGATACTTTACCTAAACCTTCCCATAATGCTAGCTACATGAATGACACAGGAGAAGTCAGAGGGGTTTTCTATTGTGGTGTGAATACTGTATAGGAAAATATATACAGTGCATTCGGAAAGTATTCTGAACCCTTCACTTTTTCCACATTTTGTTACGTTACAGCCTTATTCATAATGACAAAGCGTTATTTACATAAGTATTCAGACCCTTTTCTATGAGACTATAAATTGAGCTCAGGTGCATCCTGTTTCCATTGATCATCCTTGAGATGTTTCTTCAACTTGATTGGAGTCCACCTGTGGTAAATTCAATTGATTGGACATGATTTGTGAAGGCACACACCTGTCTATATAAGGTCCCACAGTTCACAGTGCAGCCATGAGGTCGAAGAAATTGCCCGTAGAGCTCTGAGACAGGATTGTTTCGAGGCTCTGGGGAAGGGTACCAAAAAAATGTCTGCAGGATTGAAAGTCCCCAAGAACACAGTGGCCTCCATTATTCTTAAATGGAAGAAGTTTGGAACCACCAAGACACTTCCTAGAGCTGGCCGCCCGGCCAAACTGAGCAATCGGGGGAGAAGGGCCTTGATCAGGGAGGTGACCAAGAACCCGACGGTCACTCTGACAGAGTTCCTCTGTGGAGATGTGAGAAACTTCAGAAGGACAACCATCTCTGTAGCACTCCACCAATCAGGCCTTTATGGTAGAGTGGTCAGACAGAAGCCACTGCTCAGTAAAAGGCACTTGACAGCATGCTTGGAGTTTAGCAAAAGGGACCTAAAGGACTCTCAGACCATGAGAAACAAGATTCTCTGGTCTGATGAAACCAAGATTTATATCATTGGCCTGAATGCCAAGCGTCACGTCTGGGGGAAACCTGGCACTATCCCTACAGTGAAGCATGGTGGTGGCAGCATCATGCTGTGGGAATGTTTTTCAGCAGCAAGGACTGGGAGACTAGTCAAGGGGGAAAATCGAGGGAAACATGAATGGCGCAAAGTAACCTGCTCCAGAGCGCTCAGGACCTCAGACTGGGGCGAAGGTTCACCTTCCAACAGGACAATAACCCTAAGCACACAACCAAGACAACGCAGGAACGGCTTCGGGACAAGTCTCTGAATGTCCTTGAGTGGCCCAGCCAGAGCCCGGACTTGAACCCTTTCTAACATCTCTGGAGAGACCTGAAAATAGCTGTACAGCAACACTCCCCATCCAACCTGAGTTTGGTTTTCCAAGCTTGAAGCGTTATACCCAGGAAGACTCAAGGTTGTAATCGCTGCCGAAGGTGCTTCAACAAAGTACTGAGTAAAGGGTCTGAATACTTATGTAAATGTGATATTTCAATTGCTTATTTTTTATACATTTTCTAAAAACCTTGTTTTTGCTTTGTCATTAAGGGTTTTGTTTGTAGATTGATGAGGGGGGAAAAACGATGTAATCCATTTTAGAATAAGGCTGTGACATAACAAAATGTTGAAAAAGTCAAGGGGTCTGAATACTTTCCGAATACACTGTAATGGTGGCTGTTGTGCTGTTGCTCTCTCAGCAGGAGCCATATAGAGCAGCCAGGGCCTGATGGTTGGTTCTCTACGACTGAGAGAGTGTGTGCATTATTGTTAATGTGTAAGAGTAGGGGGGGTGTTTAACTGCACACAAGTGGTGTGTGTGTTTGCACATCAGTGGGTTTATGTATGTGTGTGGTGTGAGTTTAAATTAGTCTATGTGTGTGTATCAGTGCTTTTGAGTGTTAGTTAGTGTGTGTGTGTGTGTGTGTGTGTGTGTGTGTGTGTGTGTGTGCAGTGACAGGAGCAGGGCTCTCTCTCTGTGACACTCATCATGCAGCCCGCGATTGATGCTCTGCCTCTCGCCCTCAATGTCACGCGCCACACATCCGTCTCCCGGGGAACCGGGTGGTGTGAGAGCATGTGACACTTTTAAATCCCCTCAGGTGGAGAGAAGGACATCTGCCCCCCCTCCATTGCCCTCCTCTTTTCTCTCCTTCCCCTTTTCCCTCTCCCCTACCAACCGGTGTCTCCAGCACAGGTTACCGCGATCAATCACGCCGCCGTGACGGTCAGGCTCTGGGTCGTCACGGCGACCGCAGATGGCTCTTTATCTGCAAAGAGCAGAGCCCCTGCCGCCATGGAGACCAAAGCAGGAAGTGACACGTCCAGTGGGCTAAATGAGGGTTCATCCGGCTGGTCTGCACTGTCAACAAACAGCCGTCTGGACTGACTGGGACTGCAGCCTGCAGCAGTGTCTGGTGAGAGGTGGGCCTCTGGGCAGCTCTAGGCCTCGAATAGCTATTTAGCCTGTCAAAAGACTGGACTGAACAGATCAGTGTTGGGTAGTAGTGAACTACATGTATTTTAACTAGTACTTTAACTACATTTTGAAGTAGCTTGGTGGTAGTTGAACTCAATTCAAATCTTGGTAGCGTTTTCAGTGGTTAATTACTTGTTTGCCAAGTAGCGATGTAGCTAACTACTGGAATTATTGGAACAACACACTACCTTTTTTTGCTAAAATTAAGTATGGGTGAAGTAGGCAATAATTAATTTTATTTTTCACCATCCGACCTGCCTAATTTTCACTGCCTTTTTCTCACCCATTCTGACTCCACAGTGATCTGTACTTGCAATTTTCCACAAAGTCGTTTTGATGTAGTGAACTACTTTTTCAAAGTAACTTTAGTTTAGTAAACTATATTTTTCTTAAGAGTAGCTTTAGAGTAGCTTAACATCTTCCAGTGTGAAGTAATCGGTAGCTTAGTAAACTATATATTCAGAGTAGCTTCCCCAACAGTGGCAGATCCAGTCCTGGGGTATCTGTTTTATTTTGTCTAGATGGGCTGGCTGGATCTAGTCATGGAATGTCTATCAGGCAGAAAGGTATATACAGTGTCTTCATGAAGTACATTTTGTTGTGTTACAGGTTGAATTTCAAATGGATAATCCAATTTGTAAGTCGCTCTGGATAAGAGCGTCTGCTAAATGACTTAAATGTAAATGTAATTAAAATGACATTGTGTGCCACTGATCTACACACAATTCCCCATGATGTAAAAGTGGAATAATTGTTTTAGAAATGTTTACAAATGAATACCAACCAAAAAGCTGAAATTTCTCGAGTCGATAAGTATTCCATCCTTTTGTTATGGCAAGCCTAAATAAGTTCAGGAAAAATGTGCTTAGCAAGTCACATAATAAGTTGTATGGACTCACTCTGTGTGCAATAATAGTGTTTAAAAGGATTTTTAAATGACTACCTCATCTCTGTACCTCACACATACAGTTAATTGTAAGGTTCCTCAGTCGAGCAGGGAATTTCAAGCACAGATTCAACCACAAAGACCAGGGAGGTTTTCCAATGGTTCGCAAAGGGAGGAAGCTGGGTAAAAAAAAAGCAGACATTGAATATCCCTTTGAGCATGGTGCAGTTATTAATAACATTTTGGATGGTGTATCAATTCACCTAGTCACTAGAAAAATACAGGTGCCCTTCCTAACTCAGTTGTGGGAGAGGAAGGAAACCACTCAGGGATTTCACCATGAGGTCAATGGTGATTTTAAAGCTGTTACAGAGTTTCATGGCTGTGATAGGATACACTGTGTACAAAACATTAAGCACACCTTCCTAATATTGAGTTGAGTTTGCCCTTAGAACAGCCTCAATTCATCGGGGCATGAACTCTACAAGGTGTCAAAAGCGTTCCACAGGAATGCTGGCCCATGTTGACTCCAATGCTTCCCACAGTTGTGTCAAGCTGGCTGGAGGTCCTTTGGGTGGTGGACCATTCTTGATACACATGGGAAATTGTTGAGTATGAAGAAAAAACAGCAGTGTTGCAGTTCTTGACACAAACCGGTGTGCCTGGCACCTACTACCATACCCTGTTCAAAGGCATTTCAATTTTTTCTCTTACCCATTCACCCTCTGACTGGCGCACACACACAATCCATGTCTCAATTGTTTCAATGCTTGAAAATCCTCCTTTATTTTTACCTCGTTTTCTCCACAATTTCGTGATATCAAATTGGTAGTTACAGTCTTGTCCCATCACTGCAATGATGGGACAACTCCAAAACACAACCCTGCCAAGCCGCACTTCTTCTTGACACACTGCTCGCTTAACCTGGAAGCCAGCCGCACAATTGTGTTGGAGGAAACACCATACAGCTTGCAACCAAAGTCAGCTTGCAGGCACCTGGCCCGCCACAAGGAGTTGCTAGAGCGTGATGGAACAAGGAAGTCCCGGCCGACCAAACCCTCCCCTAACCTGGACGACGCTGGGCCAATTGCTCGCCGCCTCATGGGTCTCCCGGTCCGGCTGTGACACAGCCTGGGATCGAACCCGGGGCTGTAGTGACGCCTCATGCACTGCGATGCAGTGCCTTAGACCACTGCACCACTCGGGAGGATAAAAAGCTTACTTTAACCTGTCTCCTCCCCTTCATCTACACTGATTGAAGTGAATTTAAGAAGAGACATCAATAAGGGATCATAGCTTTCACCTGGAGTCACCTGGTCAGTCTGTCATGGAAAGAGCAAGTATTCTTTGTACACTCAGTATAGTTAGTCCACAATACTAACATAAAGGACAGAGTGAAAAGAAGGAAGCCTGTACAGAATAAAAATATTCCAAAACATGCATCCTGTTTGCAAAAAGGCATTAAAGTAATACTGCATAAAATGTGTCAAAGAAATTCACTTTTTGTCCTGCATACAAAGCTTTATGTTTAGGGCAAATCCAACACATCACTGAGTACCACTCTTCATATTTTCAAGCATGGTGGTGGCTGCATCATGTTATGGGTATGATTGTCATCGGAAACAACTAAGGAGTTTAAAATACTTGGGATTGAGATAAGCACAGGCAAAATCCTAGAGGAAAACTTGGTTCAGTGTGCTTTCCAACAGACACAAGGCCAAATATACGCTGGAGTTGCTTACCAAGATGACATTGAATGTTCCTGAGTTAGTTTTACTTAAATCGTCTTGAAAATCTATGATATGTTTTAAAAATGACTGTCTAGCAATAATCAACCAACTTGACAAAGCTAGACATTTTTTGTTGTTGAATAATGGGCACATAACTCAGGTGTGCAAAGAGAAAGACACTACCAAATGTGATTCTAACGTGTTGATTCAGGGGGTTGAATACTTATCTAATCAAGATATAGTGTTTTGTTTTCCATTAGTATTTTAACAAATTGTTCTTCCACTTTGACAGAGTATTTTGTGTAGATTGTTTACAAAAAAGTGACTATTAAAATCAATTTGAATCCCACCTTGCAGCACAACAAAATGTGGAAAAAGTCAAGGGGTGTAAATACTTTGAAGGCACTGTTATACTGGTATCTTACCTAGGCTAGGGACAAGGCTAATGCACTAGTACATTCTCCAGTCACGTGAAATAGTCTGAAACAGGTTTGCATGCAGACCAATGGAAAGGTGCAGATGTAGGCCCTCATGGTATCCAGATGTGTAGCAGTCAGACCTGTTGAGGCGACTGACGATATCTCCTCTTTAAGGATGCAAGCATACCCCAATTAACTCACTAGGGCCTCACAATTAGGATTAGTCTCAGTCCAGCCTTCAAACCAAATCAAAATTGATTTGTCGCATACACAGATTAGCAATGTTAAACTGACCCTGTATTTAACTTACTTACTTCTTGTTCTTATTTCTCGTGTTTTTGTTCTACGTTGTTATTTTTAGTACTACATTGATATTGATGACTGCATTGTGTTTAGAGTTTGCAAGAAAGACACTGCACTTGTACACGTGACATTAAAACTTAAAATACCTGAAATAAAGCCTGTGCAGCGGATTGCTTGAATCTAGCTCCAGCAGTGCAGTAAACGTCTAACAGTATAGACATTTCAGAACGAGCAATATTGAAACGAACAATGTCAGAGTCCGGGATATAAATACGTGGTGTGTATAGATAGTATGAACAATATGTACACTACCGTTCAGTTTGGGGTCACTTGGAAACGCCATTGTTTTTGAAAAAAAAGCACAATTTTTGTCTATTAAAATACAGTGTAGACATTGTTAATGTTGTAAATGACTATTGTAGCTGGAAACGGCTGATTTTTAATGGAATATCTACATAGGCGTACAGAGGCCCATTATCAGCAACCATCACTCCTGTGTTCCAATGGCACGTTGTGTTAGCTAATCCAAGATTATCATTTTAAAAGGCTAATTGATCATTAGAAAACACTTTTGCAACTGTGGTGTTAAAGCAGCAATAAATCTGGCCATCAGCATTTGTGGGTTTGATTACAGGCGCAAAATGGCCAGAAACAAAGAACTTTCTTCTGAAACTCGTCAGTCTATTCTTGTTCTGAGAAATGAAGGCTATTCCATGCGAGAAATTGCCAAGAAACTGAAGATCTCGTACAACGCTGTGTACTACACAGAACAGCGCAAACTGGCTCTAACCAGAAAAGTGGGAGGCCCCAGTGCACAACTGAGCAAGAGGACAAGTACATTAGTGTCTAGTTTGAGAAACAGACGCCTCATAAGTCCTCAACTGGCAGCTTCATTAAATTGTACCTGCAAAACACCAGCCTCAACATCAACAGTGAAGAGATGACTCCGGGATGCTGGCCTTCTAGGCAGAGTTCTTTTGCCCATCTTAATCTTTTATTGGCCAGTCTGAGATTTGGATTTTTCGTTGCAACTCTGCCTAGAAGGCCAGCATCCCAGAGTCGCCTCTTCCCTGTTGACGTTGAGACCGAGGTTTGTACCCTGAGCAGTCATGGGCTGCATCTCAGTGTTAATTGGTTTCCTCTCCTAGTCTCCTTTCCCCTTATCTGCACTGATGTGAAAGAGCTGGACAGGACAAGAGATTCTCTATAGTGGTGCACCTAGTGCTTTAACCTATGCTTTGTTTTCAGTGCAGATGAAAATGGAGATAATTAGGAAAGGAAGCAATTGAGTTCTGGGACGTACCTATATTATTGACAAAACCACAGAATAAAAGAATCAGGAAAGTTAGCTTGCTTCTGTCAACCTTGCCTTGCTTTTAGGTTTCACCTTGTTGTACTGAAGTGCTTCTTTACATTGGAGTTGAGACAGCCCTATACGGGTTGGGCCGTCATTGTAAATAAGAATTTTTTCTTAACTGACTTGCGTAGTTAAAAAAAAAAAAAAGAGGGTACTGTATATACAGCTGTTATGATTGTTTTTATCTCAATATCAAATAATTTCTGGGTAACAATTAGGTACCTTACTGTAATAGTTTACCATTAAAAAAAAAAGACAAAAGCAAATCGTAAAAAACAATCTCTCTGGGAGTGGTCTGAGTGGGCAGGGTAAGGGCACCAAAGCGATGGAGGGGCTAATGGGAAGGATATGTGTTCTTAAAACTAACTGTTATTGACAAAGAGATTTGGAACTCTTTGTTATTGGTCTATTAACATATCGCTTGGTGATGTCACCAGGCAAGCCAAAACTCCATACATCCAAAACCTGTTGAGAAGGTCCTGTGTAGTTTGTATTTTCAACCAGCAACTATTAGGAAATAACCCTGATCAGATTTTTTCACCCTTTTACAGTGTTAGTTTCATCAACTGTAGCACAATATATTAAACACAGAAAACTTAATTTTGACTGCACTAGGCCTTAAAATGAAATAACATTAGATTTTACAACACTACCTGCACTAATTAATCTGTCATTATTGCTCAATATCTTTATATAAAAACATCCAAGTACTGAACAATTACAAATTTTTTCCTGGTCAAGTGTCCCTGTCTAACACTGAACGCTTCCCCGACACAATACATGCTGGGAAATCACGGGAGACCTATGGATTTCACGACCCACTTCATCGAGAGCGCACGATTATGAGAGACGTCTGTCAGGGGAAAACCAGTCACCCATCCATCCGCTAGAGTACACACACAGAGTCTCCAACTCCCCACCATACAGTCTCCTCTCCATCCGCTTGAGTAAACACACAGGGTCTCCAACTCCCCACCATACAGGCTGCTCTCCGCCACACACACACAGCTAGTCTTCCACAGCCACACACACACACACACACAGGCTGCCTCGTCTGCCCCTCCTGTCAGTTTGGGTCACATCAGCAGGTCCATTGGGAGAGCTGCCATTTATGACTGCCCGAGTTAGCAGACCGACAGCCCCCAGTCTCTGGAAGCACAGTAGTGTCTCCCACTAGCCCTACCCCTCCTCTCTCCTGTGCCTCCACCCCACTGGCCCTAGACCCCACCAGCCAACATATGCTTCCAATGGCCCAGTTGGTTGGGGCAGTGTTTTGTGCACACATTGTAGGATTGATTCCTGCATGAGCCACACATACAGAATAAATAGGTTGAAAGCATCTTCAGAAGGACCATTTTATATAAGGCATGAGTTAGAACACTCCAGTTAGAACCCAAGTTGGCTACCCTTAGGACTCAATGACTGGTCAAATTCTCAAATGGCCTAACCACATTCGTTGGCTTCTTCACAACCATAAAGATAAGCCTAATTAGGGTTGTATCAGATTGCTTTCACCTATAAATACCTTTCTGATCAAAGTCAGAGGTGAGCTGGCATGCAGCCAAAGTAGAGATCTCTCAGCAGGGGCCCCTCTTCTTCCCTCCTGTAGGGTAGGTGGATGGTGTGGTTGCTCTAGTGTTCAGCCAAATTATTATGCTTATTGCGCAATGAAATATTTCTAAAATGTGATTAATTGTAGTGGATTTTATTGAATTGTTAGTAGATATCACATTTGGCAAAAATATGTCCATCTGCACTTAAAAAGCCTTTATTTTCCTATTCTGGGGGTAATAACTTCACCACCATGAATCAACCAAGGTCATTTAACACTCAAAATAGACATGTACATTTAACATCCAATTAAAAAAAAAAAAAACTGGTCAACAAGCACTCCGGGTTTGGTTTCCTAGGCGAATATCATGATTCACTTTTATTAAAAGCATCATAACTACAGTTCATCATACATGATGTAAAAAAAAAAAAAAAATAAGAAAAAAAAAAGACAAAAAAGAAAACATTTACAACTTATGTCTGTAAACTTCAAGGCTAGTTAGAATTGAGGTAATGCATTTCAGCTTGGTGGCTAAAAGTAACAAAAAGCCCATTCAATAGTTCTAATAAAGGTACCTGATTATTTTACTCTTACACCAGTGCATCAACAGGGATAGTGTGAGACAAATTGATTGCAGTACTTTTTCATGTCATCGTTTATATGCGATCTAGTTTCTCTTTTTCACCGACACTTGTGGTTGTGTTTTAATGGGAGAGCGATGTTTGAGACATTCAAAAGCTGCCTTAGGTTATTGCTGTCTCCTTCCGCGTTGTGGAAGAGAGGTCTCTCCCCTGCTTGGCTTTGTCAGTGTGTCAGACTAAAAACAGTCAGGAGAGTCAGGGCCATCAGTGTGTGAGACTGGAAAACAGTTTCTATAACGAGTGTGACTTGGAAGAGTCAGACAATATGGGTGTTAGTAGTAGTAGTAGACGGCAGAAAACTGGAAGTGGGAAGAGTTCGACTGAGAAGGGTCACAGGGTCGTTTCATAGACTGGGAGAGGAACAGTTGAAGGGTGAGGGTAAGACCGTCCGATTGAGACGGGGAAGAGTCAGAGATTGGATTGTTAGTGTGTAAGACTACAGGAAGAAACAGTCGGGTGTGTGTAGACTTGTGTGGGAGATCATCAGTGTGAGAGACTGGGAACAGTCAGATTATTAGGCCATCTGATATGTGAGGACTTCATCCTGCTCTTCAAGGCAGAACAGTACAACAGCAAAAAAAAAGAAAGAAAAAAAGATCCTTTTCATCAGCAGCATATAGACGCTTAATGCCGTTAAATTGTACGCCAATGGAGTTACGAGATGCTACTTAATTTCACAATATCAAGAGTAAAAAAAAATCAAAAAATACAGAAACAGAAAAGCAGCATAGCACTATTGGAACGATTAATTCCTATAATAATATTTCGGAGGAAATGTTCCATCTCATCTAGTATGCACTGTTCAGAGAGCACAAAGACCAAAAATAACACCCTTTTGACATCTGCAAAACTCTAGTTCAGTTTGCTTTTTCCCTGACTACGCTATTAACGCTACAGTGAGAGCCTTTTAGTTACGTATACTCTCCCTGATTTTCATTTTTACCTGTAAAAGAAACAAAGACAAATAAAACAAAAAAACTAATTTGGATATCAAGTTGGTGTGTAAACGTGTCATGAGAGCACTGGGGGGGGGGGGGGGGGGGTCAAAGGCCAGTTTAGTTTCAGTCACTCTTCTCAGGGGCATCCTCTCCTTCCTCCTCATCCGCAAGGTCTTGCGGCGAGTCGGCTTCCTCAGCCAATGCGGAGGCCTCGTCTTCTGGGGCTGATGACTCGGCCGTCTTCTCCAGGCTCTCTGCTGAGTCACTGTCGTCGGCTGTCTCTGGGTCTGCGGTAGCGGCGGCAGGGCGGTCCGGGGCAGGGCCAGCCTGGCTGGGCTCCTTCTCCTGGCCCTGAGCTCCAGAAGCAGCCCCCATGGCTCCAGCCATGGCGCTCTGCAGGTCAGCCAGGGTGGTGGGGGGGAAGCCAGGCATAGTGAGACCTCCCAGGCCAGGGGGGAGGAACATGTAGGGGGAAAAGAGGCCAGGGGCCATGGTGGACAGCAGGAAGGGGTTGAAGGCCAGGGAGCTGGCCGACATGCCGGAGGCAGCCATTGCGGCAGCGGCTGCGTTCAGAGCAGCGGCGTCCCTGTTAGCCTCGCTCGACTCCGCCTCCATCCCAGTGTCCTTCTCCTTGTCCTCATCCCCCTCTTCTCCCCCCTCCCCGTCGTCTCTCTTCGACGTCTCGTCCGAATCGCCCTCGTCATTGGTGCCGTTGGAGGCTGCAGCGGGCGTGGCTGCAGCCGAGGCAGCTGCGGCGGCTAGGTTATTTCCGAACAGGCCTCCCAGGCCAAACATGTTTGGCATGCCGCCCATACCAGCCATACCAGGCAGCATGAGAGGCAGCATGGCCGAGGCGTGTTTAGAGTCAGCCCCCCCCATGCCAGGGAAGCCCATGAGCTGTAGCTGAAGACTCTGGAAGCTCTGTAGGCCCTGCAGGCTGGTGAGGTCCATACCTCCAAACAGGCCATTCATCAGCAGAGGGTTCAGGCCCCCGGACGATGCAGCCTGGGCCTGAGCTGCCGCGGCAGCCGCCGTCGCCTTGGCAATCTCCGATTTGGGGCGTCTCCCCCGACGACGGACGCCCTCTTCGCGCACCACGGGCCCCGTCAGGAGACGGTCGAACATGGCCTCAGGGAGGAAGCCCTGTGGAATGGGGAAGAGACCGTGGTTAGTTTGCGATTCGGCATCAATTTCTCCTCAAACATCAGTTTCCAACAGATATGTTTAAAATCTAAAACAAGTGCTGATTGGAATCATTTGAGGGCTAAACGGGAGAATGACAAGAGACTCACCGATTGCTTGACAATGTCGGTCCAGTCAGGAGCGATGGCAAACTCTGGGTTCTCCAGGAGCCATCGGGGCAGTTCCTTCATGGGCGGCGCCATGGCTCCACCCATCTGAAAAAAAAGAGGAACAAAATGTTTGACAAGATAGCAATATCTTCAGTTTTGCTATGAAAGGCCAAATTGAAACTGTTGCCAAATGGCGACCAATGCATGTGTGACAAAGCTAATTTGTACTGTACTGAAAAGAACCCATACCTTTCTGCCGTTTCTCCGGTTGACCACGGGAACCCTCTCTTCTCCGGTGAGAGTGTTGATGTCGATCTTGTTGGGGTTTCGGCAGCGGTGCCGCTTCTGCTTGGGTTTGGGGAACTGGGAGGAGAGGAGCAACTCCTCACTCTTCTACAGAGACAGACGGGAGTGTGGACAGGGATAAGAAATCACGACAGGACCAGACATGAAATTCTTGAAGACTTCATGATATACACTGTAACCGTTCTGAATTAGAATAGCTAAATGTCATTTTGTAACCATATTTGAAATGACTGAAAGGGATGGTGTAAGATCTGATTTAGGAATGGGAACGGGGGTTGAAGGTAAGGGATATGCTCATATTCCACACTGATGGGATAGGTCTAATGGACAGGGACATCTGGTAAACAACTAGACTGTATTCCATTTTGTTGAAGTACATACTGGTGTGTATGCAGTAGGTATGTCCATTGTGTACGTGGGGTGCTGTCTGAGCCAGTCCCTCAGGTCCTTGTCAGAGGGGGTACCAGCATCCCCGTCCTCCATAGCGCTGACAGAGGGGACGCGGGCGGAGGCGCTGGGAATGTTGTGGCGGTAGGAACGCGGGGGCATCTGCACCCCCTCCACCGACGCTTTGGTCCCCTCGGAATCCTCCTATAGAGGGGGGCGGGGGATGAAGACCGGGTAAAGTTAACTCTTCCTTCATTACCATGTAAAGTCTAGCTACTCAAATTGTATCTAAAATGTTTGATTTTGTATGACATTTGATCAAAGTCCTGTCAAACTTGTATTTAAATGTACGTTAGTCTAATTGAGATATCCCAGGCATACCGTGTTCATTTGACATTTTCTAAAACTTAATTCAGACTTTTCCCCGTTGAACCTGTTTTCTACCAGGTTCTTTATAACGATTTATTAAAAGGTCCAGTGCTGTCCGAAACATGACTTCCTGTGTTTTATATATATTTTCACACTAAGGTTGGAATAATACTGAATTTGTTAAATTATGATAATGCCCTTTAAGTGTAAAACAGCATTTCCCAAACTTGGTCCTAGGGACCACAAGGGGTGCACGTTTAGGTTTTTGCCCTAGCACTACACAGCAGATTCAAAGAATCAAAGCTTGATGATTAGTTGAGTCAGCTGTGTAGTGCTAGAAAAAAAAGGGGATCCCGAGAACAGAGTTTGGGAAGCTCGGTAAGAGCCTTCTATCCAAAAAAACACATGGGGGATTGTAAATGATGCAGACAATTACATTGATGGAAGACAATATTAAAGCTGATCTACCCCCTTATGGACACAAACTCATTCAAGGGTTTTTCTTTAGACTATTTTCTACATTGTACAATAATAGTGACGACGTCAAAACTATGAATTCATGCATTAACCAAAAACATGTTAAACAAATCAAATGTTATATTTGAAATTCTTCAAAGCAGCCACCCTTTGACTTGATGACAGCTTTGCACACTCTTGGCATTCTCTCAACCAGCTACATGAGGTAGTCACCTGGAATCCATTTCAATTAACAGGTGTGCCTTGTTAAAAGTTAATTTGTGGAATTTCTTTCCTTAATGCCTTTGAGACAATCAGTTGTGTTGTGACAAGGTAGGGGTGGGCATACAGAAGACAGCCCTATTTGGTAAAAGATCAAGTCCATATTATGGCAAGAACAGCTCAAATAAGCAAAGAGAAACAACAGTCCATTACTTTAAGACATGGTCAGCCAATCAGGAATATTTCAAGAACTTTGAAAGTTTCTTCAAGTGCAGTCGCAAAAACCATCAAGCGCTATGAGGAAACTGGCTCACATGAGGACCGCCACAGGAAAGGAAGACCCAGAGTTACCTCTGCTGCAGAGGATAAGTTCATTAGAGTTCCCAGCCTCAGAAATCAGCAATTAACTGCACCTCAGATAAATGCTTCACAGAGTTCAAGAAACAGACATCTCAACATCAACTGGTCAGAGGAGACTGCATGAATCAGGTCTTCAGTCAAATTGCTGCAAAGAAACCACTACTAAAGGACATCAATAAGAAGAAGAGACTTGCTTGGGCCAAGAAACATGAGCAATGTACATTAGACCAGTGGAAATTTGGTCTGACGAGTCCAAATTTGAGATTATTGGTTCCAAACGCTGTGTCTTTGAGACGCAGAGTAGCTGAACGGATGATCTCCGCATGTGTGGTTCGTTAATGCTTTGCGGGTGACACTTATTTATTTAGAATTCAAGGCACACTTAACCAGCATGGCTACCACAGCACTATGCAGCGATATGCCATCTTATCTGGTTTGCGCTTAGTGGGACTATCATTTGTTTTTCAACAGGACAATGAACCAACACACCTCCACGCTGTGTAAGGGCTATTTGACCAAGAAGGAGAGTGATGGAGTGCTGCATCAGATGACCTGGCCTCCACAATCACCCAACCTCAACCCAATTGAGATGGTTTGGGATGATTTGGAGCACAGAGTGAAGGAAAAGCAGCCAACAAGTTCCCAGCATATGTAGGAACTTCTTTAAGAATGTTAGAAAAGCATTCCTCATGAAGCTGGTTGAGAGAATGCCAAGAGTGTGAAAAGCTGTCATGAAGGCAAAGGGTGGCTACTTTGAAGAATCTCAAATATATTTTCATTTGTTTAACACTTTTTTGGTTACTACATGATTCCATGTGTGTTGTTTCATAGTTTTGACGTCTTCACTATTATTCAACAATAAAGAAAAACCCTTGAATGAGTAGGTGTGTCCAAACATTTGACTGGTACTGCATTTTTACACACACCTCATTTTGTTTTGTTGGGATGGAGTTTTAGCCGGTAAATGAGTTAGACGACCAATAAGAGTTCAAAACCGCTCTGCCAATAACAGCTAGTTTTCAGTTCTCCCCTCCCAACTCAGAACTCTGACAGTATGAGCAAAATTCCTTAAGAAATTGCTGTTTGTTTCTTTTTGACCATTTTAATTTAACACAATCACAGTACGGTACTTACCTGTTACCCAGAACCCATTTGATATTACAATTTAAGAAAACGCTGCATTCAACCTTTAATAAATTAATAAAATATATCTCTGTAGTGACTGTTAGTGACCATGTTCTGTACCGTGGTTCCTCTCTTGTTGTTGACAAACAGCAGCTCCAGCCCCTCCACATTTTTCCTGCGGCCTCGTCTCCTCCGGGTGGGCAGGTCAGCGTCGGCCAATGAGCCATTGGCCCTATGTCTGGAAGGCGTGGCTGCCTGTAGCAGCTCCATTTGAGCCTTGAGGGTAGCAGAAGGCACCATGCTGCTGCTGGAGTAGCCCGCCAGGGACGACACTGCCTTGTGGTGGTGCATGCCCTGGAGAAAAATAAGTCCCAATGATAAGCAAAATGGAAACTTAAGAGTTAAATGTATAGACTAAAATGAAATGCCTGTAACAAAGAGGTTAATTTATACGGCAACTAATATGACCATAGTGCTTACATACTTGATTACTTTATATAAATAGATGTTATGATAAATATTAAAATGCTTTATTTCAGTGGGATCAATTTGACTCATGCTTATCAGGGAGACCAGTGGGGTATCCCACAAAGCAAACAAGATCTACTCAGGGTTTTCTAAAGCAAACCAGCTTCAGTTCACTTCAGATTCCAGCTCAGGCTTCATCTGTACTACGATGGTGGGTATTGCTTGTCCACCTGCCGTTAATTCTAGCAGTCTTGTAACTGTGCCACATTTAGATTTTGTCGAAATCAAAATGAAGGAAAAGTTCTGTTGCAAATTCAGCAGGGTATGGTATGATGAGAAATGCGTTTAGAAGTGACATCTTTATTTTATTACGTATCATTAACACCATCTTTGGTGTGCTTATCAATGAGCAACCACCCCCCCAATGAAATAATTTGACCAAAAGAACACTTGTCATATAAAAGTTTTACTGTCCCTGTAAAATACCAAATGCATTTTGTCATTACTAAATAATGTGATAAATATTTTTACATTTAATATTAACAAAACATTTGATAATTTTTCAAAATCAGTCTTCTTCCTCAAATGAAGAGGATGATGGCACAATCGTTGTGAGAGGGAGGGAATCCTTATTTAATTGGTCCTCAACTCGCTGCTCAGACACTTCATTCAGGATAAATGAGTTAGTCTGAGTTATCCAGCCCTGGAACAGGTTAGTTCTGTAGGATTCATTGCCATAGAAATGTACCTGACTGAAAGGTGAGCCACATTGGTACGACTGGTTATCCTGAGTTGAACTCAAGAGTTGACCAAGGTTACCTCGCTAACTCTTCAAACCTGATTCGTAGAACACCACTCTGACCCAAAAGCGTAATTTAAAAAAAGACAATGCAGTTGTAAAAAGTGATACATAATTCTAAATTTAGATTTAATTCATAAAATTCTAAAGACCCTACCTTGGTGAGGTCCATGGCCTGGCTCTGGGACTCAGGTTGGTGAGACTCTCTGAGCTGAGCCACCATATCCATTAGGTTCCTTCGCTTGGCGGCGCGCTCCGCCTCAATCTCCACCTTCCTCCGCCTGCGACGACGCTGCTTTGGCAACGACATGCTCAGAGCATCCTCCTTTACAGAGAGCAAGAGGGAAATATAGGTTTGAGAATTCAAGGTTTTACTGCTAAGCTACAAAGCATCACATGGGTTTGCTCCTACCTATTTCTCCGATTTGGTCCTGCCGTACATACCTACACGTACGGTCACAAGACGCAGGCCTCCTTTACTGTCCCTAGAATTTCTAAGCAAACAGGAGGCAGGGCTTTCTCCTATAACGCTCAATTTTCATGGAATGGTCTGCCTATACATGTGAGAGACGCAGACTCGGTCTCAACCTTTAAGTCTTTATTGAAGACTCATCTCTTCAGTAGGTCCTATGATTGAGTGTAGTCTGGCCCAGGGGTGACAAGGTGAACGACAAGGCACCGGAGCGACGAACCGCCCTTGATGTCTCTACCTGGCCGGCTTCCCCTCCACTGGGATTCTCTGCTTCTGACCCTATTACAGGGGCTGAGTCACTGGCTTACTAGTGCTCTTCCATGCCGTCCACAGGAGGGGTGCGACACTTGAGTCAGACGTGATCTTCCTGTCCGGTTTTGCGCCCCCCTCGGGCTCGTGCGGTGGAGGAGATCTTTGTGGGCTATACTCAGCCTTGTCTCAGGGTAGTAAATTGGTGGTCTGTTGATATCCCTCTAATGGTGTGGGGGCTGTGCTTTGGCAAAGTGGGTGGGGTTATATCTTGTCTGGTTGGCCCTGTCTCAGTCACCAGTATATATGCTGCATTAGTCTATGTACCTGGGGGGGGGGGGGGGGGGGCCTAGTGTCAGTGTTATATCTGATGTAATTCTCCTGTCTTATCTGGTGTCCTGTGTTAATTTATGTAGGGTCCCTCTAATTCTCTCAACACCCTCCCGGAGAACCTGAGCCCGAGGATCATGCCTCCAGACTACCTTGTCTGATGACTCCTTGCTGTCCCGAGTGCACTTGGTCATGCTGCTGCTCCAGTTTCAACTGTTCTGCCTGCGGCTAGGAACCCTGACCTGTTCACCGGCTATGAAAAGCCAATTGATATTTACTCCTGAGGTACTAATCTGTTGCACCCTCTACAACCAGTGATTATCATTTGACCCTGCAGGTCATCTATGAACATCTTGAAGAACAATCTGGCCTTAATGGCCATGTACTCTTATAAATCTCCACCCGGCACAGACAGAAGAGGACTGGCCACCCCTCTGAGCCTGGTTCCTCTAGGCTCCTTCCTAGGGAGTTTTTCCTAGCCACTGTGCTTCTACATCTGCATTGCTTGCCGTTTGTGGTTTTAGGCTGGGTTTCTGTTTAGCACTTTGTGACATCTTCTGATGTAAAAATGGCTTTATAAATACATTAGATTGAAAATCAATGTAGAAAATTGGGACACTGGTTTGAAAGTAAAATTATGTAGTAATAAGGGAATATTCATTTTCAGACCATACCCTATATATCAGTATGAATACACTTTATTTTCCAAGACCAATCATCTGAGATGCATGTTATGTTAACCGGTAGGTACAAACTAAATCTGTTGAGTGGGCATTTTTTTTTAATATATTTTTTTACTACTTACGTTAACCTGTGGCGAGAGGGTGAGGTCCTCGCTGCCGCTAAAGCTCGTCTGAGCAGCCGCCACCATCGACAACTCGGCCAGGCCCCGCCTCTGCAGGGGGCATTCTGACGCCATGGGGCCAGGGTATCCAGGCAACAGGCCCGGGATGTCGAAGAACTGACGGCGGTTGGCGGGCCACTTGCCCTTGATGACCGCCTCGCAGATGTTGTCCATGCGATTGATCATCACTCGATCCTGGAAAGTCAAAATGGCGCACAGAGGAATGGGTTAATACAACTAGAGAAGTACTTTGATAGTGGGGACTGACATGAAAACAGGGCTTTTCACTCCAGTTTTTCTCCATTTTCTTTCTTTACGTAAACTGACGTGTTATTTCTTTAATACTGAACTGTTCAAGTACCTTATGTTTATAGTGTGTGCCTATATAGTGCCTTGCGAAAGTATTCATCCCCCTCTGCGTTTTTCCTATTTAGTTGCATTACAACCTGTAATTTAAATAGATTTTTATTTGGATTTCATCTAATGGACACACAAAATAGTCCATTTTGGTGACCTGGGAAAAAAAGAAAAAAACTTGTTTAAAAAAACGGAAAAGTGGTGCTTACATATGTATTCACCCCCTTTGCTATGAAGCCCCTAAATAAGATATGGTGCAACCAATTACCTTCAGAAGTCCCATAATTAGTTAGCTTGCACACAGGTTGAGTTAAGTTTCACATGATCTGTCACATGATCTCAGTATATAGTCAGACAGAGTCTGCAACACCACCAAGCAAGTGGAACCATGAAGACCAAGGAGCTCTCCAAACAGGTCAGGGACAAAGTTGTGAAGTACAGATCAGGGTTAGGTCAAAAAAAAAACATCCCACAGAGCACCATTAAATGCATTATTAAAAAATGGAAAGAATATGGCACCACAACAAACCTGCCAAAGGAGGGTCACCCACCAAAACTCACAGACCAGGCAAGGAGGGTATTAATCAGAGAAGCACCAAAGATAACCCTGAAAGAGCTGCAAAGCTCCACAGTGGATATAGGAGTATCTGTCCATAGGACCACTAAGCCGTACACTCCAGAGCTGGGCTTTACGGAAGAGTGGTCAGAAAAAAGCCGTCTGGCGCAAATCCAACACCTCTCATCACCCCGAGAACACCATCCACACAGTGAAGCATGGTGGTGGCGGCATCATGCGGTTGGGATGATTTTTATCAGCAGGGACTGGGAAACTGGTCAGAATGATGGATAGTGCTAAATACATAGTCTTCCAGAGATTTGAGACTTGGACAGAGGTTCACCTTCCAGCAGGACAATGACCCTAAGCATACTGCTAAAGCAACACTCGAGTGGTTTAACTTGACAGAGCTGGAGCAGTTTTGCCTTGAAGAATGGGCAAAAATCCCAGTGGCTAGATGTGCCAAGCTTATAGAGACATACCCCAAGAGACTTGCAGCTGTAATTGCTGCATAAGGTGGCTCTACAAAGTATTGACTTTAGGGGGGTGAATAGTTATGCACCCTCAAGTTCTGTGTTTTTGTCTGACTTGTTGATTTCACCAACAAATATATTTTGCATCTTCAAAGTGGTAGGCATGTTGTGTAAATCAAATGATACAAACCACCCCCAAAATCTATTTTAATTCCAGGTTGTAAGGCAACAAAATAGGAAACATGCCAAGGGGAGAACACTTTCATAAGCCACTGTATAGTGTGTGCTTATTTTGGGGTATTGTGTGTAGATTGCTGAGAACAAATATTTATTTAATCCATTTTAGAATAAGGCTGTAACGTAACAAAATGTGGAAAAAGTAAAGGGGTCAGAATAAATACTTTCCAAATGCACGGAACCTTTCATAATATTTTGCCTCCCTTTTAATATATTGTTGCTTCATTCTTTCCTCACTTTCAACATTTGAATGATATAAGCTTCGTTGTCCTCATCTTCATAATTCTAATGACATCCTTGAATAATATAGGACTAGATTCAGATGTAGAAGGCTTTCACTTCTCTTCAAGAAGATTGAATGTTATGGGTCTGAATAATTGCAACAACAAAAAAAGTCAAGCAAGCTATTCTAGATGAACTTTTCCTGAGACTCCAAGAGCTATGGAGCGTTTTTTTAAGTAGAGGCCAGTGGCGCACAGGTGCTTGCGTGTTGCGCAAGAGACAGAAGCTTATTATGCATAACCCATCATGAATTAGCTAAATATAAGGCTAATACTAGAGGTCGACCGATTAATCGTAATGGACGATTAATTAGGGCCGATTTCAAGTTTTCATAACAATCGGTAATCGGCATTTTTGGACACCGATCGTGGCCGATTACATTGCACTCCACGAGGAGACTGCGTGGCAGGCTGACTACCTGTTACACGAGTGCAGCAAGGAGCCAAGGTAAGGTGCTAGCTAGCATTACACGTATCTTATAAAAAACAATCTTAACATAATCACTAGTTAACTACACATGCTTGAGGATATTACTAGTTGATCTAGCTTGTCCTGCGTTGCATTTAAATCGATGCGGTGCCTGTTAATTTATCATTGAATCACAGCCGACTTCGCCAAACGGGTGATTTAACAAGCACATTCGCAAAAAAAAGCACTGTCGTTTCACCAATGTGTACATAACCATAAACACCAATGCCTTTCTTAAAATCAATAGACAAGTATACATTTTTAAACCTGCATTTTTAGTTAATATTGCCTGCTAACATGAATTTATTTTAACTAGGGAAATTGTGTCACTTCTCTTGCGTTCATTGCACGCAGTGTCAGGGTATATGCAGCAGTTTGGGCCGCCTGGCTCATTGCAAACTGTGTGAAGATTATTTCTTCCTTACAAAGATAGCCAACTTTGCCAAACGGGGGATGATTTAACAAAAGCGCATTTGCGAAAAAAGCACAATCATTGCACGACTGTACCTAACCATAAACATCAATGCCTTTCTTAAAATCAATACATAGAAGTATATATTTTTTAAACCTGCATATTTAGTTAAAAGAAATTGATGTTAGCAGGCAATATTAAACTAGGGAAATTGTGTCACCTCTTGCGTTCATTGCACGCAGTGTCAGGGTATATGCAACAGTTTGGGCCGCCTGGCTCGTTGAACTAATTTGCCAGAAATGTACATAATTATGACATAACATTGAAGGTTGTGTAATGTAACAGCAATATTTAGACTTATGGATGCCACCCGTTAGATAAAATACGGAACGGTTCCGTATTTCACTGAAATAATAAACGTCTTGTTTTCGAATGATAGTTTCCGTATTTGAGCATATTAATGACCTATGGCTCGTATTTCTGTGTTATTATATTATAATTAAGTCTATGATTTGATAGAGCAGTCTGACTGAGCGGTGGTAGGCAGCTTCAGGCTCGTAGCATGAATTCAAACAGCACTTTCCTGTGTTTGCCAGCAGCTCTTCGCAATGCTTCAAGCATTGCGCTGTTTATGACTTCAAGCCTATCAACTCCCGAGATTAGGCTGGCAATACTAAAGTACCTATTAGAACATCCAATAGTCAAAGGTATATGAAATACAAATGGTATGGAGAGAAATAGTCCTATAATAACTACAACCTAAAACTTCTTACCTGGGAATATTGAAGACTCATGTTAAAAGGAACCACCAGCTTTCATATGTTCTCATGTTCTGAGCAAGGAACTTAAACGTTAGCTTTTTTACATGGCACATATTGTACTTTTACTTTCTTCTCCAACACTTTGTTTTTGCATTATTTAAACCAAATTGAACATGTTTCATTATTTATTTGAGGCTAAATTGAATTTATGTATTATATTAAGTTAAAATAAAAGTGTTCATTGTTCATTCTGTATTGTTGTAATTATATATACATATATATATATATATATATTAAAAAAAAAAGGTGTAAGAAAAAAACAAAATTGGCCGATTAAATCGGTATCGCCTTTTTTGGTCCTCCGATAATCGGTATCGGCATTGAAACGTCATAATCGGTCAACCGCTTTCAGGTAATAAATTCAATGCAGTATTAGCTAGAGGTAGGCTAGGACATCTATATTGATATATAGCCCTACATATAGAACATGCTTTTCTATTTTGGATGCAATTTGAATGGAGTTAAAGCAACACTATTCGAGTGATAAGCTGTTTTAAAACTCTGAAGCTGCAATAAAAAAAAAAAAAAATGGTAATCTTTACAATTAAAAAACACGCCAGATGGAGATGGGTAAATTAGACGCACATTCAGTCTTTATATTACTGTAGCATAGGTCACAAGAAAATAAGTTACCCTGAGATGATAGGTCTACATGCATTGTGAACTGCCGCTCCATACTGAGATGAGTCATCATGCAGACGCTGTAGAGATGCCAGATTTGGACCACACAATTTAACAGTTCCAATTAACACCATGCGGTTCATATAAATAATTTATTACAATTTACCAGTTACAGTTACTTATCCCAGTGAAAGGGAGTGGTAACCGGGTTCTTGGTAACCCTAATCAGGTGTGACCACCATTTGCCTCGTGCAGAGGGACATCTCCTTCGCATAGAGTTGACCACTCCTCTTCAATGGCTGTGCGAAGTGGCTGAATATTGGCGGGAAATGGAACAAGCTGTCGTGCACGTCGATCCAGAGCATCTCAAACATGCTCAATGGGAGACATGTCTGGCGAGTATGCAGGCAGGCTGTGACAAAATTGGGACATTTTCAGCTTCCAGGAATTGTGTACAGATCCTTGCGTCATACATTACCATGCTGAAACATCAGGCGATGTGGCGGATGAAAGGCACGACAACGGGCCTCAAGATCTCATTAAGGTATATCTGTGCATTCAAACTGCCATCGATAAAATATATTGTGTTCATTGTCCGTAGCTTATGCCTGCCCATACCATAACCCCACCACCATCATTTGTTATTTAATCCCTGATTTTTTATTTATTTAACTAGGCAAGTCAGTTAAGAACAAATTCTTATTTACAATGACTGCCTAACCTGGTCAAACCCTAACGACGCTGGGCCGGTTGTGATACAGCCTGTAATTGAACCATGGTCTGTAGAGACGCCTCTAGCATGGCGACGCAGTGCCTTAGACCGCTGCACCACCCGGGAGACCTGATGTAAGTTGACTGAGAACACACTCATTTACAGCAACAACCTGGGGAATAGTTACAGGGGAGAGTACAGGGGATGAATGAGAATTGGAAGCTGGGGATGATTAGGAGGACCAGATTGGGAATTTAGCAAGGACACCGGGGTTAACAAACCTACTCTTACGATAAGTGCCATGGCCACTAGTGACACCAGTTTAACATCCCATCTGAAAGACGGCCCCATACACAGGGCAATGTCCCCAATCACTGCCCTGGGGCATGCCAGATCTTATTGTTTCGACCAGAAGACAAAGTGCCACCTACTGGCACCCCAACACCACTTCCAGCAGCATCTGGTCTCCCATCCAGGGACCAACCAGGACCAAACATGCTTAACTGCAGCGGTAACCCAGCAGTGGGATGCAGGGTGGTATGCAGCTGGTTTCATGGGAGACACTGTTCACAAAGTTGACATCAGCAAACCGCTTGCCCACCCAACACCATACTCAATGTCTGCCATCTGCCTGGCACAGTTAAAACGAGGATTAATACGTGAAGGACACACTTCTCCAGTGTACTAGTGTCCATCGAAGGTGAGAATTTTCCCACTGAAGTTAAGATGCCAAACTCGAGTCAAGTCAAGACCCTGGTAAGGATGACGAGCACACAGATAAGCTTCCCTGAGACGGTTTTTGACAGTTTGTGCAGAAATTCCTTGGTTATGCAAACTCAGTTTCATCAGCTGTCCGAGTGGCTTGTCTCAGACGCTCCCGCAGATGAAGAAGCCGGATGTGGAAGTCCTGGGCTGGCATGGTTACACGTGGTCTGGGGTTGAGAGGCCAGCTGTAAGTACTGCCAAATTCTCTAAAACGACATTGGAGGCAGCTTATGGTAGAGAAATTAACATTATATTCTCTGGCAACAGCTCTGGTGGACATTCCTGCAGTCAGCAGGCCAACTACACACTCTCTCAAAACTTGCGACATCTGTGACCGCGTGTTTTGTTTAAAAACGGCACATTTTATAGTGGCCTTTAATTGTCCCCAGCACAAGGTGCACCTGTGTATTGATCGTGCTGTTTAATCAGCTTTTTGGTGCTACAACTGTCAGGTGGATGGATTTTCTTAGCAAAGGAGAAAATGCTCACTAACAGGGGTATAAACAAATTTGTGTACAACATTTGAGAGAAATAAGCTTTTTGTGCATATGGAACATTTCTGGGATATTTATTTCAGCTCATGAAACATGGGACCAACACTTTACATGTTGCGTTCATATATTATTTGTTCAGTATATATTTGACCACTAAATGAATTTGAGCATGTATCTGTGAATTAATGTACATCTTTGTTCTACAAACCTTTGGCCAGAAAGAGAAGGTGGTTCTCTGGATGGCTGAGGGTTCTCCATCCTCGGGGCAGAACCCATCGCGGGTCTCATCTCTGGCCGTGGTGCTCAGTGAGGCATTGCTCTCCTCGTCAAAGTTCTTCTGCTCAGAGGTGGCACCAACTGAAAAATGACGACAACAACGCTTGGTCAATAGCAGCAACACGAGAATTTACAAACAGCTTCATGTAGTGCTTTCTCAAAATTAGCAACAGCAGAATACTAGAAGGGTCATACAGTGAGTCTTCAATTCAACACTAAGCAGCAAGCTTAAATAGACTATATAAAGACATAGTAGTTTCTAAATGACAGCTAAAGCAGACCAACTACACACAGCCACTTACTGTGTTGGGGCTGGCTTCAACATAAAGGAGTAGTTATGAGTCATGCACTTGTATGGCCCAACGGTCTATTGTATAGACCTCTACACAGAGACTCACTGTTGATAGTTTGTATGAATTCACACCCTAAAATTGAAATTTTCCTTGAGAAAAGCTTTATTTTAGCAATGGAGTTGGGAGTAAGACATACCTTCAGCTTGAGACGACTTCTCCGACTTGTCGTCTTCCTCCATCTTCTCCTCATCCTCCTCTTCGGGGCCTTTCTCAGCCACTGGATTGGGAGATTTGGCTGGACTCCCTTCTTTCTCCTTCTTGGTTTCTTGGTCTTCTGATGCTTTGGAAGACTCCGGTTTCTCCTGGAATTCCGGATTCTTGGCCTGGTCCCCGACGTCCTCATTGGGAGTGTCGTCTTTCTCAGGTTCGGCCTCCTTGGAAGTCTCTCTGTCAGCATCACCTTTGACCTCCATTTTCTCCTCCTTCAGTTCTTGGTCTTCCTTGTCTTTTAGGTCCTCTCCCTCCTCCTTCGCTTTCTCGTCCTTTAACTCCTTCTTGGGAGAAGCAGCATTCTCTCCCTCCATCTCTTTGTCCTTGCCTTCCTCCTCGTCTGGTTTCTCAGCTTTAGTACATGGAAGGTCGTTGTCACCTTCCTCTTTCACCTGCTTGCCTTCTTCCTCCTCCTCCTGCTCCTCTTTGACATGGGAGGGTTTCTCAGCAGCGGCCTGCTCAGAGGCAGTAGAGGGAGCTCCATCGCGGGGCGGCTGAGGCGCCCCAGCCGATCCCCCCTTGGTGAACTTCCTGTGGGCCTCAAGGAAGCCCAAGGCTGGGTCGTTGAGGATGTGGTAGTCAGTGCGGCTCACGCCGTGCTTGGAGGCACCCAGGAGGAGGTCGCGGTCGTGCCTGCCACAGTCCCACCACTCCGGCAGGTCAGAGCTGGGCTGGCAGAGGCGCAGGCGCTCGCCCAGCAGGGGGTGGGGCAACACCTGCTCGCGGATGCGGCGCAGCAGCTCGATGCGGTAAAGGGTGCGTGATGCGCGCTCCTCCGTGATGGGGTCAATGATCAGGGTGGGGTCTGGGAGCTCTGCCCGACAGAGAGAGAGGGGGGTGAGGAGAGAGGAAAATAGTTGTTAATCAAGTCAGTCTTTCCAGGGAATGATCCTTTGCTTTAGCTTAAGTAAATGTAGGTATGGCTGAAGATGTGTTCAAATACTTTCTGTTATTAAATGTGAGGGCATTTACCTGTGTCGGTCTTGACCTGCATGCGACACACCCGTTTGCACATGGCCACGAAGGAGAAGTAGTACTTCTCCAGGCTCTCGTCAGTCTTCTTGTCCAGACGGGCGAAGGCCCGGAACTGTGTCCAGTCAAAGCGCTGACAGGCCGTGTCATAGATCACGCCAAACGTGGACACCACGCGGTAAAAGTCGGCTTCCTCACGCCTGGTCCACCTGACGAGACACGGAAGGGTTAATCCAACAACTAATGGGACGGAAAGCAATGTATGAGTAGTGTATTGATTAGGAGACTGGAGCATTATGGGTACTGCAGTACATACATCATGTTACAAGTAGTGCTTCTCAAACAAGCACCAAACAATAATACAGGAAGTTGATAGAAACTCTTGACTGTACTTCCTTCTATTCAGCCGGCTAACCAATTGAAATGTTTATTATATACATATTGTTTATGTTGTATAACATATACTAAGTAATCTGTGACGGAAGGGTGCCTTGAAAACATCTAATTAACTCAACCAATGAAATCAAACTATTCAATGTTTCTATACCTTTGACGCCTCTCTTTGAAGAAGGCCCCTCCTTCAGCCAGGAGAGCCGTCGCCTCGGGAATGAACGCTCCGCCCTTGGCCATATAAGGACTGCCCTCTGCCATGAAGGCTCCGCCCTCATGCACGTAGGCCCCTCCACCATCTGTGACCATGGAGATGAGCTGTTCTCGGGGCCGCCGGCGCCGGCGTCCGTCGGGCCGGGCCATGGCCTCCTGGCGGAGCTGCTCTCGTTTGTGCGTGCGCTGGTAGGCAGTGATGAGGCGGCGGAGTCTAGCGGTGAGGGCTGAGGCTGCAGGCCAGTACAGACGACCCGCCCCTCTGCTGCCTGCTCCATTCTCACCTGGTTTAGCTGTGAGGGGGAGGAGAAAAGGGTGGAATATTAGGACTAGGACAAATAAATGTGACTGCATACTGTTGAGATGGTTCTGAAAAGCAACTTTGTTTTCTTTGGGTGTGTACATTGGTGGTTTGATATAAAAATAAATATATACATATTTTGAACAAAGGATTGATGGGTGGTGAATCCTCTTCAGACAGAATGCTAGTAAATAATACATTGTCAAGCTTTTTATTGAATTTATCCCAAAATGGTGGTCAACATAGTGCTACATCATCTGAAAGCAGAGATGGCCGTTCCACTTACATTCACCACTCTCAACGTCCATAGCTTCCTCTTTGTCATCAAGGGGAGAGTTAGTGAAGTCATCCATTTCATCTTTAAAGGGCATGCGGAGAGGCTTGTACTCGGGGTCCTCATCCTCTCTGTACACACAAAGAACCAGGGATGGAGGGATGGAGAGAGAGAAATGAGTTTTGAACTTAAACAGAATCAAACAAAGGAGCAAGGGAAAAAGTGGTAGACAGCCAGGAAGAGAATGAGGGAAATTGGAGATGGGAGGTCAGGGAGGGAAAGGAAGATCAAGTGGAGAGAGGGAGACCGAGAGAGGTCGAAAAACAAACAAATAGGAGGGAGAGACAGGAAGGGAAGATGAGAGTTGGAGGGTGACGGGGACAGGAGGTTGATAAGAAAAAGAGGAGGAGGAAGAGGGAAAAAGAGGTGGTGAATTTTGGCTGAGTGTCTTACCCCTCCGGACCATCTGCCATCATGTCCGCCCCCCTCTGCTCTGCAGCGATGGCCTTGGCGTCAGGCATGCCCACCCGCTCCAAGAAACACAGTGCAGGGTCGGCGCGCACCGAGTTATACTTCTCATAGCCTGGAATGGCGAGCGAGAGAGAGCGAGAGAGCGATTGAGAAAGAAGGAGAAAGCGGGTGAGAGCGGTTGAATTACAGAGTTCTACTTTCCACATCCGGTGAAGAGGAGAGAGGGAGTGGGTGAGAGATGATTGCATTATGACTGGGAAACGACAAGCACTAACTAGGCCTAGAACAAAGCAGACAGTGGAAATATAGGCTACATATACACCTAGGCATTAATCATGATACACAGTAGCAACAAAAAGCAAGAGAAGCAAAATTGAGTTTAAAACCAAATTCCTCATGAAGTTCAGAATCAGAACCACATCCTAAAAACCATCCGTATAAAGAGATGAGAAAAACCAAAACAAGGATAGACCCCAGGGTCCAGATGCAGACAGAGGGCAGTGCCTGTTGTAGCGTGTGTGAGCGCGCGTCTGACTGGGTGTGTGCGTGTGTCAATGTGTGTAAGAAAATTTGTGTGTCTAAGTGTGTGTGTGCTATGCCTGTGTGTATTTGCCCAAGTGTGTGTAGCAGAGAGAAAAGTGCCCGTTGGAGCTTTCCAAGCAGAACAGATTAGAGCCTGCAGATCCCACTGAGCACGGCGGGTGGGAGGAGGGGGAGACAGAGGGGGGAAGAGGCACAGGCTGGAGCCCCCTCAACCGTGCCAGTTTGCAGACCAGACTATCCCCCCTCCCCCACCTCCACTCCTCACGGCCTGTCCCCCCCCCCCCTCCACTCCCGAAAACCCCCACCAGAACATCACATTTCAATTAGGATTTATGCGGTGACACATTGTTCCTAACCGCTGCTGCGCCCCGAGCCAAGCGCTAATCATGAGGGGGTTTATAGGCCATCACTCTTCCCTCTCGCAGCCCTGGAGAGTGTGTGTGCCTGTACAGTGTGTGTACAGTGTGTGTACGGTGTGTGTACCAGACATGTGTGAGGGTTCGGTGTGTGTGTGCACACGCATGCGGGTGTGTGTGAGAGTGGCAGAGAGTGTACGGTGTGTGTACCAGACATGTGTGAGGGTTCGGTGTGTGTGTGCACATGGTGTATGTGCGTGTGTGTGACAGAGGCAGAGTAGCTTCCTACCCCGGCCCCCCAAGTGAATGAGGATTATGATTAACTATAGGCTAGCTCTATTGTTTCCATGTGTGTTTGAGCGCGCGTGCGTGCGGGTTCGCGCGCGTCAGGGCTGAGGCACAGCTCGGATCCATAATTGAATCAGAGAGGGTGGCAATTACGGAGAATAATGACAATTATCCCAAATGAATATGAATATTTATCACCATCAATACAATTGACACTTAAAATCATTACAATTCTGGCTTATCTTGTTTTGCACTGTAACAATACAAAAAAAAGTGGTTAAATCTAAACCAGCTAGCCCATAGCTAAAAGAAAACAAACCTCATGATAAAGTGCATCAACCAACTGTGGTTGATAAAACACTGGATAACCAGGGACTAGATGGAAGCTGCAACAAGTCTGTGTGCACACACACACACACACACCTACCTTCACGGCCCATCTTCTCGGGCTGCTGGACATAGCCATCAATCAATCTCCTGACGTCTCACTGAGCCAGCTGTGCTCCGTGGTCGCTATGGGAACACCAATCAAGCCGAAGCAGCCAGAACTCGGGCGGCGTGCGTGTGCGTGCGAGTACTGGACGGGTGGGGCTTACCGTGTTTGAAGACGCCGATGAGGAGCGATTTGTCTGACTCGCTGTCCCACCAATCAGCAGGGACCTCGGCGTGGAAAGGCTGAGGGATCCAGATATCCATTTCACTGTCGGCCCAGAACAAGGAGAGAGGAAGAGAGAAAGAGGGGAAAACGAATTAACAGGGTCTAAAAATCGGCGCGTGTCCGTATTAGGCCCCATCTCCAGGCATCTGGGAGGAAATATGGTCATTAGCCACGCTGCTGGAACATCTCCACTGTGGCCCAAATGGAACCCCATTTCCTACATTATGCCCTGACCAGAGCCAAAAGTAGTGCATTATATAGGAAATAGGGTGCCATTTAGAAAGCAGCCCGCATCACTAAGGAGACCTAGGCAGAACAGGCCTAACCTTATCACCACTAGCAGCCTGCCCTGATGCCTGCAATGCTATCACCACTAGCAGCCTGCCTGGCCTAATCCAATACAGACACACACAGGCAAGCTGGCACTTATACACAGGCACACACACATACGAGTGAACACACACACACACTAACTGGCACATATATGCGCGCACACACACAATAACAGCATTGTAGCTATTCAGCGAAGAGCCTCAGACGCCATCGACATGGCGTGCACGTTTTCTGCATTATATATGCATGCACATCTGGGTGATGGGGTGAAACGAGGGGAGAGGGAGGGCAGAGAGAGAGTGTGAAGATAAAGCAGGCAGGGGCTTGGGAGTGTTGGAGTGAGAGATAAAGGGACGGAGGGAGGAGACGGAAGGGAGTGGATGCCAACCTTGAGTCTGTTCCCTCTAGGATCCGGTCGGCTTGGTCACCGATGACTTCCTGTCGCAGATAGTAGAGCATACGGACCCTCAGGAGAACTCTGTGTGGGGGGGAGGAGAGCGAGAGAGACAGAAATAGGAAAGAAAGAAAAGGGAAGAGAGGGGGAGGGTAAAGAAAAAGTGAAACTCGGGTCCCGTGCGCCAGCAGCAGTAGCTGGCGAGAGCGGCTAGCTGCGGTGGCGGATCTTTGGCACTGGCCGTTGCCCATCCATCACGCTGCCAGGGCTGATTAGCCACGCCGCGCGCCAGCCCCTGCGCCTGACAGATGGCACCACATAATCGCCCCTGTGTGTGCCGCCTTTCACCCGCTTCCAACAGGTCTGCCTGGCACCTGGCCTGGCGCAGCGCCAGCCACAGCCCAAAAAACCTGGCCGCCACAAAATCTCCCCGACAACAACAGAGTAGAAAGAAGAGTTGTGGCCAAGGAAGGAGGAGGGAAAGTAAATAGGACACTGGCTAGAACTAAACAAAAGGAGTGTGAAAAGTGTGTGTGTGTGTGTGTGTGTGTGTGTGGTGGGGCTAGCTGGAGTGGAGCTATGGAACTCATGTGAAATAGGATTACCGGGGACTAATGTGTGTTCGATTTTTGGGAATTATAAAGAAACCAACTATCAACGGTGTGTTGGCCTGCTTATCTATGACAACATGGTGGTGTGTGAGGAGGGGTTGTGTTTCCGCTAGGGGTTAAAGGTCAGAGGTTAGGGTTGACCAGTGTGTTCGAGACCGATTCAAGGCCGGAGCGAATCGAGTCCAAGTCAAGACCAAGACCGGAGGGGGGCAAGACCGAGTCAAAACCAGCAAAATATGAGTCCAATTCAAGACCATGACTAAAATTGTGCGCTGCCCTATGGAACTCCCAACCACAGCCAGATGTGATACAGCCTGGAATCGAACCAGGGACTGTAGTGACGCCTCTTGCACTGAAATGCAGTGTCTTAGACTGCTGCGCCACTCAGGAGCCTTCAGAAATTGAGAATGATGAAAAATGCATGCTGAGGGAAAATAGAGCCACTCTACAAGTTGTTTCTAACCCAAACACAGCAGGGAACAATGAGGGCCTTCAGAGAATGTCAAATAATAATGTTCTGATTTAATCTCTCCAGTTTTTGTTGGAAAGGAAAGCGTTAACACTGAAGAGGAAAAAAAGATCCAATAAGGATTTTTCTTTGGTGGTTTTTGGGGAGATAAATCTAGCTAGCTAAACTGTATTAGGGAAGCATTTTGGAGTGACAGTGGACATTCAACCAATCACATGTGGATTTTTAATGGGTTGGACCGTTTAACCTAAAATTTACGGAAACTACTTCCTTCGAAAGCCAACAGGTCACTGCGCAATAGCGAGCAGTAGTTTTCCCACGATCTAGCTAGCTTTTGTTGTAGGCTAGTTTGCAGCAGCTGCAGGTGCTACCGAAGAGGATGTTAAGGCTAATTTGTTGGTGAGTGGAACTGTTTTTTTTTTTTTTTTATTGCTGCTCGCAGCCATTTCGTTGAAATAACTTCAGTGTGAAACGTTGTTGCATTTAAACTTTAGTTCACTGGTTACTTTGTGTGCTGATTGTAAAAAAGACATTTGCAATGGGACGTAATAGTTGTACATTTTGATTGGGAAACGCTTAATGGTTGTGTTTTTGTATTCTTATGATTGGGACCTACTGGCTTATTATGTCTGAGTGAATGTGCTGCTTGTCCTTTAACATCATGCTGTGTGTGACTGCTGTCTATCGGCCCTGTGTGTTTTACATAAACTGCACTCTCCTACATATTGCGTCCTGGTATTAGGGTCGCAGTCCTTCCGGCATCATATTGCGTCCTGGTATTAGGGTCGCAGTCCTTCCGGCATCATATTGCGTCCTGGTATTAGGGTCGCAGTCCTTCCGGCATCATATTGCGTCCTGGTATTAGGGTCGCAGTCCTTCCGGCATCATATTGCGTCCTGGTATTAGGGTCGCAGTCCTTCCGGGATCATATTGCGTCCTGGTATTAGGGTCGCAGTCCTTCCGGCATCATATTGCGTCCTGGTATTAGGGTCGCAGTCCTTCCGGCATCATATTGCATCCTGGTATTAGGGTCGCAGTCCTTCCGGCATCATATTGCGTCCTGGTATTAGGGTCGCAGTCCTTCCGGCATCATATTGCATCCTGGTATTAAGGTCGCAGTCCTTCCGGCATCATATTGCGTCCTGGTATTAGGGTCGCAGTCCTTCCGGCATCATATTGCATCCTGGTATTAGGGTCGCAGTCCTTCCGGCATCATATTGCATCCTGGTATTAAGGTCGCAGTCCTTCCAGCATCATATTGCGTCCTGGTATTAGGGTCAGTCCTTCCGGCATCATATTGCGTCCTGGTATTAGGGTCGCAGTCCTTCCAGCATCATATTGCGTCCTGGTATTAGGGTCAGTCCTTCCAGCATCATATTGCATCCTGGTATTAAGGTCGCAGTCCTTCCAGCATCATATTGCGTCCTGGTATTAGGGTCAGTCCTTCCGGCATCATATTGCGTCCTGGTATTAGGGTCAGTCCTTCCGGCATCATATTGCGTCCTGGTATTAGGGTCGCAGTCCTTCCGGCATCATATTGCGTCCTGGTATTAGGGTCGCAGTCCTTCCGGCATCATATTGCGTCCTGGTATTAGGGTCGCCGTCCTTCCGGCATCACGAGGTTGTCTCGCACATCCTTTGACGTGTCACTGTTCTTGCTTTTGGTGATAAGTGTGATCGTGGCGGCGTGTGGTTGTGGGTAGCATTATCCGTGTGGGTGCTATCTATGTGAGTGGTAGGCCAGAAGCTCGGCTCAGTCCTGTTTTATTCAGTTGGGCGCATTAAGTGATGGTATGATTTTTGAGTTCGGTACATGTTGGAAGTTGCCACGTTTCACCACTGAGCAAACATGTCTATAATAGGTATTAAGACTGTTACAACCCCCCCCTCCCCATCACTAATAGTGAGCGCACAACGAGCAAATAATTCCCCTAACTCTTCCCTACTAGCGAAGGAAATTCTGACCAGCGCAACAAAGTTTGAGGATATTTTTCAATGAAAGTAAACAACAGTAATGTTATGAGTCAAGGAGGAGGCCCAGGTTTCAATAGGTGATAAGATACTGTTTTATGAAAGGTGGGTATATACTGCGAAGCAGTTTTACCCGCTGACTGAATGGAAACTGACAATTACTGTTTGAGTTTCTTACGCCAATGGTCTCGGGAAGAAATGGCGAGTCCTCACTGTCCGACACAGAGTTAAAATGTATCCGACAAACATGGGGTCTCGAGACCGGACTCGAGCACAACAACACTGAGCTTGATCAATGGCTAATTTGTTCCTGTGGTGTTTAAAAAACGACAGTGTTGAGGTTAGGATTTGGGGGTGACTTACTTATTACAGTGGTGTTTGAGGTGTCTCTTGTAGCTGTCCTCCTGCAGTAGCAGGTCAGGGTTACAGCTGGCCAGCCACTCTGCCCTGGGGAGCTGGGGAGGGGCAGGCAGGGCTGGTTTCCCCTTCTTCCCCTTACGACCCCGTGGTACTGGAGTAGACAGACCTGCAGGAGGGGGGGGGGGGGGGAGAAGAATCACAACAACAACAGTCAGAGACATTACAATTTAGAGTAATAGATTCATTATGTCTCATTGAGATCCCTTTATAAGAGACACCTGGTTTGGACAAGTCTAGTACCAGCAAGGATTTGATCAATTATTACAATTATTTATTTGAAATGGCCATCTGCAAACTATAATTGATAATTGAAATAGCAAGGAATTGGGCTAATTCCATGGTTCTTGTAACCAAATCAGATCCCAGTTTGCTTAGGCGGGAAACCAATGAGGATCAAGGTCAAATAAGTCATGTAAAGTCAGACTGAACCAGTTTGAGCCGGTTCTAGTCCAGCGCTAAACCTGACAAAGCATAAGGTTAAAGCAAGGTCATGTCAGGAGGAGTTGTGGCGGTGAGGGGTTGAGTGAGCGAGCGAGGGACGTTAGTGGTGGTACTGTGAAAAATCCTATTGGAATTCAACGTATGTTTATTCACTCTAGTCCTAATGGGGGATATTGGGCAGGTCTTAAAGAGCAGTTGGTGAAGTTGCTACTGTGAGAAAGTGGAAAGGTGGGGGTGTGTTCGTTAAGTTTTTGGTTAAGCTACGGTAATGCTGCAGTAAGGGTGCGTAGGGATACGTACCGGAGTGGTTGGTGAGCGTGCGGCTCTGTCCGTCCTCGGTGGGCGTGATGAGGTCCCAGATGAAGCTCTTGATGTTCTCGTCGCCACGGTAGTGCAGCAGGCAGTAGGCCAGCAGGGCGCGGCAGATGGTCTCCACGTCTTGCTCCCGCAGGGGCCGCTTGAAACGCCCGTGGGACAGGATGTCTCCCCAGCGACCCCACCTAGCACGGAGGGAACGGGGGGGGAGATCGTCACAGAGAGAGGGGAAGATAAAGGGAGGGGAGAGATAGAAAATTATAACGGAGAGGGGGGGAGAAAACAAGACGAAGGAAATAAGAAAAGAGGAAAAGAAGAACGAAGGAACGAAGCGAGGAGAGAGAGAGAGAGAGAGGGGGAGGAGAAAGAGAGATGAGAATTATTTAGTCAGTGTCTCAAGTATTATCATTTATCCCGATGACTCACATTTACAGCCTGGAGCTGGAAGGTTTTATATTTCCATATTCCTCCCCCCACCCACCCAAACTACTACAGTAAGGTTGAGGGGTGGGTATGACTGGGGCGGTGTTGTCTGGCTCTCTGCCTTTCAACCAGGGTCCAATGTCACACCGCGATCTGATTCTGTGACCCCGTTCGCTGATGACCGCACACGCAACCGACAGCACATCTCACTACCGCGGGTGACCCAGAGTAGATTTCTACTTGTGACAACCGAGCGAAGACTCTCGTCTCGCCCCAAAACGTTTCTACGCGGCGGTGAGATAACCCCACTGACACCCAGACGATAGGAGTGCGTTTGTGGGTCGAGGGAGGCTGGGGCTGGTCTATGGAGGGAGATACGGCGATGGAGGGAGTCAATGGCAGTAGCGTCAGTTGAAATGAGTCCTCTCAGACGTGATGGCTCTAATTTGCCCTACAGCCCCGGGGTCTAGACAGTACAGTTGACTCGGTCGCATGTGAAAAACAAACCCCACTGCTGGTCAGACGTGGTGAGTGCATGCAGCCAGCCGTGATCTCTCCCTGCGGAGGGCAGCCGGGCACGGCGACTAATGAGTGTGTGTGTGTTTATACGTAAGTGCTGGGACATTGTGTGCGATGTAGGTGCTGGTTGGTTAGTTCACTGTGTGTTGGGTCATTATAGGAGTGCACGCAAGATCGATCTGGGCTCGTGTGTGTGTGTGTGTGTGTGTAAGTATACAGGCATGTTTAATGGCCCCTTGAGTGTGGGAGCCTCAGATGGCTAAGTGTTAAATTACTCTACATGGGAGTGTGCAAGCATTAGCGCTCCGTGGGCGTCATTTCCCCCCAGACCACCGCAGCATGACCAGACCAGTCGCTTGCGATTGGTGTTTAGGCAAGCACATATCCTCAACCTCCTGAGCCTACAAAGGAGGGAAAGGAAAGATGAGATAGGTGCCCTGGAAGCCAGAGAAGATATGACATCTCTCAGGAATCAGGTGGACTTCCTGACCGAGAAGAAGTAAATGTGAAAGGATTGGATGAGTGATAATCAAGGGCTGTGGTAATATCCCTCTAGTGTGTTTGATTAATTTCTTACATCCACCTAACGGTCTGTAGTGTCTAGCTGTAGATATTGACCACTACGGTGAAAATCTTTTACCGAATCGCAAAATAAATAAAAATATTACATTCTTTCAGATCTATCAAGGGTATGTAGGGTTAGCCTTCCAAAGGGACTTGGGGCTTGAGAACAGTCAACCCTTCCCTAACAAGTTTCTAAGTCTTTCAGATGTCCACTCACCCATAAACCAGGAGGTTCTTCTCCACCCTGAAGCACTCGCTGCGGGGGTACCCTTGGGCTCGGTCCTGTGGCCGCCTGGGTTTGGTCAAGGGCTTCTCGTTCTCGCCGTCGCTCTCCAGCTCAGAGAACTCCGCCAACTCGTCCTCCTTCATTGAGCTGTAGTGGCGTGTCTGCTTCCGTACCCTCGGAGTGTCAATCACCAGGGTGTTCTAAGAAAATTGTTAGTTAAATCCCACAAAATGAAATTATGTCAACACCCCCCAACCACATTTCCCTCCCTGTTAAAATGCTCAAAACAGGTAGCATGTTGTTATTATTGACCTTATTACCAGTTTCTCTGCTGATAGAGATCGATATATTAGGTACAGTACAAGTCAAAAGTTTGGACACCTACTCATTCAAGGGTTTTTCTTTATTTTTATTATAATAATAGAAGACATCAAAACTATGAAACACACATGGAATCATGCATTAACCCCCCAAAAATGTTAAATCAAAATATATTTGAGATTCTTCAAAGTAGCCACTCTTTGCTTTGACAGCTTTGTACACTCTTGGCATTCTCTCAACCAGCTTCGCCTGGAATGCTTTTCCAACAGTCTTGAAGGAGTTTCCACATATGCTGAGAACTTGTTAGCTAAACTCCAAGCGGGCTGTCGTGCCTTTTACTGAGGAGTGGCTTCCGTCTGGCCACACTACCATAAAGGCCTGATTGGTGGAGTGCTGCTGAGATGGCTGTCCTTCTGGAAGGTTCTCCCATCTCCACAGAGGAACTCTGTCAGAGTGACCATCGGGTTCTTGGTCACCTCCCTGACCAAGGCCCATCTCCCCCGATTCCCCAGTTTGGTCGGTGGGCCAGCTCCAGAAAAAGTCTTGGTGGTTCCAAACTTCTTCCATTTCAGAATAATGGAGGCCACTGTGTCTTGGGGACCTTTTTTTGTTTCCCTTCCGCAGATCTGTGCCTCGACACAATCCTGTCTCGGAGCTCTACAGACAATTCCTTCGACCTCACGGCTTGGTTTTTGCTCTGACATGCACTGTCAACTGTGGGACCTTATAGACAGGCGTGTGCCTTCACAAATCATGTCCAATTAATTGAATTTACCACAGGTGGACTCCAATCAATCATCTCACGGATGATAAATGGAAATGGGATGCACCTGAGCTCAATTTAGAGTCTCATAGCAACACATCTGAATACTTATGTAAATAAGGTATGTTTGACATTTTTAAATTTGCAACAATTTCTAAAAACCTGTTTTTGCTTTGTCATTATTGGGTATTGTGTGTAGATTGATGATTTTTATTTATTTAATCCATTCAAGAACCAGGCTGTAATGTAACAACATTTGGAAAAAGTCAAGGGGTCTGAATAGTTTCCAAAAGCATTGTATACACACACATATATAAAAACTCATCCAGGGTGACTTGGAGATGACACGTCTGTTTATGCGGCTGGATTAAGTGCTATACTCTAGGGCCCTTGAGGAGAGGGAGGAGAAGAGAGCAAGAGCGGTGTGGGGTAGAGGCGGCGAGGAGAGAAAAGGACTTGCTCTCTAGACTGACTAAGTGATGTCTCTGTTCCCCTCCGGCAGCAGCATAAGCTGCTTACTGCCTCTGGGTCCACCGAAGAGGGGAATGCGGGGTAATTAAGGAATAGAAAGAGATTCCCACAGCCACCGTTTTAAATGAGCTTGACTTAGCCCAGTTATGACTGGGGCGCCACGCATGGCTAGCCTGGGGGTAATAAGCCATATTAATTAACGCTTTAGATTAGTGTATGTATGAGGGAGATAATACTATTGAGCTCCGATACTTTAGCATGTGGTGTCTAAAGGAAGGGGAAACACTGGTGTGACCACCCCGGGCTGGGTTTCTCCCATTCCCATAGTAAATACTGCAACTGAGAAGTCAGCCACAGATGCCAAACTGTCATCGGAAATCGGTAGCCTCACTGTCCTCAAGTAGCCGGTTACTGTACAGTCCTTGAGACAGATACTGACCAAGCTAAGTCTCTGCTCCCTAGGTCACCCGTCACACTACATTTCCCACAATTCCATTTCCTGAGGCTCACCCGTCCATTGATGGCATCCATGTCGAGCTCCGCCTTCTTGGCCCACTTCTGCCAGAAGTCCGGGTCCTCCAGGGAAATGTCCGTCCTGTTTCCAGCGGCCACGAAGCTCGCCTGGGGAGAAAGGGAAAAGGAGAAACGGTCCCAGCAGCGAATCTCCTGAATGCATTTTCTCCACCTTCTAATCAAATGACACTTTTGATCTCAAAGAAGTGCTGCTGGGTTAGCTCCCACTGACACTGCACAGCTTGGTTCTGAACGAGCCTGGCTCTCTAGTGTTAATGACCATAGAAATAGAATTACTAGAATGGGGCGTCGGTCCACCCAGACCCATAGACTTGAAAGGGCAAATCTGTTCTAGTAATTCAATTCCTATGGTAATGACTAGCGAATTGAACGAGGGAGCTAAGAATACATAGGAAACAGAGTATTGAAGCTACCTTGGCGAAGGTAGACCCCTTGCCCTCGGACTCAATGGTGATGGTCTGGGTTCGTCTCTGGAGGATCTGGTCAATGTCTTCCTCACAAAACTTCGAGCCCTCGTCCTCCTCGTCCATCAGAGCTCCGTAAGCTCCTTTGCGGAGGAGGTCCTCCACTTCCTTCTTAGACAGTTGCTGCACCTGAGGTAGTCGAGTACATTTGAGGGTTTAGATCACGGAGCTCGGCACATCAACAGAAGTTCACCTTTATTAAGACAATGAAGTACGGTTGAGAAGACCCTCTTTCCAAAAAGACAGGTGATCAACCTTCACTGTTCTATTGCTGCACATAGAACTTAGAGAGACTAACAAGATGTCCTCAAGCCTGGTCTTGCTATTTGACTGTGTGAGAACTATATGCGTTTCGTACCCCATTGGCTGCGTTCTCTCGGCCACTCATGGATTGCAGCACAGCTTTGTCAAGGCCCAGCTTGAGGCTGGCCTTGTCAAACATCTCCCTCTCATAGGAGTTCCTGGTGATCAGTCTGTAGATCTTCACTGCCTTACTCTGGCCAATCCTGTGGCATCTGGCTTGGGCCTGAGAGAGAGGAAAAGAGAAAGAGGTATGGAGAAAAAAAAAAACATGCTTCTTAGATTCCAAAAAGCATAGATCAACTGATAAAACGAAGTCATGGAGCGGTGTACCGGTGTGATAACATCTTGTCTGCCCTGTTTTGGAATGTTCACTCGTCTGTGCCCTGTTTGTTTAATTTACAAACCTGTGTACTGCATTTTGACTAGTGTCTGTCTACTGTATTTTAACAGCACTGTATTGACCTGTGCAGTTATTTGAGTTGTGACCACAGTATTTTCAAAGATTCCAAAAAATTGCATCTTCAACTATCAAACTAAGTAGTGAGACTATTTCCAAGTCCAGCCCAGTCTTCATACCTGTAAGTCATTCTGGGGGTTCCAGTCCGAGTCAAAGATGATGCAGGTGTCTGCAGCAGTCAGGTTGATGCCCAGGCCTCCGGCCCGGGTACACAGCAGGAAGACAAAGCGGTCAGAGTCCGGTCGAGAGAAGCGGTCGATCGCAGCCTGCCGGAGGTTACCCCTCACGCGGCCGTCAATACGCTCGTACGGGTACCTAGTCGGACGGAGACGGTCATGGTCAGCTTCAACAGTCTTACTAAAACAACCCACGTGTGTATGTACGTATATGTATAGCATGAAATATGATGTTCAAATGAATCAACTATTCAAAGACAAACACAGCCAACATTGAGAGAGAAATTTATATATATATATATATATATATATATATATATATATATATATATATATATATATATATATATATATATATATATATATATATATATTTTTAAAAAAAAAATCGGCTAGCAGGCTGCATCTGGCACACGGGCCACCAGTTTCAGACCCCTGGGTTAAGGGATTGAAGAGAACATCTAAAACGGTCAGTCTCACCGTTTCTGGATGAGGTAGTCCTCCAGGATGTCCAGGCAGCGCACCATCTGGGAGAAGACGAGGACCCTGTGTCCCCCGGCCTTCAGCTTGGGCAGCAGCTTGTCGATCAGCACCAGCTTGCCTGCCGCCTGGATCATGGCCTGCAGGTGGAACTGGGCCATCTCGGCGTGGTGGTTCTCGCGGAAGTCCTCCAGTATCTTCTCCTCTGCACCTAGAACATAAGAGGCCACGCATCAGAATCATTCAAAGCAGCATGACTAAATCCAGTCAGTTCACAAACAAACCCAAGCCAAGCAGGTGGGGCACAGGGACACCAAATCAACATCCAGAGGGTCCAAAATAAACACATTCTTAGCTGAACGATTTTAGAATGAGTGTGATCTGCATTAGTGTGTGTTCAGTACCGTTGATGAGGTAGGGGTGGTTGCAGCACTTCCTCAGCTCCATCATGGTGTTGAGCAGGTTGGGGACCTGAGCCCCTCCGCCTCCCCATGCACCACCACCACCTCCCGGTCCTCCTTTAGACAGAAAGGAGAAGTTCTTCTCCAGGATGGCCCGGTAGTACTTCTTCTGGATGTTGGTCAGCTCCACCTGAGAACAGGGGATAGGAACAAAATCAGTCAGCAAGACTCCTCATAATACGGCAGTAGTAATCTAACAGAAAAGGTAAGATGGCTTGCACGTTGCAAGAATTGACGTTAACATAATTCCATTCACGCACAGGAAAATCTCACTATTTGGCCATGAGAAACACACAGTCAAACACACCTCGATGATGGTCTCCTCCTTGGGGGCCAGGTTCTTCTCCACATCCTCCTTGAGACGACGCAGCATCATGGGCTTCAGGATGGCCTGCAGCTTCTGGACCTGCTCCTCAGTCTTGAGGTCTCCAAACTCCTGCATGAAGGTGTTCTCTGAGGGGAAGCGTTCAGGCTCCAGGAAGTTGAGCAGACTGAAGAGCTCCTCCACAGTGTTCTGCAAGGGCGTTCCGGTCAGCAGCACCTTGTGCTCCTTCACAGGGGGAAGGGGGGGGGGGGGGGTATTTAGTCATTACTGTACTTATTTAAAGACCTACTGGAAGGAACTATGTTTTTTATTACTCCTGTGATAGGAGAGGAGGAAGGCAGAAACATATTGTCCCATTAATGTCCATGAAATATTAGCATTTCATCAATAAGTTGCTTATTTTCCAACAGGTCCAAAGGCAAGTAGTCTTTCAAAAAAATGACCACACATTGTATTCACATTTGGTTGTATTGCGCATTTTTTTTGAATTGTCAAATAAATCAAACATCTCAACTAGACATTTCTCTCCGTTTCAACTCACCATGTCCATCATCTTGAGTCCCTCGAGCAGTTTGCAGTTCCTGTTTTTGAGGCGGTGAGCCTCGTCAATGACCACACAGCGCCACGGGACGCTGCGCAGCTCCGGGCAGTCCGTCAGGATCATCTCAAACGTGGTGATGACGGCATGAAATTTGTACGCTCCCTTTATCACACGACCCTGAGGACGGAGGGAGAACAGAGCGAGGGAGAGAAAGGAGTGTTATGGTGAAGAGTAGATTTTCCTGACCACGCGACTCAATCTGGGAACACTCAGGACCCTGGTTATAGGATGACATGGTCTGCCGAGGTACTGGTGGTCTGGAGGAACTGGTGGTCCGTGGCGGTACTGCAGATGTTCCGCAAATTTGATTATGAATTGGTCATTTTTTTTGTTGCCAAAAATAACAGTTGGGAGTACTAATGGTATTATAATTAATTTTACGTTACTTTTCACAATGCTAATTGTAATAACAATAAATAATAGGCCTTTAATGTGTTACATCTACCGATAAAATTGACTCAATTTGGTCGGCAAGATACTTTGGTACAAATTCCAGAACTCTGCGAATAGTGGTCCTCAAGAACTTTCGACAGGGATTTGGTGTTCACCGGATCAGAAAAGATTAGGAACCGCTGGGTTAACACATTTAAAATGGTTATTGGAGTAGGTTACGGTCACATTTCAGTCACTGTAGTCTTTATTTGGTCTGGTAAGGTCAGTGTGGCTCTCTGGATAATGAGGTTAAGTACCTGACCGTCTATCTAAAAGTGCTTACTGTGGGATTATTCTTAGATTAGGGTGAAGAGCCTACTGTACCGTACTATAGTCTCATTTAGGCCTAAGCGTCTTTTGAGGTCATGTTTGTTATGCAATGCTAAAGTTATGATAGAATAAGGTCATGGTGTGCTTGGGATTATCGTTACGGTCATGTTATTATTATTAAGGTCATGTTACCTGTGCGTCTGGCCTTGATGGTCATGTTACGGTCAGGTTAAATTACGGTATGGTCACGCATATGCGCCGCAGGAGTTAATCTGGATGGTCTTATAGTTGTGCTGTGGTTAGGTCATGGTTACAGTACGGCCACGTTACGGTCAAGACGTACCTGCGCGTCACGGTAGTTCATTTCGTAGGCCTGGATGGTCTTGCGGCTGGCCTGGCTGCCATGGTAGACGATCACGTTGAGTTCGGTCCAGGTGCGGAACTCCCTCTCCCAGTTTGGAATGGTGGAGAGGGGGGCGATGACCAGGAAGGGCCCGTGGATCCCCTTCAGGTAGATCTCATAGAGGAATGTGATGGACTGGATGGTCTTGCCCAGGCCCATTTCATCTGCTAGGATGCAGTTCCGTCTGGGAGGGGGAGAAACATAATATGAACATGATGAAAGGGAGTTCTCAGTCACTGTTAGCGGTAGCGAGTTCTCAGTCACTGTTAGCGGTAGCGAGTTCTCAGTCACTGTTAGCGGTAGCGAGTTCTCAGTCACTGTTAGCGGTAGCGAGTTCTCAGTCACTGTTAGCGGTAGCGAGTTCTCAGTCACTGTTAGCGGTAGCGAGTTCTCAGTCACTGTTAGCGGTAGCGAGTTCCTCAGTCACTGTTAGCGGATAGCGAGTTCTCAGTCACTGTTAGCGGTAGCGAGTTCTCAGTCACTGTTAGCGGTAGCGAGTTCTCAGTCACTGTTAGCGGTAGCGAGTTCTCAGTCACTGTTAGCGGTAGCGAGTTCAGTCACTGTTAGCGGTAGCGAGTTCAGTCACTGTTAGCGGTAGCGAGTTCAGTCACTGTTAGCGGTAGCGAGTTCAGTCACTATTAGCGGTAGCGAGTTCAGTCACTATTAGCGGTAGCGAGTTCAGTCACTATTAGCGGTAGCGAGTTCAGTCACTATTAAGCGGTAGCGAGTTCAGTCACTATTAGCGTAGCGAGTTCAGTCACTATTAGCGGTAGCGAGTTCAGTCACTATTAGCGGTAGCGAGTTCAGTCACTATTAGCGGTAGCGAGTTCAGTCACTATTAGCGGTAGCGAGTTCAGTCACTATTAGCGGTATTAGCGGTAGCGAGTCAGTCACTATTAGCGGTAGCGAGTTCAGTCACTATTAGCGGTAGCGAGTTCAGTCACTATTAGCGGTAGCGAGTTCAGTCACTATTAGCGGTAGCGAGTTCAGTCACTATTAGCGGTAGCGAGTTCAGTCACTATTAGCGGTAGCGAGTTCAGTCACTATTAGCGGTAGCGAGTTCAGTCACTATTAGCGGTAGCGAGTTCAGTCACTATTAGCGGTAGCGAGTTCAGTCACTATTAGCGGTAGCGAGTTCAGTCACTATTAGCGGTAGCGAGTTCAGTCACTATTAGCGGTAGCGAGTTCAGTCACTATTAGCGGTAGCGAGTTCAGTCACTATTAGCGGTAGCGAGTTGTCTAAATGTGCAGTTAGGAGGAAAGAAAGGAGAGAAAACAATGCAATGAATGAGATGTAACCGAAATAGCATCTCAAATGACACGCTATTGACTATATAGTGCCTTATCTTTGGCCAAGTAGTCCACTATATGGGCAATAGTGTGTCCTTAACTCTGTTCACTCCATTAGTGAGTGAGTAATCTAATGAACAGTTAAGCTAACCCGGTTAGGGCAGATCAATGACATTCAAATTAAGAAGTGTGTGGAAGCTTTTCTATAGAGTGTTATACTGATATATTGGGGTAGGCAGGCTACACTGGTGACGGGTTTGTCTGTGTGTGTGTGTGTGTGTGTGTGTCTTGTGCAGCAGCGGTAGATCACACATTAATGATTAGTGTGAGAAAAGCACAGCTTGGGTACACACATGTCCCTATAACACATGGGTTGGAGGACACCCTATGGGGAATGGATGTGTTGATTGTATTCACGCATGTTCGGTGACATGTTTAAGTATTATCCATGCGAATGTGTTGGATAAACATAGCATCTACACTACATGACCAAAAGTATGTGGACACCTGTTTGTCAAAAATCTCATTCCAAAAATGTTGGCCATTGATATGGAGTTGGTCCCCCCTTTGCTGCTATAACAGCCTTCACTCTTCTGGGAAGGCTTTCCACTAGATGTTGGAACATTGCTACGGAGACTTGCTTCCATTCAGCCACAAGAGCATTAGTGAGGTCGGGCACTGATGTTGAGCGATAAGGTCCGGCACGCAGTCAGCATTTGAATTCATCCCAAAGGTGTTTGATGGGGTTGAGGTCAGGGCTCTGTGCAGGCCAGTCAAGTTCTTCCACACAGATCTTGACAAATTATTTCTGTATGGACCTTGCTTTTTGCACAGGGGCATTGTCATGCTGAAACAGGAAAGGGCCTTCCCCAAACTGTTGCCACAAAGTTGGAAGCACAGAATTGTCTAGAATGTCATTAAATTCTGTAGTGTAAAAAATTTCCCTTCACTAGAACTTAGGGGCCTAGCCTGAACCATGAAACACAGACCCAGCCCATTATTCCTCCTCCACAAAACTTTACAGCTGGCACTATGCATTGCGGCAGGTAGTGTTCACCTGGCATCCACCAAACCCAGATTCATCCGTTGGACTGCCAGATGGGGAAGTGTGATTCATCACTCCAGAAAACACGTTTCCACTGCTCCAGAGTCCAATGGCGGCGAGCTTTACACCACTCCAGCTGACGTTTGGCATGGCGCATGGTGATCTTAGGCTTGTGCGCGGCTGCTCAGCCATGGAAACTCTGTAGCGAGTGTTGCAACCAAGGACAGACAATTTTCACGCTCTACGTGCTTCAGCACTCGGCAGTTCCGCTCTGTGAGCTTGTGTGGCCTACCACTTCGCGGCTGAGCCGATGTTGCTCCAAGATGTTCCCACTTCACAATAACAGCACTTATAGTTGAGTGGGGCAGCTCAAGCAAGGCAGAAATTTGACAAACTGCCTTGTTGAAAAAGTGGCATCCTATGACGATGCCACATTGAAAGTCACTGAGCTCTTCAGTAAGGATTTTCTATTGCCATTGTGTGTCTATGGAGATTGCATGGCTGTGTCCTCGATTTTATACACCTGTGAGCAACTGGTGTGGGTGAAATCGCCAAATCCACTAATTTGAAGGGATGTCCACATACTCAATTACACAGACACTATATATACACACAAAGTATTTGTTATTGAGTACCTGTGGGTTTTTTAATTTAAATCACATATTAGCCTCGATATCATACTACTGTTAAATAATAAACATGTTGTATAATAGTGGTTCCCACAGATACATCATACACCTTAGCACACACAGAGAGCGTTATAGTACTTCTCCTTACGTATTGTACCAGTTGAAGAGCAGCCAGTTCACTCCCTCCAGCTGGTATTCCCTGAGTGCGTTGTCGTTTTTATAATCCCTGGAACTCTCGGATTTCTGCCAGCCGTCAGTGGGAGGTCGCTCCTGTTTCAAATAAAAGCCTGCCGTTAGTGGTTTCCGTGCGACTGCAGGAGCGTGGCCTTGCTGGCTCCGAGTTAAAGGGCCGGGGCCATAAAAAAATGTAAGAAAAAGGTAGCAGGAGAGTCTGTAGAGTGGAAGTGTGTGGAGGTTTTTATACTCACCACGCGCTTGGTCTCGGGCTGGCGGGCCGCCACGGCCTCGTACTCCTCGATCTTGGCCAGGTCGATGTCGGCCTTCAGCTCCCACGTGCTGTCCTCATAGGGCAGGGAGCACCACTTCACCAGGTACAGGTTGACAGGCTGGGAAAAGAGGGGAGGCAGAGAGAGGGTTAGTGAGTCTTTCTGTGACTCCAAGATGAAAGGAAAGGGCAACCGACGTTTGGTCTGAACTTAAAAGGAACGTTCATCCAATGAACTTCAAAACAAGGATAAGTCAAGGACATAACCAAACCTATCCAAGTTTGGAGGTCATTTAAAGGCCATAGAGAACAGGTAGAAAAGAAAGAGAAGGAACAAACCTCGCCGTTCTCATCTGTGCTCTCCGACTCGTCCAGGACCCGGTCCACCTCAACATAGTCAGGGTTGAAAGGCTCGTCATCCATCTGCATGAGGGAGGGAAGGAGGTTAGCTTCTGACCATTATAATGGCAGATGAAGATAGCAGGAAGAGTGAAGAGCACAGAAAGTCCAACATTCACCCAACCAAATAACCTTAGGTTATTGAATCCTCTGAAGTTGAAAGTGGGAGGAAAGAAACCGATTGTACGACACGTGTCAAAACTGACACAAAATGGCAGCCAAACAGCGGGGAAGATAAAGGTGCGGGACTGACCTCTGTCACGAAGGTGGCGAGAGCCTGCTTGGCCCTGAACCGCTTGACCTTCTGGTGGATCCTTTTGTCCTTCTCCAGCTCCTCCAGATCTGCCCAGCGACAGTGCAGGTAGGAGCTACACAGAGAGAGAGAAATACACAGTCACACACACACACACACACACAATAACAAACACCATAACAGACATGCCATGATATACACACACCATATACCAGAAACACACCCTACCAAAAATGCGCTAATCTAGAGAATTATAGCATTATATTATAATCTTAATCCAAACGGTAGTCCTGTGGTTTACAGAGCGTGTATTAGATTACACGTTTTATTACGATGCCATTTATCCACCATTTCCCCCCCCAAAAGCTTGAGGTAATCAAATGACACGGTGAACTAAGGCCCCTGTATCGTAGTGTGTCGGTACTTTGGTCACTCACAAACTCTTGAACTTCACATAGAATTCTTCCACTTCCATTTCCTCTCCCGATTCCATCTGTGAAAAAACAACCAAGATGTAAATATCTGTGTCAGCTGTTGTGGATTACAGTTGGGAGATAGGAGTGTGAGTTTTGGGTTAGGATGCAAAGTTTGTCCTTGAGCGTGTTTCGCTGATTAAAAAGAAATCTAAATCCAGGCCACCGTTTTCTCTAACAAAGTAGTCAAGTCTAACAATTGTATCTCGGTACAGAGTTCTCTCTGTACTGTAGTGGAGAAGAGAACTGACAATAGCCCAGCCCCCCCCACCCATTAAAGACCAACCATCTCTACTGTGCGGTGCTGAGGATGACTCATGAATCACTTCTATGCACACACAGCCACACTACACGCACACGCGCACACGGTTCCATTCACAGAGAGCTGACCCGGGGCCTGGCTTCCTGCCAAAACCACAGTGCTACGACAGACGCCAAACTAGCATTTCCTCAGGCAGGGTGTGTGCGTGCAAGGTGGGGGGGTAACCCATTCGCAGCTGCCTTACTTCGAGTCCCAGCCGCCAGCCAGCCTGCACGAGTGTTCGTATTGTTTTTGGCAGAGGTGAACTAAGCTTTGTTTTGGAGCAGCTTTTGAAATGGAATGAAGAAACACACACCCTGAAGACAGACAGACACACACACAACTCCCTAACACACACACCCTGTCTGGAGTGTAATGTACCATATAAAACCAGCCGGTCTTGCGGGAACACAAAGCGCTAGACAGCGCTTCTCGTTTTCTCATCCCTTATACTTCAACTCCCTACACTGCTGCTACTGGAGGAGTACAGCGTTGCCCCTTCACTGCCAACAAGGGATACAGTCACAATGAAGTATCTAGACTTTAATGTAAAAAAGAAACTCAAGGCTCATGTCAACTCCCCAGCTGCGAATGTCTGGTCTAATCAAATTACTAGTCCAACCCAAAAGTCAAGAGACCCAAGTCCACACAACTCTAACAGGCTTCATTCCAGACCACTGCTAGACTGGTCTACGAAGCAGCTGTCAAGGAGGGAGGATGAGTGTGTGCAGAATCTGTTTGGAGCTGGTCGAGCAGCGGTTGTTAAGATGACGCCAGGGCAGGGGTGCTGGTACCCTTTCTCTCCAGAGACGCAGCTGTCAGTAATGTGTGCGTGCGCGCCTCACCTCTTTCTTCCCCATGCGCATGGCCATGATCTTCTCCACCACAGGCCCCTCCGTCTCCACCACCTCCTACAGTCACACAGATGGAACAACGTTAGCAGTCCTAAGTAATGAGGGCAGCACAAATCTATCCGCAGACAATACAAAAAGACGATCTGACACACTTTGGCCCTCAGTCTGACAAGCTCTTTCTGACACGCACACGCCAGAGCACCTCGCTCCGCCTTTCTGTTGGTGCTGACCTGCTGTTCAGAGTTGTTGGAGGGGGACTTGGGAGCCGGGGAGTCTCCATCATGGTCCTCATCCGAGATCCTGAATTCCAGTTCCTCGGTGTAGCGCTTTCTCTTAACCTGACGACTGGAGCGACGCTTCTATAGAGCGAGAGAGAGACGGGTGAGGACAGAGAGAAGGACGAGAGAGAGAGGAAGGTGATAAGTGAACAGTTGTACTTTACAGTACAGCGCTAGTCCGACAATCCAGAATAACCATAACAGAAATGTTAATCCCAGCAGGATTTAGAATATAAATGATTGACAAATGAAACCAGGGTGGAAAAAAAGAGGTTAATTCTATGATAGGATACAAATATATATATAAAAAAATAATATATTGCGGATATGATCAATCAGGTAAAAAAATATATAAAAATCTCCAACTTCCACAATCGGCAGTCCAGTCGAACAGAGGTACACAGCCACACTCTAGCGCAGGGCAGGCAGCCCTCTCTGCCACTCTCCTAACGGGCTAAATAGTGCCAGCTGCAATCATGGTATTACACCTGTCAGGCCGTGCCTACTGTTTAAGAGTGGTGGAAATTGGACAATGCCCCAGTGTCAGACGGCTGGGTGACCTGGATGTTTGGGTTGGTGAAGTCATTTGCAGCTAACAGCTACCATATGCCTGGCTCAGAGCAGGGTAGTGTGTTTGAGTGAGCATCTCGCATTAAGATATTTTTTATTGAATTCACTCCTGAAAAACACCGGGACCAGGTGAAGTTAATAATTGAACACCAGGGCCTGTTGCTAAACGCCCGGTAGACCAGGGGCATCTAGGAAATAGGGTCCCATTTGGGATGCATACTTGGACTTAATCTGGCCCCTTTAGTTCAGCCATCATCCATATGACTATTATTAAATCCATATTAAGACCAAAATAAAGTCAATAAATTAGAAGTCACCAAATAACCCCCATGCTAACAGGGTTGACATTGTTGGAAAGTGTCTGTTTGTACTGTACCACTGATGTTACTCTGTATGAACAACTGACGTTACTGTGTGTGTGTGTGTGTGTGTGTGTGTGTGTGTGTGTGTGTGTGTGTGTGTGTGTGTGTGTGTACCTGGACACCGTCGTCGTCCTCCTCATCAGAGGGAGGAGGGGGTGACTTTTCCACATCGGAGTTGACCGACACTGACGGTTCTCTCTTCCTCTTGGTCTCCTTCACACTGCTGCCACTGCCCTCTGCTGCCTCCACCTTCTTAGTGCTGCTGGAGGAGGACGAAAGGAAGAAGGGATGAAGAAAGAGGGATGAGGAGAAGGATGAAAGAGAGTGACAGGAGAGGAAGGAGGGACAAGGAGAAGAATGAAATAAAGAGATGAGTGAGAGATGGATAATAAAGAGAAGGATGAGTGAGTCTGAACCCTATCTCCGATCACCACCACTGTGTACTGCACATAAAAAGATATTGCCGTCAGCTTTCGGTTGCCTGTCTCTCTGATAGTCTAAAGTCAACAATGCCAAAAGTATAATTACATTCACACCATGAGGGACAACCTCTTATCATAATCTGCTCCCAATATCAAGGCTTTTACCATAGCATAAGAACCTTACGAGACCATTTTCATGACCGTTGGAACAATCAACAAATCACCCTGTACAGAACAAGGAGAACTCAGCAGATGAACCTGTGGTTTCAAAGTTGATGTTCGATACACAAGAAGATGGATGTCATCTGGGATTTCTAGTAAGTAACCATTTTGGAGAGGCCATGTTTTGAATTAACAGTCTGAGGTCCTTTCCTTGAGGCTGGAGGACAGAGGGTTAAAACATGAAAGAGAAGAGGGGGAGAGAAGGGAGGGAGAGAAGGGGTGTTGTCTCCTCTCTTTCCACTGTGTGTACCACACACACACACACACACACACACACACACACACACACACACACACACACACAGCTCCGCGGCTGCCACAGATTACACAAAGCCCAGGGGGTGGGCAGTCAACCCCCCCTGCCTTTCTCTCTCTCCCTCCCTCTCTCGCCCCTCTAGGGCCCCCCTCTCCTTTCATTTGCACGCCAAGAGCAATCACATCGCCCTGGTAACCGGCGGTCACATGACCCGCACCTGTTCCTTTGGCTGGACGCCACCGGCTGGAGCCATCTGCTCTACTCAGTCAGTCTCCCTCTCTTCTCCTTTTCTTCTTTCCCCTCGATCACGCCTCTCCTCTATGGCTCCTCTCTTTCTCCTCTAAAGCTTCTCCTTGCTTTCTCTTCCCTCTTTTTCCCTCCCCTCCCCCATGGCCTCCTCCCCTCCCCCATGGCCGCCTCCCCTCCCCCATGGCCGCCTCCCCTCCCCCATGGCCTCCCCTCCCCCATGGCCTCCCCTCCCCCATGGCCTCCCCTCCCCCATGGCCTACCCTCCCCCATGGCCTCCCCCCTCCCTTGCTCTCATCTTGGTTAGATAAGGGCAATTATACTGAGACTCCAATGTTTCTATTTAAAATGTTTGCCAAACAAAAGTATTTGATTTCAAAGTTGAACAAACCATCCAACTCTATGCCGAAAGACAACTTAAGAACTTTCCTAGAAAATGTAGCAAAAAGACATTTACTTGACCGGCACAGATGCAATATTTGGTAACAGAACGCCGTCATTCACTTTAGAAACAAATTATTTTACTGTCGATTCTATAGGACAAAAAAATATTGCGTTAAAGGACAACGTTTACCCTACGACAGTTTATTACTGCGCGAAAACCAAAGGCTTCATTATGTTACCAAACTTTATCCTGTTACCAAATTTTGCATCTGCACTGTTCAAGTAAATGTGTTCCTGTGGAAATTGTTTAAGTAGTCCTTGTGCATAGAGTTGTATGGTTCGTTAAACTACATTTTAAAGTGAAAAATCTGAGTGTCATACTTCCGTAACTGTTGAATTGCCCATAAGCTTCCCCACCTCCCCCCCCCCCCCCCCCCAATCAACCACAGATTTACTCTATTTTTCCCTCTGTCCATTCTCCTCTACTCATTATTCTTGGCCAGCTCCTCCAATGTCCATCATTTACCCTCAGACTCTATCTTCCTCTCTCATTCTACCGGTCCATCTTATTGACCAGTTTCATCATCCCTTCTTTTAATCTCCCTTTTCCCCTTCCCTCTCTCTTTCCTTCTCTTTTCCCTTTGAAAGGCCTTTCAATCTCTTCTCCTGCCTATGTCTTTCTACCCCTCTATCAAGTCTCCATTCCTTCCCTCACTACTCGTCTCCTTCACTCAAATTTCCTCTACCATCTCCCCATCTTCACTCCCCCCATCAGTCTTCTTCTCATCCTCCAGGCACAAGGTATTGTGGGCAGGGTTCAAGGAAAGACTCTGGGGCTGTGTGGTAATGCACCCAGGGGAGGGGGGAGGTAGTGGAGGCAGCAACAGAGGGTTAACGCCGCTAACCAACGCTGTTATAGGTACAGCACAAGGGCAACAAAACATGACGTTTCATAAGATGGCGTATGTAGTACCAAAATACCAGTCGGCCACCATGGTGTTGTAACTGCATTAACAAGCAGGATTTGTTCAACTGCACCAGTGAAATGAATCTGGTCTCTGGGGTGTACTGAATGGCATTTAGGCATGTGGTCCTCCAGCAGTGGTGTGTGTGTGTGAGACTTTGCTCAGTGTGTGTGCGCGCGCGTGTGATGGTCCATGCTGACAGCGAGGAGACGGGAGGAGGAGAGGGAATAGAGTGAGGAGAAGGTCGGAGGAGGGAGGGAGGGAGAGTTATAGGACACCTGCCGTCCGCTGGTGAGATGAGTCATACACAGCTGGACCCCCTGACACTTCCTCCCCGGCCCCCCCCCCACACACACACACACACACACACACACACAGCTTTAGCATACTTGCAAAGGCCAATGAATGCACACAGGAGTACCCACACACACCGCTTCAGCAGAGCGCCTGCAATAACTCTGGAGACATTAATAAGGGAAGGTTCTCAGTCATGTGACTGGCTTGGAAGGGGAGGTGCCTCGATGCAGAGCGAGTAGGCAGCAGATTAAGATAAATGGTCCGGTGTGTGTAGAGTGAGGAAGGCCCTTCTGCCCTTTCAGTATGAAGGAGACGTTGTGGTATCACACGTTTCGAGGGTTAACACAGTCTGTATTAAGGGAGAGCCACAAACACGCTCAATGTGAGGTGCTGCATGTGTGCTTCCCTCTTCCTGACGGCTGTGTGTACAGCAAACAAATCTGCCAGCAGACGCAAACACACACCCCATGTTGCACACACACGGGTGTGGCAGCGAGAGGAGCAACGACGCAGGAGAGGGTGTAGCTATTAATAGCTCCGCTTTCTCCCAGGATGACCGAGCACAGAAACACAAGGTCAAAAGACAGCCTTCTGCCTGCCAGCCACTGGCTCGCTCTCTCCTGAAGCCCCTCACTCCATCCATGTCAGTGATGCTGGCTAGGGAAGCAGGGGACAGAAAATGAGCACATGGACTCGAGCCAAACTGAGTGTCTCTCTACACAGTGCAAAAGGAGAGGTCTGCTCCATTTCAGCTATACTCATGACTTATTCAGATATGTCTTCCACCTATCCTATCATGAAAGGTAATTTTACCTGTCCAGTGTATCAAAACATAGGGTTTTTAGGGTGTTTATCTAAAATCCAAAAGTGTAACGAAAGGACCTGGCGGAGAATGCCACTTTAGACCAGAGAAATTCAGACACGGAGGTTCCCTCTGTGTGCTCAGGGAGCAACCCTCTGTGGACAGATGAAATGGCCATTGGCCAAGACCAAGTTAGACAGGGTAGGCGTGGGCAGGCAGATCTAGGATCAGTTCCATTGCGCCCACCTCATGGTTGAGGCCAGGGTTGGGGTGGAGGACGTCTGATCTCCGATCTGGACAGAGTAGAAAACTTCTGCCTGAAGACTGGGAGAATGTTTAGTCCACCATTACAGGGTGGAGGTTGAGTGAATGAGCTGCCACCATTATCATGCTAAATTAACCCATTGGCCTAGCCATCACAAAATGGAGGACGGTTATGGAGAATGGTGCTCTCACAATACCAGACAGACTGATTCAAGGTTTAGCATCAAGACAGTCAATAATAAAATGGTACTCAACACCAAAACCATTCCACAGCAAAAACAACGCGTATTAGCTAAAGTCACTGACTAAACCACTGGGCTTTATTTTTATTTTTTTTAAACATTGAACAATGTTGCTAACTAGTATAACAAAAACAACAAATAGAAATGTTCTATTTTCAATTTACTAAAACAATTAAACACCATATTAAATAAGAAGTATCTTACATTTTCCTGATGCAAAACCATACCATATGAGAATAACTGTACAATTACATCTAAAGCGTTTTAAAATGTAATTTGATACATCTTAGGGTTAATTTGCTCATCTATGACCATAATATTAGGTCAAATGACAAATTACACAAAGATACATTATTCGTTACAGCTAAATCATTTAAATGTATTAAATGAACAGTAATTCCAAAACGACAAACACTTAAGTTCATTTCTGAAGTTTCTATATTGCAGTAGTGTAGTGTAGTGTAGACGTCATACAAATACAATGGACTTTACACTGCACACTACAATTCCCAGAGTGCATTTCAACCCCCAGGGTGCAATGCTCCGCCCAGTGCAGTTGGCTGGCTAATGGTAGAAAGCCCAGACAAACACAAAGTAGGCCTAACGTTAACTATGACAGCAATATATTTAGACTAAGTTATGAGTGCATTTCACATGACTTTTGGAATGTAATAATATTGTAATTTTTGTTTTGCAACTCAACCTCCCTTACACTGCGCTGCTTTTAACAGCTTTCGCAGTTGTTTCGGTGGGCTTGCCCTCATCGGCTGTGTAAGCAAAGTATACCCATAGTTCACTTCTGGAGGCAGTTTTGTCAACAAGCTGCGGGTGTGGAGGTATGTTCGTTAAAAGAAGCCAATGCTGTCGGCATTCGTTCTCTCCTCTCGCTTGCTTCTCAAAAGTGGCTTGCACTGAGTCGGCTGTATGCGCAAGTAGCCTGGCTAGCTTGCTATTAGCCCCGTGAGAAGATTGACAAATTACTAGACATACAGCTTGACAGGATTGAGTTTATGACGTGAGACATTTGAAAGAAGTACCGATAGTAACAAATTGTACTACCAACCTGTTTTTCATGTTCTAGTATTGAAAACATCTGCACATTTAGATATACCGTGCAACACTAGTGGAGAAGGGAGTCGGCCCCAATTGATTGGAGCTCCCAGAGACAAGAGCCTTTTCGCAGGGCTTCCTTCCGGTGCTGGAGTCAGGCTTGGTGGCTAAATGAGGCAGCATGGCCTTGATTACCATTAGCGGCCATTTTACGCCACAAGATTACCTCCTCCCCCTCTAGGCACACACACACACACAAACAGAAACACACTCACTTCCCTCTACCACACAGCCACACGTGAATCTTTTTTTCTCCTTCCCCCATCGCTCGCTTCCTCTCACACACACCTCCCCCTCTGCTGACCCCTGCTCCGGTGCTGGGCCGCAGATGCGGGGCTGACTGGCGGCTCTGGCCCCTCCCTCTTCCTCTGGATGAAAGGGGCCAAGCGGCAGGAGGAGTGACAGCACTGCGGAGTAGGGGAAGAGAGGAGGGGGATGAGGGCAGCGGGATAGAGAAAGGCGGGGGCGGGGGGCTCTGCTGACACATTCCTCAGGCAGCTCATGTTACTACCTCCACAATGAAAAGGCCAGATCGCTCACTGGCTCTGCCCACCTGCTTTGCATTTCCACCCAAGGAGGCAGAGAGCGAGGGGGAGAGGAGAGAGAGAGGAGGTAGACCGAGACGCAGGGTCTTTAGCATGCTGAGGGCTCCTGAAGCCGTGTGATAGACAGAGACAGAAGAGAGAGGGAGAGAGAAGCCAACAGCGTCTGTGAGACATGGTGTTGAGATGGACAGACCAGGTAGCATGAAGGAGCTTCTCCATCCATCTCCAGCCCTAGATGAATCACTCAGGTTCACGCAACCTCTACCTCACAGGTTAAGTTGACTGGAGATTTTGTTAGGTCATGACTGAATGCTAAAGGCCAACCAACATGTTCCCACTAAAGCATGAGGATGGAAGGTTCCCATCGCTGTGTAAGCCAACGCTCCAAAGCTCTCAGCTTGGTTTGGCAGCAACTTGGTGTGCCTCTACTGCTGCTAACCTCTGATGGCTGCTTCACAATGTACACTTACAAACCCATGGACACTCCACCACACCAGCGGCATAGCTAGTTCACCGAGTCCAATGATCACATAACCAACATGTGTCCCTGCCTACATGTGCCAAGACCCCGGACGTCACTCTTCGTCCACCTGGGTGTTCGCGAACTCGGGGCCGTGACCGGTGTTTCCCACTGACTGGTCACGTGATTGAAGAGCAAGGTTTATCCAACTAAGTACTAAAAGCATAAATACTGACCTGAACACAGACTGAAATCAGCAAGGCGTTCAATAACAGTAGTTAGAGAGCAGCTTATGTAGAGGTATGTGCCTTGTCTAGATGTAGCCTATCATCTAAATGTAGTGCTACTATTAATAGTTAAGCCTCTACTAGAGTGATGTAGCCTACATTTAGTTTATGTAATGCAGATGTAACCTACCTGTGCTTCTTGGGCATCTTGGCCTTAGGGGTGGTGCTCCTGGCCTTCTTCTCCTTGGGCTCTTTGGGGGTCTTGGGCATTTTCGGAGTCTTGGGTGGCTTGGGTTCTTTAGGCTCCTTCTCCTTTGGTTTCTTCTTGGTCTTCTTATCCGCCGCTGGCGATTCCTCCAGGGCGCCTGTCAGAGGGTCAGCCTCAGGCCCGCAGCTGTCCCCGACGTCCGGCTTCCTCTCCTCGTCACCTTCCTCCATCACTCCTTTCTTTTTCTTCTTCTTCTTCTTCTGCTTCTTCTCCCCCTCTCCTCCCTTCTCCTCCTCTCCTCCCTTCTCCTCAATCACGTTGGCTTTCTTCTTCTTCTTCTTTTTTGGCTTCGGCTCTGTGTCCGTGGGCTGCTGGTCACGGTAGGCTGGCTGGAGGTTCGCCCCCGAGGCGGATGTCCTGTCGGAAGCTGTCGTCACGGATGATGGATCTGAAGGGGAATGCTGCCAGGAGAAGAGGAATAAGATATTAGTAAATATTTTCAGCAGCAGGGGAAACAAAAATGCCGATCACATAACGACTCTTTAGGGTTAAACAGTTTTTGTAAAAGATGAACAAAAAGATGTCTTCCACAAGTTGCTCCAACCATAACACCTGCCGTTCCCCACCGTAGTCGTAACCTCTATCCCAGTACAGCTATTGCTAGCTTTATACTTTTCTTAAGGCTTCTACCCCCAAGCCATAAGACTGCTAAATAGTTACCAACAGCTAGCTACCTCTTTTTATGTTAACGCTAACATGTGCTGCTGCTACTATTTATTATCTATCCTCTTGTTTAGTCACTTGATCCTCACTAGTGCTGAGCGATAAGAGCTTTGTGAGGTCGATTCAGTTTCGGTTAGATTATTTGGGTTGAACGGAGTAACAGAATAAAACAATTAATAAAAGTCCCATGATGCTAGTGACTGCTTACCAATTATTAATTCACATTACTTTAATAAAATATTCCAGTTGTGTATATTACATTTGTTTTATTTGATGACTGTTATTTCATTCCAAGTCATCTCATCGAGCTGCTGCCTATGCGGCCTGACAAAATTACTACTTTGTAGTTCTTCAAATTAAGGCAAGCATACTTTGACAGCTTAATACAATCAATCATGCCTTCTCTCTTCTGTAGAAGGAGTAAAATAAAACAGACCGGACAAGTAGATGCGCAATGGATTATGGTCATTGTAGTTAATTACCACATTCTATGCACTAAACTTGGTAGAATATTGGCTTGTTGGAAACTACAACATGGCACAGTTCAGGCTGGATGTGATGCATCTCTAAAGAAACTGTGCAATGTGCGCATTGAGATCACAGAAGAAAAAAAAAAACGAAAATATACTGAACAATAATATAAATGCAACAACTTCAAGGATTTGACTGAGTTAGTTCATTTAAGGAATCAGTCATTTGAAATAAATTCATTAGACCCTAATCAATGGATTTCACATGACTGGGAATACAGATATACATCTGTTGGTCACCGATACTTAAAAAGGTAGCGCGACATCGACATAGTTGATAAGGCTGTTGATTGTGGCCTGTTGAATGTTGTCCCACCCCTCTTCAATGGCAGTGCGAAGTTGCTGGATATTGGCAAGAACTGGAACATGCTGTTGTACACGTTGATCCAGAGCATCCCAAACATGCACAATGGGTGACATTTATGGTGAGTATGCAGGGCATGGAAAAAAATTGACATTTTCAGCTTCCTGGAACTGTACAGATCCATGAAACATGGGGCTGTGCATTATGCTGAAAGATGAGGTGATGGCGACGGATGAACGGCATGACAATGGGCCTCAGGATCTCGTCACGGTATCTCTGTGCATTCAAATTGCCATTGATAAAAACACAATTGCGTTTGTTGTCCGTAGCTTATGCCTGCCCATACCATAACCGTACCGCCACCATGGGGTACTCTGTTCCCAACGTTGACATGAGCAAATCGCTCGTCCACACGACACCATACACGTGGTCCGCGGTTGTGAGGCTGGTTGGACATACGGCCAAATTCTCTAAAACGACGTTGGAGGCGGCTTATGGTAGAGAATTGAACATTATTCTCTGGCAACAGCTCTGGTGGACATTCCTGCAGTCAGCATGCCAATTGCACACTCCCTGAAAACTTAGCATTGTGGCATTGTGTTGTATGACAAAACTGCACGTTAGTGGCCTTTTATTGTCCACAGCACAAGGTGCACCTGTATAATGATCATGCTGTTTAATCAGCTTCTTGATATGACACCCGTCTGGTGGATGGATTATCTTGGCAAAGGAGAAATGCTCATTAACAAGGATGTGAACAAATTTGTCCACAACATTTGAGAGAAACAAGCCTTTTGTGCTTATGGAACATTTCTGGGAACTTTTACTTCAGCAACACTACACGTTTGTATTTTTGCTCAGTGTAATTGAACCGACAATCAATTAGTTTAATTTCGGGTTAATCGCTCAGAACTAACCCCTACCTATATGTACACATCTACTTCAATTACCTCGTACCCCAGCACATCGACTCCGTGCTAATACCCTGTGTATAGCGCCTAGTTATCGTTACTCATTGTGTAATTATTCCTTGTCTTACTATTTTTCAATTTATTCCCCTCTGCATTTTGGGAAGGGCCCGTAATAAAGCGTAGCACTGTTTACATCCGTTGTTTACAAACCATGTGACAAATACAATTGTATTTATTCTTTAGTTCAGCATGGAGACAATTGACTAAATCTAAACCTATATGTCTATAGAGAAAGAGCTCTACAGCCTTAGAGAGAATATATGCAATTTATCCAGACTGTGCTGGCTCTAATCTGAATTCTATTGCTAAAGAGTCTGGGGCTAGGTCTAATAATCTAGCCTCTATTCCTAAAGAGAGGGACTTGGTAATTCTAGTCTAGCCTCTATTCCTGTAGAGACAGAAAGTAGCTCTCCTCTCCCCTGCTCTCTATCCCCAGTAGAGCTGGGCTGACAGGAAACACGTTGGCAGCTGTTTGGGGCTTCCAGCTGCCCGCAGTCCCAGTAGCAGATGGGGCGAAGGCATTATGACACGAATAAATTATATCCATACTTCAAAAAAAAAAAAAAAATGTAAAAAAAAAAAATGGGGGGGGGGGGGGGGGGAAGTGCATTTATGGACATAAGCAAATTTACTGCAATATGCCACAGCTCTTGCCGAAGGAGTCTTTGAAAACATCCCCCTTGTCTGAGCTGGTTGGAGTGTGCGCAAGTATTTTCACTAAAGAGAGTAGAGAAAGAAAGGAAGGAAATTCAGACGAATGAAAGATGAGGTCCCGTTTGTAGCGTGCTCGTTTTATCTGTGAGGCCTGCAGATCGCTCAGAGACAACTAAAAAAAAAAAAAAAAAACTATAAGAAACCACAACTGCGGCAGTCAAATGCAAATTTCCTGTAAACAAGCAGAGACAGATTGGGTGCATGGTGCATGCCAAACATCACCAAGGTCACAGAGAATGCGTTTATGCCCATCCCCAAACAGAGGTGTGCAGAAGACAGGCTGGCCATAGAAATAGAGAGAGGCGAGAGAGGAGGGCTTGGACTGCTGCTTTAATGGATAAACGTCTCCTCTTGCCCAGCTTCCCCGATAATCAATCACATGAATGACAATGGGCCCGGTGCACGCACACACTCACTGCATCGCTAATGTGACAGCAGCAGCGCAGAATACGATACGGACGGTATTGGGTTTCATCTCTCGGAGGGGAAGAGTGATGTGCCGGTTATTCTGGCAGCCAAAGTGCTCGCTCTCTGAGCTAAATACTCCCTGAAGGAGCAGAGCAGAGGGCGGCCACTGCTGCTGAGTGGCTGTGGTCCTTCACCACAACACCTCCAGGGCGAACGACGCCATTGCGACGCACCAAATATGGTCCTCCATTTTTCATATTCAGTATTTCTTGAAGGAAGCATAAAATATGGACAACGATGGCATTGAAAACAGTCAACTGTATAGTCTCTGGTGATGGAGAACCATTGGCTTGACCGTCTGGGGTTTGTCAATTCTTTGCAACTGGCAGACCCCTGCTCACAGGCTATGGTTAGAAACCCCTGGGACCCCCTGTCCTTCAGTCCTGTGCAAATCAGGGTTAGGGTCAGTTTCATTTCAAACCAGAATATTTCTTTACAATGTCGGTTGTTCAATTCATTTTGCTGAATTGAAATTGTTCCCAACTCTGATACCAATTCAACACTCTTAAATCAAAATGGCAGGCCTGTGGTTTAAGGATGTAAAAGACCCTAGATGCCAATCAACCAATGTTTTGTGGTTTTGAGGGAGGGTGGTGGGGGGGCACCTTGAGTCTTTTGGAGATCGAGCACTTGAGGGACAGGGCTGAATATCCTAAAATGGGCCTTACCATCACTGGAGGATAAGTTGGTGATCCAACAGCCCCAAAGAATAAGGCCATTGACTAAAACATTAACTCATCTTTTTTTTTTACCGTTTGTTGATGTCAACCAAAAATAATAAACATCCACTGTTAGCCAAGAGGTAACCAGGTGCAGAATTCCTACAACAGCTGAATTTGAAAAGGCAGAATGACACCAAGGACACCTTTACTTATTCAAAAGTACTCTTGAATTGGTCTTTCAGTCTATCCCCTTGAAAACAAAACGGACTAGAGGGAGTAGAAGTGATAAACGTGCCAGTTTCAGCAGTCATGGGAGAAGCCCACATTTGTAAACATTAACTCCGTCAAACGGGTCCAGTTAGCTAGCATCTGCTGATTAAATCTATGGGCTTGTTAAACTCCTCCATTCGCCGAATGGGATCATAATGGACGAAATGCTACTCAGAAGAATGGAATCCATACTTGTAGCCTTCAAAACGTGCAGGTGCAGCTTATGGCCCTCTCAAAGCACTTTTATAACAAAATAAATATAGCCGGCCCCGCCAAAATGCAAAGCAATATTTTCCAACTCTGTAGGCACAAGGCAGGCAGATACATTCATAATATTGCAGGTAGCTTGGTAATCCAATGTTTCCCACATCATTGCTTTGGCAGATGGGGAAATGATGAATCAGAGTAGTCTCCACAGACTTGCTCTGCTGCCTCCTTGACTGATGAAGAAGAAAAAAAATATGAAAAAAAGGCATTGTCGTTCGGTTGGAAAAGTTGATGCCGCCTGCTCTGGATGTCGCTAGGAGCGGGAGACAGAACACCGATCTCGTCAGGCCAATCAGCAATAGTTTTTGCTCAGGCCTATAGTGATATTTACATGCGTGACACACTCTTTCTTTAGAGCATGATTGGTGCTGCTTGCTATATAGAAGAAAGTTCATGGAGCCAGTATCCATCAGCTCAGCATCCGTGACTGACTTTTAAAGAATAGGTCACCCTGTGCAGCGTGCACTAGACAAGGATTGGGCCAATATATGATTAAATCAGATAGTGATATTTGACATTGACAATATATTGTGCTTGACTATATCAATTTGAACTTTACAAATCCAAACTGCAGTTTTATCAGTTAAGCTGAATCAATATGTTGAAAATTAATACTAAATTAATTAACTTAGCCTTATTTTTTCACCATACTAAGATTATTTAATGAGAATGCAACTATTTTAAATAAGGACAGCAATTTTACAGTGTGGAATTACCTAGTCATTAACAGTACTAAATACTTATATCAGATAGAGGTCTTGCCAAATATCTCCCACCCCTACTAGTCACCCACAACAGGGTTCTACACTAACTTTATCCCACTGGCACTACTAACTGAGTTGGTGGCACCAGCACATGGTCACATTTAACACCATGTACTTTATAGGTTTTCAGATGTGAGAACAGGAAGAAAACAGCACAACAATCCCAACCCCTTATTCCTCCACCTACCAAGGCATCATACAAAGATATCACAGAAAAGTAAATAAGACAACAACAACAAAAAAATAGACAATGGAGAATAAAAAAATTATCACAATACGGCCACTAGATCAGACATGACTTTTGTCGGGACCCAAGCACAGTGCACCTAACCTTTTCTAGAGGCAGAGATGACATTACCTCCCTAACCGACTGCATAAAGTAAGTTGGCTATGCAGACTTCCAGAAAAAGAGGACAGGGCGGAGAGCTAGCAGTGAGGCAAATGCCGTTGCATTCGCCTGATGTGTGGTAACATTCTAATCTAGGAGAAGTACTCCAAAATTAGCTGAACAGGTTGGGGTTAATACTTATTACACATACAGTAGCAGTCAAAAGTTTGGACACACCTACACAAGGGTTTCTTTATTTTTACAATATTGTAGAATAGTTGAGATATCAAAACCCTGAAATAACCCATGGAATCATGTAGTAACCAAAAGAAAGTGTTCAACAAATCCAAATATATTTTATATGTGAGATCCTCGAAGTAGCCACCCTTTGCCTTGATGGAAGCTTTGCACACTCTTGGCATTCTCTCAACCAGCTTCATGAGGAATACTTTTCCAACAGTATTGAAGAAGTTCCCACATATGCTGAACACTGGTTGGCTGCTTTTTCCCACATATGCTGAGCACTGGTTGGCTGCTTTTCCTTCACTCTGCGGTCCAAATCATCCCAAACCATCTCAATTGGTGTGGAGAATAGGTCATCTGATGCAGCACTCACTCTCCTTGGTCAAATAGCCCTTAAACGAAATGACTGTCCCACTAAGCCCAAACCAGATGGGATGGCGTATCACTGCAGAATGCTGTGGTAGCTATGCTGGTTAAGTGTGGCTTGAATTCTAAATCAATCACAGACAGCGTCACCAGCAACGCACCCCCACACCATCTCACCTCCTCCATGCTTCACGGTGAGAACCACACATGGAGATCATCCGTTCACATACTCTGCATCTCACAAAGACAAGACGGTTGGAACCAAAAATCTCAAATTTGGACTCAGACCAAAAGGACAGATTTCTACTGGTCTAATGTCCATTGCGCGTATTTCTTGGACCAAGCAAGTCTCTTCTTATTGGTGTCCTTTAGTAGTGGTTTCTTTGCTGCAATTCGACCATGAAGGCCTGATTCATGCAGTCTCCTCTGAACAGTTGATGTTGAGATGTGTCTGTTAACCTTTGTGAAGCATTTATTTGGGCTGCAATTTCTGAGGCAGGTAACACTAATAAACTTATCCTCTGCAGCAGAGGTAACTCTAGGTCTTCAATTCCTGTGGCAGTCCTCATGAGAGCCAGTTTCATCATAGGCTTGATGGTTTTTGCGACTGCACTTGAACTTTCAAAGTTCTTGAAATTTTCCGTATTGACTGAACTTCATGTCTTAAAGTAATGGACTGTCGTTACTCTTTGCTTATTTGAGCTGTTCTTGCCATAATATGGACTTGATTGATTTGCAAATAGGGCTACCTTCGGTATACCACCCCTACCTTGTCACAACGGATTGCCTCAAACACTAAGGGAAGAAATTCCACAAATGAACAAGGCACACCTGTTCATTGATATGCATTCCAGGTGACTACCTCATGAAGCTGGTTGAGAGAATGCCAAGAGTGTGCAAACCTGTCATCAAGTCAAAGGGCGGCCATTTAAAGAATCTAATATAAAATATATATTTTTAATTGTTTAACACTTTTTTGGTTACTACATGATTCCATGTGTTATTTCATAGTTTTGATGTCTTCACTACTATTCTACAATGTAGAAAAAAGTAAAAATAAAGAAACCCTGGAATGAGTAAGTGGCAAAAATTTTGACTGGTACTGTAAGTGAGAATGCATCTAAAAAAAAAAAAGTGGTCCGTGACACCAATCAAAGATTGGTATGACCGAAACATGTGTCCCACAGTCATTAGGCTCTGGTGGCATCTCAAACACTTGGATGTATTTTCGCCAATCTGTCATTCGAGTAATGGAGACAGTGCAAAGGCTTGAACTTGCATGCCTTATGCAAAATTATGTGTGGATACGCCACATACTATGTTGCCATATGTCATCGTGTAGCTCGCCACCCATGTCTTGCTCCCATGGAGATTTTGTATTTGCCCAGGAAGGCAGATTAATGTTCTGTATTATGTCCTATAATCTGGAAATTGTGCCCTTCAGATACATGTTAAGATCTGAGCACCTCACGACTGCATAGTCACTATAACCATACCCACATGTACATACTACCTCAATAAGCCTGACTAACCGGTGTTTGTATATAGCCTTGCTACTCTTATTTTCAAATGTATTTTTACTGTTGTTTTATTTCTTTACTTACCTACACACACACACCTTTTTTTTCACACTATTGGTTAGAGCCTGTAAGTAAGCATTTCACTGTAAGGTCTACTACACCTGTTGTATTCGGCGCACGTGACAAATAAACTTTGATTTGGACAATTAGAGGGCTCGAGTGGAAATTAAGGGAAATGCTTTTTAGCAAAGCAGAGAGTTTAGAGGTACCTAAAAAAAAAAAATTGTGGGAATGTTATGGTCAACCCTCAGAATATCAAATGAGACAAATGTTTTATCAACAAATAGGTCACTAATAAACACCAGACCATTCCTATGCCTGAACTGAAATGCTGTGTCAATCTGCGATGCTGAAAATACAATTAGAACATTAAAATGGGGAGAAGCAGATTGCATGTTTTAGGCTAAAGTGATTTCGGAATTGGGACCAGATTTTAAGGGAGTTCTTGACGAAAGGATTTAAAATATGGGGTGCCGAGGTTCATTGGCAGTGGGGAACACAGCAACAAGACAGGAGAAGTTGGAAGGCTTCCCTATCTCCATGATGGCCCAAGTTGGACCATCCTTGTTTTCAAATGTAGAAACCCAATAAACACATTTAGACAGTGCATTCAGAAAATAGTCAGACCCCTTTACCTTATCCATATTTTGTAAAGTTGCAGCCTCATTCTAAAAATGATTAAATTGCTTTTCCACACATCAATCTACATACAATTCCACGTAATGACAAAGCAAAAATATGTTTAGAAATATTTGCTAGTGTATTAAAAATATAAAACTGAAATATCACATTTACATAAGTATTTCAGACCCTTTACTCAATACCTTGTTGAAGCAACTTTGGCAGCGATTACAGCCTCGAGTCTTCTTGGGTATGACGCTACAAGCTTGGCACACCTGTATTTGAAGAATTTCTCCCATTCTTCTCTGCAAATCCTCTCAAGCTTTGTCAAGATGGATGGGGAGCGTCGCTGCACAGCTATTTTCAGGTCTCTCCAGAGACGTTCGATTGGGTTCAAGTCCGGGCTTTGGCTTGGCCACTCAAGGACATTCAGAGACTTGTCCCGAAGCCACTCCTACGTTGTCTTGGCTATGTGCTTAGGGTCGTTGTCCTGTTGGAAGGTGAACATTCACCCCATCCTGAGGTCCTGAGTGCTCTGGAGCAGGTTTTATCAAGGATCTCTGTATACTTTGCTCCATTCATCTTTCCCTTGATTCTGACTAGTCTCCTAGTCCCTGCCGCTGAATAACATTCCCACAGCATGATGCTGCCACCATCCCTGTACCATAGGGATGTGTCAGGTTCCCTCCAAACATGATGCTTGGCATTCAGGCCAAAGAGTTCAATCTTGGTTTCATCAGACCAGAGAACCTTGATTATCGCCACTACCATAAAGGCCTGATTGGTGGAGTGCTGCAGAGATGGTTGTCCTTCTAGAAGGTTCTCCAATCTCCACAGATTAACTCTGGAGCTCTGTCAGAGTGACCATCAGGTTCTTGGTCACCTCCCTGACGAAGGCCCTTCTCCCCCGATTGCTCAGTTTGGCCAGGCGGCCAGGTCTAGGAAGAGTCTTGGTGGTTCCAAACTTCTCCCATTTAAGAATGATAGAGGCCACTTTGTTCTTGGGGACCTTCAATGCTGCAGAATTTTTTGTACCCCTTTCCCAGATCTGTGCCTCGACACAATCCTGTCTCGGAGCTCTACGAACAACTCCATCGACCTCACGGCTTGGTTTTTGCTCTGACATGCCCTGTCAACTGTGGGACCATAGACATGCGTGTTCCTTTCCATATCACATCCAATCAATTTAATTTACCACAGGTGGACTTCAATCAAGTCGTAGAAACATCTCAAGGATGATTCAATAGAAACAGGATGCACCTGAGCTCAATTTCAAGTCTCACAGGAAAGGGTCTGAATACTTAACCTGTTGGGGCTAGGGGGCAGTATTTGCACGGCCGGATAAAAAAAACGTACCCGATTTAAACTGGTTACTACTCTTGCCCAGAAATTAGAATATGCATATAATTAGTAGATTTGGATAGAAAACACTGAAGTTTCTAAAACTGTTTGAATGGTGTCTGAGTATAACAGAATTCATATGGCAGGCCAAAACCTGAGAAGATTCCATTAAGGAAGTGCCCTGTCTGACAATTTGTTCTCTTTCTGTGGCATCTCTATCGAAAATACAGCATCTCTGCTGTAACGTGACATTTTCTAAGGCTTCCATTGGCTCTCAGAAGGCGCCAGAAAGTGGAATGGGGTGTCTGCAGTCTCTGGGCGAAGTACAGCAGCTCTGTTTGTGAGTGGTCAGGCTGGGAACAGTGACACTGGAGATGAGCGCTCATGAGAATTCTCAATTTTTTACTTTCAGCCTTTGAATGAATACAACGTCGCCCGGTTGGAATATTATCGCTATTTTACGAGAAAAATAGCATAAAAATTGATTTTAAACAGCGTTTGACATGCTTCGAAGTATGGTAATGGAATATTTTGAATTTTTTGGTCACGAAATGCACTCGCGCGTCACCCTTCGGATACTGACCTGAACGCACGAACAAAACGGAGGTATTTGAATATAACTACGGATTATTTGGTTTTGGTTTTTGTGACATATATGCTTGCTTTGAAAATGGCTGTGTGATTATTTTTGGCAGGGTACTCTCCTGACAATCTAATGTTTTGCTTTCGCTGTAAAGCCTTTTTGAAATCGGACAATGTGGTTAGATTAACGAGAGTGTCTTTAAAATTGTGTAAAATAGTCATATGTTTGAAAAATTTAAATTATTGCATTTCTGAGGTTTTGTATTTTGCGCCACGCTCTTCCACTGGCTGTTGACTAGGTGGGACCTTGCCCAGGGAGGTTAAGGTCTTTATTTGAATTAATTTGCCAAAATGACCAAAAAACAGCTAGCATTTTGTCATTATGGGATAGTGTGTAGATTGAGGTTATTTTATTTATCAATTTTATAATAAGACTAAAGTAAGAAAAATTAGGAAAGGGTCTGAATACTTTCCGAATGAACTGTATACGAATAGGCTAATTAGGCTATATCATTTTGACAATTTAATTACATTTACTTTATGGGAACCTTAGCTTATGACGTGCCGCCTTTGTCTGGAGCGCACTTGTGATTGAGTTTTCAAAACAAAATGGTCACTGGATTGCTTCTTTAGTTTTAAATCGCATTGCAGCCCAAATTGCATTTCCATCTACACAAAGACTGTCAGCAATGCTAACGAAAGCCTAACGGCTACACAAAGTAGTAGACCTACAGGACCACATACGCACTTCAGAAAGCTGGTTTGTGTTTGGTCAATTGCACATTACTGTTTGAATAAATCATAATAAAAAAAACTATCATCAAGGTACAAAAATATATTTAAAAACTCTTTATGACCAATTAAAAATGTGCGTCGCACTGCCAAGTCAAACGGCCGCAAACGCGACTTTTTGTTGCGATATCGAACCCCGCATAACCATATTACAGCAGCCAGGGCAGACACGGCTGGGAGCTAAAGGAGCTGCTTACTGTCAGGAACCCTATTACCATATTAGAGAGTAGTGATGCAGAGTTGAGAGCTGAAGAGCCAGACACTGCTACCGCGACCGGGGGGGGGGGGGGAAATCAGATCCACCACAGGAACAATAACGCCATCATGGTCTTGACGTCCTCGGGCGCATTTCCCTCAGCCAGCCTAACATATAACGGGGTTATGTTCTTGTAGCCAGGGACCGAAGCACACCGAAGCGATGCTATGAGGCTTAACTGTGTGCCTAACATCTAGGTCATTCGCGTTGGGCAAATTAACTCTGACATCTTAAATGTCAACCACAAAAGTCCCTAATAGGAGTCCCCGTACCGGGGGATGGGGCGAGGGGGCCACTGCTGGTAAAAGGGAAGAGGAGGAGTGGAGAGTGGTGATGGTGTGAATGAGGAAGAGGACTAATAGAGATGCTAAGTGTTGGATGTGTGTGCTGCCACAGGGCGGCCATTGTATGTGAATGGGTTAGCAGGGAAAGAGGCTTTGAGCACAAAACAAGCTAATGGAAGCCAGGACACACACACAGCAAACTATTGAGAGCTGGTAACCTCCACTCCCCACTGGCTCCCCACTGGCTCCCCCCTATCCTCCCCTGCCCCCCTTTCCCCTCTCTCCCTCCCGACAGGGCACATCCTGCTGTACACCATTAACTCACGCATGAGTCCTTCGAGACAGACAAGGCAAACACACACAGAGAGCAGAACGAGAGAGAGAACAGAAAGAGAGAGAAAAGAGCGAGACATGGAAAACAACAGGATAGGGTGCACGGATAGAGGGGGAAAGAGTAAAAGATAGAGGGGCAGACAACGAGAGAGAGAGAATTAAACAAACAGAGGGAAGTGAGGATGGAATAGAGAGAGCAGAGCGGGCGGAAAGAGAGCAGACGGGGGAGGAGAGAGATGCTTAGAGAGCAGGAAGGGAGTATTCCCCCTCAGAGAGAGGGGGTGGGGATGGGAGGGGGGTTAGGAGATTAGTACTGTGGCGCCTGGGTCTTGGGGAGGGCCAGGATATGCAGTGGAGAGGAAACAAACTGCTGTAAAAATCCATTTCCCACACACACACCTCAAAACTCACATTCAACCTCCACCCAGAGCACCACTGAGTTAAATGTCACAGACCCCCCCACACACACAAATACCCCATGCACATGAAAACAAACCCACAAAAACCCCCACACACAAACTTCAACATCAAAGCAAACTCACCTGAATGTGAGGCACTTTCTGGGGGGTTGGAGGCGACTGGTGTGGCGGCGGCGCCCAGGGTGGCTGGTTGGGTGGAGAGTTCTGGTGGTGGGGGCCGGCCAGGTGCGTCTGGGCCTGTGACGGGGGCAAAGCAGCCTGGGCGGGGTGCACCTGCTGCAGCTGCTGGAAAGCCATGGGAGGAGGCTGCAGCTGCTGCCCAGGTCTGGGAGCCTGTTGCTGGAGAGGGAGCAGCCGCTGGTCCTGGGGTCCTGGAGGCTCACCGTGGGCCATGGGACCTGGAGGTCTCACCTGGCCGAGTGGGACTCGTTGGTTAGCGGGCATGCCGGGGTAGAGCTGCTGGCCCGGGGGCATGTGGGGGTGCTGCTGCGGGTGGGAAGGGTGCTGAGTGTGGTGTTGCAGGTGGGGGTGTGGCTGCTGAGTACCCATGGGAGTGGGGTTTCTCTGAGGTGGGGCCATGGGGTTAGGGGGCTGGAGTGGGACTCCTGGGTAGCCCCCTACCTCTGGAGCCAGGCCGGCACTAGGGGGGCGGCCCTGTTGAGGCGGAGGTGTGCCCCCAGGGGTTCCCATGCCCCTCATTGGGGACATGGAGGGGGGAGAGCCGTAGGATCCCTGAGGCGGTGTGGGGAGGTGGGGCTGCTGTTGGGGGGTGGCCTGGGCCTGGGAGGGGTGCATGGGCTGGGAAGGGTGCATAGGCTGTCCGGTGATTTGGTTGGGGTGGACAGGCTGCTGGTGTACCTGGGGGCCCGTGTAGCGCTGTGGGGGTCCACCTACGTTGGGGTAGCGCTGGACCTGGGCAGGCCCCATGGCGTTACTGTTGTTGCTGGTGCTGCTGAGGCTCATGACGGGACTCATCCCTGCACTGCCGGCTAATCCCTGATTAAGGTTGCCGTACTGGGGGTAGGGGGGGTATTGCCCTGAGCTGGTTACAGCACCAGGGGGGGCTGCCTGGCCGTGCATGTTGAACCCCATGTTCTGGTGGGGCCTCCCGGCCAGGACCTGCTGCTGGCGAGAGGGGCTGTGGGGGAAGCGAGGGGTGTGGGAGGCCATAGGTTCCTGGCTGGGCCGGTGGAGGAACTGCTGGGCAGGCGGTTGCTGCTGTGGAGGCTGCTGTTGCTGGGCTGGGTGGCGCATGGGGGGACCTGTCATGCTGGGGTTCTGCTGGAGGCCCACGTGGCCCATGTAGTGGCTGGGCTCCTGGCCCATACCTTGGGGGAAGTGGTTGATCCTAGGGGGCGTCTGGGTCTGGCCAGAGTGACCCTGCATGGTCGCATAGTCGGCCCGGCCCATGTAGGGGCCCATCTGGTGGCCGTGGCCCTGGGGCCCTGAGGGGCCATGTTGTTGGTGGGAGGGGGCCTGGGTTGCGGCCTGTTGCTGCTGGAATGGAGGCCTTCCTTGCCCGGGGCCAGCCTGGGGGCCCCACACGGCTCCTCCGTCAGGGAATGGCTGGCCACGCCCGTCACCCTGCGCTCCGGGATAGACGTGGTGCCCCCCTCCAGGTTGTTGGGGATTGTTGTGGTAGCGCGAATGTGGGGACGCCATGCCGTTGACGGCGGGCCCGTTGCCCAACATCCGGCCCTGCTGCTGCTCGTAGCCCGCAAAGGGGTCGTAGGGGTGGCCCATCTTGGGCTGTCCGGGAACGGCCTGCGAGGGGTGGTGGAGGGAGTTGGAGGAGAGCGAACCGTAGCCCTGGTGCTCGTGGGGCATCTGCTGCCCCATGGGGTTGGGCTGGCCCTGGGGGAAGCCACAGTCCCCCAGGCCCTCCAGCCCGTCCGAGAACAGGTTGGCGTCGTCCCCGAACAGGCTCAACATCCCTGGGTCGGCCATGGCTGCTGGGGACCTGGCGGCTGGGGGGAGCGGAGCTCCAGGGAATCTGCGCTCACACAGAGGTGGATGTCCTCAAAGCCGCTAATCCGCTAACTAATCTGCAGCATGTCACTCCATATTTCCCTAATTCTCTCAGAGAATGAGAACGCAGTGTCAGGCAAAGCCAGGTTATGGGACCTGGAGGGAGGGAGAGGAGAGCGGTAGGAAGAGGACAGAGAAGGGGAAGAGAGAGATAGGAACATTAGAATTGGCTATATCAGGTCAATTGTGCAACGCTACCCCTGTTCTTTAACCTAACTGAAATAGATTTCTTAAAAAGTGGCACGTTTAGCAGTTTAATCAGTTGTAAATGCCCCCCCCCCCATAGCCCTTTCATCCCCATCCCCCACCACCCCATCCCACCTCTGTTTCCATTTACTTTCAAACAAAAGATTTTCTTCCAACACACACACACCAAGCCTAAACTCATTCATTCTTTAGAATGGGTTGTTGGTTGGAAAAGAACAAAGGCCTGGGCAGAAGCAGGGGTGTTTAAACAGCAGCAGCTGCCAGATCAGCCCAGCAGATGTGAGAATACAAGGAGGGGAGCCACCTGCTCAAGCGTGTGTGTTTTGTTGGGCAGAGGAGTGAGAGAGGCAGAGCTCAAGTGTGAGTGTGTAAGAGTGAGTGCATACATGTATATTTTGTTTGTGTGTGTTTCTGGGTGCATCACGAGTGAGTGGGGCTGCACGAATAAATAAAATGTTTAATAGAAATCGCAATATTGACTGTGCAACATCCATACCGCCAGATGCAGCGACATTTTGAAACGCCACAGCCGTCTAATGCCTTTTTTTTAAACTTTAGATTTATTGCTCAAGTTGACGGAGTTCTCGCTCAGTCTCTTGAGCGCTGCCCAATCCCACACACACAAAACCCGCCCCGTCACTCAAGCAGGCAGTTCCTGGTGCTCGAGCTGCACTCTGCATGCACTGACTAAACAGTGAGCAGTCAACTGATTTTGAAACAACGCAGTTTTCCACTTTGCTTCTTTATTTAAATCCAAGTTTTCTATTTTATACTACTTGTTTGTGTACCTTTCTCTCTGCAAAACTCTAGTTAGTTAGTCTTAGCAAGCTGCAAATGTACCTAGAAAACATGCGTTAGCCCCTTACGCTAATCGCTAGCTAGCAAAATCCACTTATCTTGCTTCCAAACCTTTGCTCTTATACAGGCTGGTACCAGCGGTGAAATACATCAGCACTGCTTGTGCAGCTCGTTCTTAAATGAGCGGGGGAAAGGCAAAAAAATATTCAAAAAAAGAAATCTGGCTGAATGTACCCATCTATTTAAACCCAATTAAGGTCCCCTGGGAAACACTGACCAACAATTTGGTTCCTACTCAGTCACAACCATCTCCCTTACTTCCATTGTCATACCAAACAAAACTGCATTCTCACTGTATTCCAACCATAAAACTAGAATGATCATTCTAATTTTAATGGTTCCAAAAGTTTAGCCAAGTGCAAAATAGCAATATTTTGTAAAAAAACTAAACGCAATTAGATTTTACACCCATATCGTGCATCCCCTAACCATGCGTGTCCTCAACCTGCGCGTCCCCTGAGCTCTGTAATCAGATGAGCTGGCGGTATTATGGAGGTGTGAGATAAACCAGGCGGAAAGGAGAGCTAGCACAGGGATTGGGTGTCCAACTCAACACGTGACGTGTGTTTATGTGTGGGCATGTGCGTGTTAGGCTTGAGGCGGAGTAGGGCCCTATGAAAGCAGCGTTAGAGTCCAGACATTAAAACGGAATTCAACAATATTACATTTATTGACCTTAGTAGGAAATAAACTGAATCTATTGGACTTATTAGAAAAAACATTCATTTACCCAAGTGAATCCTAAGACAAAATGCGTCAGTGATACGTATTTTCATGCAACTTCCTGAAACATTAGCGATGATGCTAATGATAACCTTCTTCTGGTAGAGATGGAAAAGGCTTTCCCGAAAACCTTCTCACTTAAAAGTTAACGCCAAAGTAGTCCAGCCTACCTGGCAGAACGCCATCATGATTATTTACGTCAATCCAGTGGCCATTTGTTTTGCAAACTCTGCAATCACATGAGCATTACAGCAACACCGCTTAACGAAACAATGGCTCTTCCTGGTGTGCACTTGCACTACATTTCCCAGACCTCAAAAATAGTCTCCTGATGTGGTTTAAACATTGTTGAACTTAGAACAACATTAACCTTGAATGTTCTATTTTTTAAATGTGAGTTTGAGAGCCCTAAGAAAAAAGTGGAAAATAGACACATGGAAAAATAAAACAGAACTAAATCAGCCAAAAATTGGATCCTAGTGTAAGCTTGAGTATGTGAAGGGGATCGTGTAGGCTTGTGTGTGTGTGTGTGTGTGTCACAGTACTTACTATGTAGCTTGGGTGCACGAGTGGGGAGGAGGAATGTGTCCAAAACTTCAACACTTCACTTCCCCCACTAGAGAATCCCCACCTCCTCTCTTCATTCCCCTCCCTCTGCCCCACCCCAAACGTTCCTTTCTTTCAAGCCTCTCCACATGGTTGCTAGCATCAGCCCCACCCACTACTACCACTGACCTTTCTAGTCAATGAGGAGAGGGGAAGCTATTTCCTGCTAAACAGCAACTCTTCAAAAAGGGTACATTAGCATACCGGTAAGCCTTCGCAAAACACAATTCAGACACTGAATTTCACCTTCTCAAACTCAAAAAGGAAAGACATCGCAAAGTAAAGGAAGAGAATGATGCTCGCAAGTTGCAACACAACAAAGTTGCTTTAGCAACAACCTTAGACAAACGGAATTCAAATAAAAATTTGCTGGGCGACTCACTAGATGAAGAAAGAACAAACTGTAACAGATCTCTAAAGACAAACCACAACACAGCGGGGAGTGTTGACACACAGAGAGAGAGAGAGAAAGAGCGAGAGAGTGACGAAACATGATTGAGTAGGAAGCGTGCGTAATGTCACATCCGTAGTTAGCCACCAATGTGGCGGAGAGTGGAGTGACATGCCTGGAGCTGTCAGACTTCCTGTTTATTGTGGTGAATAGACTCATTCCACGGCCGCCATGTAGGCCTATGCAGTAACAAAGATATAGTAACAGATATTAGGGCTGTGACCGTCATGGAATTTTGGATAACGATAATTGAGCAGACAAAATTACAGCGGTCACCAAAATAACTGTCAGAATAGCAAAATATATATTTTTTATTACGCATTGTTTCTTGTCTCCTGACTGCACGTGCTGCCATAGAAGTAGAATGAATCAAACAGGAGTCCCATTTCAAGTCAATGATGGCATATTGGCGAGTGTACCATAGGAGCAGGAAGTAACATTTTCTAAAACGTGCTGTGATATACTGATTCAACTCAACTGACGTTACAAAAAACATATTACAGTGAATGAGCTATATCAGTTAGCCTGAATGACAAGCCTACATTACCATAGACATTGCTTCACAATACCAGGCAGCCATTGCGAGTGTCCTAAGGATGTGACAAATGGTCCATTTTTCTTTATGTTTATACCACCATTTTGTTATTGGTGCTCTGTTAAAATGATAAAATTCCATGTGAATTCACAATTCAGCTGGCAGCAACTGTTAGGTTGTCACAGTGCGTCCCTTTCAGATGGTCAAGCACTGCACCTGTACTACCATTAGTGTACCTCAACTCCACCTCGCAAAGTTTGCATTTCCTTCTCATCGTAATGCCATAAAGGACTTCGCTGCTGTTGCTTGTCTTTTCTCTGCCATTTTTCCAACTGGTGGAGACGACTCCAAAATAATTGATTACTCGACTCACATTTGAGTCTCTAGAAATCAACTCCTAAGATTCAGTATTTTTGGAACGGAGGAGACTGATCAGTTGCCGTAATTCCGAGAACACAAACACTTGCATCTTTCATAGACGAGGGACGGAGAAAGAGGGGAGAGGCACAGTATAGGCAGGTCGGCCACTAGGCAGACAGAGTCGGAACCATGAACAAGGCCCATCTAACAGCAATCAAGAGATGTATATCACAATGGAATGCTGCATCTCGCAATGGTTCACAACATCAGTAAAGCAGGGCCTATCATCAATGAATTGGCTACGATATTCTACACACAGACTGAACACACACCCGCATCATTAGCCATTAGCCAAAAGAAAGAGCAGGCGAGCCAGTGTGAGGGACAGAAAGGAGGGGGCAAGCAGGAAGAAATGTGCACATAGGTCTGGGTAATCCGTATCTCGCAAGGTCTTGTATGCCTCTCAGATTCACCAAAGTAGCCTAAAGTTAGCCTATTCCTCTCTGGTATTATTTAAATGTCCTAACTTTAGGCTACAAACAGAAAATAATCTGTTTTGTGATAACTGCACTTGTGATCTAAGCTGATGTATGTTTACGGTTATTTTACGGTCTTCATCCATAACCGTCGGTTATAAGGTACTTGAGCCAGCCCTAGGAGCTAAAATACAACATAGGCTATAGTAGTTTCTTAAATCTACACAAGTGATTGAACATTGCTTCTAAACCATCATATAGGCCTACAGCAGACTACGACATATTACACTACTTACTCTTCATCTACAGAGTCAACTACAATTATACACCCACCATCATGCTCTTTAACTTGCCCTGTGTTGTTTATTTCAGCCACACAGCAGAAGCACAGTGAAAATGAAGCAGTAGGTAAATGGCCATAGCAATCAACAACTACACTTATAAATTCATTTAAAAAGTCACTTGGGCCCGTGAGGGAAACACTCAAGAAGAACGAGAGAGAAAGAGGACGTTCTTCAAAATAAAATGATTGGGAAACTATTCCGTGCTTTGGCCTACATTTCACCAGATTGAGCCTTGTTATGATTTAAACGTCCCAGAATGAGAGCCGAGGGCTCCAGTGTGGCGGGCCTGTGGGCCCTGTGTCGCCGTGACAGCACTAGCCGCTTTTATCACCTCACAGCTACTGCTAAGAGCAGGAAGAGGAGTTGCCCTGCTTCCTCTCCTCCTGGCCCATAAATCACCTCTCCTCCCATTAAGCAGCTCAGCTCCTCCAGCACAGAGAGCTCCCACAGCCTCCCTATGACATTGCACTGTGGGGGAGGAGATGAGACGGTGTGTGTGCGTGGGGAGGAGTGTGTGTATCCATGTGCAGGGTGGTGTGTGTGTGTAGGGAAGTAGGATAGTGTGGGGGGGGGGGGGGGGGGGCGAGCGAGGTGCGCAGCGGGGCCATGCCAAAAGCAAATTTGAATCCCTGTGATCAGATTTGGCGTCTAAGCCGGAGGGCTGACCGTTCACCTAATTCCCTCTAGAGTGACAGATGTGGCTCAGTGCCAGGGCCTTCTCTACGTCTCTCCCTTCCTCTCGCTCTCTCTGGTAGGAGGGCTACGCCCGGGTGTGTGCGTGTCTGAGAGGGAGGGGCTAAGGTGTATCAGTGAGAGGGAGTGGAGTGGGAGAGAGAACAAGCTATAGGAAGAGTAAAAGACGGAGCAAGTGAGAGGTGGAGTGGGAGAGAGTTCAATCCGCAGGCTGGGTGCCGACCAATGTGTGTTTGGTGATGTGCGAGTGTGCGGTCAGGCATGCCCTGATGCAGGAGAGACAACAGAGTTACCTGCCCGTACAAACACAGAGCCAGACCACCACAGCCATCCTTCAATATCAGACATGCACATTCCCACCACCACTTGCTCTCTCTTGGGGTTAGACTATGTGTTGTCGACTCATCACAAGGGATGTGAAGAAAAACAACAACATTTTTCCTACCGTTTAAACACTTTTTTTTTTTTTTGCAGTTTTCTGTTAAAACGATAACAAAAACGCATAGAATTCCACGTGAATTCACAATGCACCTGCGCTAATGCCAGCGACAGTTTGGGCCTGTCCCTTTCAGATGGTTAACATGCGGACTAGAGCGGGCACGCGTCTGCATGTTGATTTTGTCCATCCATACCAGACGCGATCAGCACACATTGGTTGAAGTAGCAAAAAACAAACTATATTAAATTTGGGGACAGGTAAAGAAAAAAAAGACATTTTCATAGACATTAAGCTAGCTAGCTTTTGCTAGCTAATTTGTCCTGGGATATAAACATTGGGTTGTTTTACCTGAAATGCAAAAGGTTATTTTTTCTGAATCTCTGTAGAATTTTGACCCATTTTGAGTCACAAAATCAGGTGTACTCTAATCCAACAATTAAAACACAGATAAAAGGGGAAACCTAGTTAGTTTCTAGTAATCTCTCCTCCATAGAAAAATAGTAAAAATAAAGAAATGCCCTGGAATGAGTAGGTGTCCAAACTTTTGATTAGTACTCTGTCATTTTTGGTTTGGACATTTAAAAGCAAATCTGAACGAGAGATATTGTGCAAATGAACAAAGTTAAGACGCATGCTTGTCTGAAGGAAGAACAGTACAGGCTTTGGAGCAGCATGTGTACACGCTGTGTCGGTGTTGAGTCGAGTTGGTAGGGCAACGGTCTGCCTGCACTGCTCGGAGAAGATGGGGAAAGAGCAGAAGGGTCAAGAACTGAGAGGAGAAAAAAATGCAAGGAAATCAAAAGATTTCTGTACAGCTGCCACTGCAAACTAATCCAAAAGGGCTATGACTTTTCAAACAAAGCTAACATAATGATGCCCCGTCACCTCATTAATTCAGCCACTTAGATAACAAGCAAGTTAAACTTAGGGGTCGCTATAACGCAGAATTTTTCCACGCAGGAAAAATAAGAAACGCAACGAAGACCTAAAAAGCTTCTTATTGTAATTTCTGCTCGGCTTCAGACGAATTCTGTGCTTCAGTTGCACTTCACTTGGAGGACAATTGACAAATGGGCATTCTATCAGCAGTCAACACTTGGACTGGTGTGTACCTACTTTTTTCAGGTCCTTTCCTCAGTGTAGCCAGTCCACTTTTCTCCAGTATAATGCAAGATTAACTTCAAGCAAAACATAAGGAAATGTAGCCGGTTACATTCTATGATAAACATTAGAAATGATGCCCATGCATCGTTTTGCAAAAATACCTTGCTTTTTCATTGTAAACTCTTACTTGTGTGGCTGCCAGACAAATAGTGTTGCACTTGTTGTCATCTGATGAAAATGAATCAATTTTCTACACTAATGTATTTTCTATGAAGGAAAACTATAGTTGCATGTCCCCAATCACTACTGTAAATGTTTTTTTTTTTTAAAACACTTGACTTTCAATACAAAATGCACACCCTTTAATACACAGCTGGAATCACCTGCTCCCTCTTTCTCCTATTGTTCTAATTACAAACAAGACTGGCTCAACTTCTCTGGGGAACAACAGTAAGCTTCAAAATGTAAAATAATGTGACAGGTGAAATGAAGAACGCAATCTGCTTTATCTCCTAACGTATTTCACAAGTTGACTGCTTTACTTGACTTAAGTAGCTACAATTTTTTTTTTAATCTAGTTAACAGTATTGAAAAACCATCCCGTGGCCATTTCCAAATACCCCCATATACGGTATACAACCCAAGCCTTCAACAAAACACAGAACTGTGCACTAGGCTTATCTATCTGCAATCAAAAGCATTCTCTCGCAATGGAATGCTGTATCTTGCAATTTTTTGGCTTGCAAGGTCTCGCAAATTTAGTAAAGCAGGGCCTATCATCAACGAATAGGCTAAGATAGAGATGAGCAAGATGCAACCCTTTGCTCTCACACAGTACCTGCGCAAGTGCACAGGTTCACAGCGTGGTAGCAAGGGCACCAAAACAGTGGCGATTTTTTTGCCTCGTTTAACCACACACATAGAAAAAGCTAGAATTGAGTACCTTGAAATAGTAACATCCTGTTACATTCTGAAAATGTGGCCATACTTTTAAATCTCAAGTCATGTTTTTTGCTTGACTGCACTGAGCCACCAATTTTCTTTTACCTCATAATGACTTCGTTGACATAGAAAAAAACAGGCTTAGTTTGATCTAAAGTAACTTCAATGCGGTAGCTAGTGTAAGCCTTAAAGCGCTTATCTAGCTATGGTTCAGCTAAAGATTAGCATTCAGCTACAGCTAGCTAGCAAGTTAGCTTGCTAACGTTACATAGCTGTGTAGCCTATATAATAATGACACTGATAACATTACTGTACTTTTACATTTGTATATCATTATTGATATGCTAACGTTACTTGATCATGAAGCATGTTAGTTAGCTAGCTAGCTGGAGTAAGCTGTGCATTGTCAGCTAATTTAATGTGTACAGATGAGAAAATAAACTAATTGACTGCACATGGTTGTGGATTGCTGCATTATTGAAGAGTGTAATATAGTACTCCTATTGTAATATGTTTAGGAAGAAAGGTTGCTCGGATTGTTAAATCATACGTGCTTACTTGCTAGTGTCTACTGTGATATTTATGGTCAATTTGAGCTTTGGACAAAGAATTTAGCGTTACCCGCCGCAATGAAAGGTAATGCAATGATGTAATGTGAATTGAAAAGTAGAAATCTCTGGCCACGCTGCTCCTCAGACGCCATCTCTCGTAGTGGGAATAGGGAGGAAATTGACCCACTATGCCGTTTACTTTGCACCTACTTCATATGGCTGAGTCAATATTTAAATTACACTATTTTCCCTATCCTATCGTCTAGTTAGGCTATAACACAGAAAATGTTTTGTTATAACACCACTGTGATTAGTTTTGTGGAAAAATAATAATAAAATAGATTTCGATTAAGGATTTTCCCTTGTGGTTAAGATCCTAATTTCATTTAAATGCTCACACCCATACTCAGGACTACTTTTATTTTTTTACACTAGAACATCCTAACCATAACTGCTAGTCGACAGCTCTGTCTCAGTAACTACCATTGCACTCGAAACTCGAGTTACAAAATGGACTGTAGCAAGCTGAAAAAGCAACAGAATAGAGGGACTAGTTATTTCCTCCTCTACTCTCTTGATGGTTGAAAATGACACTTCTGTCCAGGAAATCCCCAAAATGTAAACAGGAGGCATTTCCTGTGGGCCACATACTGGGCCTGGTTGGGAGGCCATGTCACATACTACAACAATACAATTTTTACTTTATCACCAACACCAACAGTCAATGCATCATAATAATAGCCTTTCATTAGAAATACCATCAGAACATGGCCTGGTACATGGATGGTAGGCAGACCGTGTGGGAGAGGGAAGTTGTAAAGTTGATTGTGTCAGATTGCGTGACCATAGGTCTTTTCATAAGAGGTACTCTGCTGTTCTGGTTTGAAGGCTGGCTCTCCCAACTGCTGTGCTGCTATTGACAAGAGCACCAGAGCGACAAACACACAGACAAGTTTATAGGGGGAGGACTGTTAAATTCAAATGAGAAAAAACAGACACCACAAGTATCAATCTGCACCGTATCATGGTTGGAAACTTCCTGAATTATTGTTTGTTTCATACGCAAAAGGTCTGATTCAAGTCAGAACAGATTAGTGAAGACAGACGTTTCCAAAATGATCTTGTCCACGCCTTTCAACCAAGCCAAAATAAAACTATCGGAGCACTCCCAAGAAATTCTCTTTCGACATGGGAGCAAATTTCTGCCCCTTAATTTTACAAGACTACAGAAGCAGCAAGCCTACTTCACAAACATCCTAAGTTAATAACGGCTTATGTTCTTTATCTTTAATGATAACACAAATTAGGTAAAATGTGAGATTAGTAAGCAAGCTTAACTAAGAGAAGAGTTTCACTTCAGGGTGTCTGAACTAGTTGTTAAAGGGGCTGTGTCCTCAAGGAATCATCATGCTACAAGAAGAACGCCTGGTCCAAGTTTGTTGGCTACTGGCTGGACCTCTGCTTGGCTAGACTTATGCTTATCCAATATGACACTAAGTCATTTTCACTTGACATGTTGAAAAGATAACCTGCAAAAACTATTTGAAGACAAGTGTAACCTTAAGGATCAGTTAGAAGACAAATTACTTCTGAAGTGTCCTAACCAAACTGTAAACATTTCAAGATGAATTGTCGTAATAAACCGTCTGCGCTTTTCTTTGTAGATTCAAAGCAGAGTGAAGTTCAATTGAATAAACACTGCCAGTCTAACTTCCAAAAGCTAACCACACTTACTCCAAAACCAAAAGTTATGGTCACAGAGGTCTTATTTTTGAACATATGAAATTACTCATAATATGAATAAAAGGCCCTACAGAGGTTTTAATTTCTGGGTCCCACTAATCCAGGGCTATGTGATTCAGCAGTGGCCTTAAGAGCCCTGTGGACTGCCATGGTATGGTAGAACCACCTGTGGTGTCTCCCTCTCTGAGCCCTAGCCCCAGAGTACAGGCAGTGCATCAGGTCCCAGCAAGGGGCTAGCTCTCCAGAGGCACACCACCAGCATTCCTTTTATCTACCCTACCCCCTTCCAGGGCCCCCTCCTTACCTAACCCACTAAAAACTCCCTCCCTCCACCTACCCCACAAGGCATGCGCCTGAGCATATTTTATACCTCTGCTCCACGGGGGGGGGGGGCATGCTGATGTGCGTGTGCAGATGGGGAAGAGGGTATGGATGTGTCTGTTGTGGGTAGCTAACTGCACAAAGACAGTGTTTGAATGTGACTGGATGTGAGCAGTGGGGCGATTGAGTAGGGGGGCAGGGGGGGCTGAGGTGCGAGCAATATGCTTGGGCTGGGATTTGAGTGAGGGGGCAGAGGGGCAGAGGGAATCTGGTTGTTTTACGCACGGCTGCCTTGTTAATGGGCCTTTATTTTTTCTTTAGAGCAGGGAGGGGGAAAACAGGAAGGAGTTCTGTTTATGCAATCTGCTCTCCACTTTAAACATGTGGGCTTAATATCTGCCGAAAAAAATATCACTGTCCAAATCAGAGGCCTTTTGTGGTTAAACGTGGGGCAAAGGAGGAGTAAGAGGTTGTATGTGTGTACATGTGAAAGGTAGAAACAGTCGGCATGGGGAATAGAAGAGGTTGTCAGTGATATATTCAGCAGAACGTTGACCTTGACTCCAAGGAAACAGCACCACAACGCCTTCCGCTTTGGCACTCCTCGTCTGACTGGCTGCCCAACAGCTGAGGTACCTGCTGCAGGGTCAGCCGGGGTAAAAGCCCCTTTGTGTCAGCCCGTTGTTGGCCTGGGGCAGGAGGGGGAGAAAGAGGAGTTAACTTCCTGTCAAGGATGTCTGGCCCAGGAGAAGAAAAACATAGAAAGATGTGGAAGAAGAGAAAAGTAGGGTTGGGCAGAATGCAGGTCCATATACAGTCACACCATTTCTGTCCCTTACGAAAATGAATTTGTTGCAGCAATCTCCCTGCAAATTTGCTTCCAACTAAATAGTGTGCCACAAAATGTTGCCAGAACTTTGCAAATGTTTGCCACTAGTGGTGAATCTGTGGCAACAATATTTATTGCCACTAGAGGCAAACTGTTTACCAGAAGTCGTTTCTGGTGAACACATGACTTCCAAGACCAATCAGGGGAATTTGAAAAATCTGTTGGAAAATGGAAACCAAGCTATCAAGTTAGCTACCTACCAAAGTTGTCCGGTGAGTGTCTAACTTATTAAATCTTCCTAATAAACTGTATAATTGTGTTAGTTAATTGATGCCTAGTTAGCAATCTCATGTCATATAATGAAAAATGTTGATGGCAGTTTTAATCTGTCAGCGCCACTGACTGGCTAGCGCCTAGCTAGCTATCTGACGTTAGCTATCATATTTTTGCACAACTGTGATGGCAAATCATTAGCTAGCTTAAACACATTTTTAGCTGAATATGTTTGTCTTTTAATACCAATATGCTAGTGTCACTGTTCACTAGCATGTTAGCTAGCACAACAGTTAAGGTAGCAACAACATGAGCTAACTTGACATCAAAACTTCACTTTTGCAAATGATATCCTTCTCCTACCCGTGGTGTTGGAAGAGGCTGTACCGGGAGGAGGATGCATCAACACCCTGGAAAGATGGTGGTGCACTCCCTCATAACACAGTGATAAATAGCTGTACTTTAGCCGAGTTTCGTTTGCAAACCTAGGATCATGTGCAATTACAGGTTATTCGTATCTAATAAAACTAGGCTAGATCATACTAAGTTTGTTCCTATAAAATGTTATAGTTATGTTGAGATGACATTTGAGCAATTAACTGGTGCCGAAAATAACATGTGCAATGCTAGTCTTAATATGGTACATTTGACAGTTTACCAGACGAACAGTTCAAACACCCAAAACCTCCATTTATCCCTCCGTTTTCCAAGAATCAATTGCAGGATTCCCGGGGCCTCCCAGAGGAGCTAAATCATTTCCCAGAAAGACGGCTGACCCGACCATGCTGAAAAGTATTCAGTCAGTCAGCGGCTGGGTGGGAGGTGGTGGGCTAGACCAACCCATGCGCAGGAGAAGGCTGGAAGGATGGAGCCTCCAGCCAGGGTTAGTGGTTTTAAGACACTCCCTCAGGGCAGATGATTTCTGTCCGTGTCTGTCCTGATGCACTTCTGACGGAACGAAACAGACCGTGAGCTAGGCCTACACGTTGTTCCCAACACCCTGATCAACAGTCAGGTATTTTCATCATGTAAAATGGTTACGGTTGGGATGAGGGTTCGAGGTAAACTGACCCCAGATCTGTGGTTAAGGGCGTGAGGGACAGGAAGAGGATTACCCTGGGTCAGGATGGGGAGGAGAGAGTGTGCCTCACTTCCTCTTCCACTGCTACTCTGTGTACACTGTAGAGGCTACATTCACTTTCCACTTCAGTGGTGGTACTCAATTGTCATGAACTGTGCATCCTTTTCTGCTGCTGCACTGATAGCACTGGACAGGTGAAAGCGATCCCTTGTTGGTCTTCTGCCGTATTGCTTTCACCCATCATTTCAAATTGATGAAGGAAGGACCTACTTAGGCTAAGTCTATAAAAGGTCTGTAAATCTCCTCTAGGCTATATTGAGATTCATTATCTCTCAGATCTTAACACTTAACCACTATACTGAATCTCGGCTGTGACTGTGCCGTTGTTTGAATGAGGGGATAGTATTGTTGCCTGGCTCCCCAAACGCCCTGCTCTGGCCAAATGCTATGCTACTTCACCCACGTTAGTTTTTTCTTCACAATGGGTCTGGATCCGAGTCCCTCCGACAATTTCTAGAACGCAAGCGCATTCTAAGCATTCTGATTGGTCCAAGAGCCAGAACACAAGTGGGTAAAGCTGCGTTTGGAAAATGGGTCATTGGCTTCGATACGCTGGTTAGAGATGATCCAATCACTCATGACTTTGTTTTGTACAACACCCCTAATTTTGACATCGCCACACAGATGACAACGATGGCAATCTGTGACTGAAGTATGTTGTGAACAGAGCAGCAGAAGAATTCCGGTTGATTAGTCAGGCAAATAGTACTGAGGGAAATGGCAATTCAATGAATGAATGGATAGACAGAGGGGAAAAAGCCTCTACTTCAGCCATAATAACTAGATGGAGCGACTGCTGTATGAAAATTAGCCATCTAGAAATACATATAGTCGACAAAGCTTCCTCGCATGAGCCATACAACGATGATTAGAGTGAATAACATTTCATCTTATCAGCTGTGGCCAATCTATAATATGTTCTGTTTAGAAGAAAGGAACTGACACACAAACAAGGCTTAGGGGCTGGCTAGTCTACACTTCAGATAGAAGCAGCATCTCAAATATTCCCTTCAAGAAGAGTGGTCCATAAGGCCAGGACTATGGGAGGTAGAAAGGTGGTGCAAGAGAGGGATGGAGGGAGGGAGGTGGGACAGCGGGGGCTGCTTTTACAGGCACAACAGGCCACCACAACACTTCTGCAAACCCCGGACCTGGAGAGGAGTGGCAGCGAGGAGCAGAGCGGCGGGGCGCGAGGGACATGACAGAACTATGCTCAACTTCTTCCACTGAGAGGAGCAACAACTGCCACATAACTTAACAAAATGGCAGCCATAACAATAAGTGGTCAGATCAGATCCACACAGACAGTGCCCATTGTATTCATACAAGGGCTCAGTTGGGATTGAGAGTACCTCTGACACTGGGGATCAGATGAGAATGCCGAGACAGGATTAGGACTGCAGTTCCAGGTCAAGGTGTTAGCCAATAGGAGCAAGGCAGGGAAGAAAGATGGGCCTACACAGCAGGTGTGTTTCTGACACACATTACTGTAACACAATAAATCCTGGTTTGAATCTGAATGTAAATACATTAGGTCTACATTTAGAGATTTGTATGCCACTCAAACTGCTGTGGCAACAATCAGACTGATTTAGTGGATATGGAGGAGAATGAAGTACCTTTCCTTTTACACACGGGCTTATATGAAATGATAACCCTTTATTCCCCCACAAATCTGCCAAAATACCATTATTGACTCTTTCAAGTGAGAAATTTTCTAAGGATAGCGTGCCAGCTAACTGCCTCTTCAAACGGTGCCTCTGAGCAACTTAAATTGTCATAACAATACTTTACCAATTAAGTCCCAGTAGTAGTAGTTTGAATAATATATAACAACATATGCCAGGGATCATCAACTAGATTCAGTAGTGGGCCCATTTTTTCTTGAGCGGATGGTCAGAAAATAATTACAAATAATTTGTTGACTGCAAATTAACCGCAATAAGCCCAAACAGATATATTTGACTAAAACAATTTCTAACCTTGCTTACATTTGTATAAGATCACATGTGAATATATTACACACTGGAATACTTGGGAACAGATTTCCAAAATTAAAATCACTTGGAACTGATTTCATGGTGTTGTTACAGTCCAACTTCCAACAATGAAGTTTAAAATCAAACGTGTTTTTTGGCCTCAGAAAACTTTGGCTCGCGGGCCACCAGTTGGGGAACCCTGATATATGCCATTTAACAAACTTTTATACAAAGTGAATTACACTGCATACATTTTACATATGGTGGTCCCGGGAATCGAACCTACTACACTGGCGTTACCAGCGCCATGCTCTACCAACTGAGCAACAAAGGACCACTGTGCAACTGAAACCAGGAGTTAATGTAACAGTATTGCTTCCGTCCCTCTCCTTGTCCCCACCTGGGCTCGAACCAGTTACCCTCTGAACACAATTGCCTCCCATTAAGCATCGTTACCCATTCCTCCACAACTGCCATGGCCCTAGATTGAAAACGCAACTAGTGCGCACTGCTAATTAGCTAGCCATTTCATACCGGTTACATAAAGACACTTTGGACGGGCTACAGCTTCCCAGTATGCATTGCTCTACTCATCAAAGCGGGGTGACGGAAACAATGCTAATTTTTACAGCAGAAAAAAATGTCGCTGTACACAAGGCCCCCCAGTGTTCAATGGGGCAACTGTCTTAAAATGGTCAAAATGGCTACATCGAATTTGTATTTCAACTATCTTGCATTTTAAGTTTAGTTTCTCGAGGCTGGCCTTTAGGGATCCACGGTGTATGCTGGTTAGGGTCCTGTAGTTACATATGCGGCTAAGATCTGTGACTGGGTTTTGTATCTTAAAATAACAAAAACATGATTGGGATTTAAGAGCATTGTTTATACGCTTACATGATACTTCTAGACTTCAAATCTTGTCAAACCACAGGTTCCAGACAAAAGATAGAGATGAACCTGCATAATATCATTCAAAATGTTGTCATAGGGAGAATAGATACTTTTCAAAGTACACTTGAGGCAGGATGGAGCAGAAATTCCAAGTTCATCATCCTGCAAATGAGCTTGAACTAATACATGACCCTGAAAAAATGTACCATCATGTTTTCAGTTATACATTTAAAAGAAATGTTTAGAGCTAATAAACTGCTTTATGATAACGGTTTTGCAAAAACAGTTGACTAGTAGTGGGGTACAAAAACTTAATTCTATAGCACTGGTGCCATTGCCACAAACTTTTGTTCAACAGAACCCCACCGCACCATACCCGGCCCCTTCATAAAGTCAACGCAGCTATATAAGCCAGCCGGAAAGCAGTACCTCAACAACCACAAGAAAATGCAGGCTATGGGAGAAGCCACAATACTGAATAACATCTGTCCCGCCCGACATACCCCGGGCCTCTTATCTGTTGGCGGAGTGGGCCGACATACATTAGAAGCTGCCATCTTAGGTTAGAGACTTCGCAAAAGGTGGGGGTAGTACTTCGGTGATATTTCATGGGATTCTCGATTATCAATTAACGTAGCTTGTTCGTTCAACAAAAACATCGTTATTTGCTATGCGAATAGTTTTCGTTAAATATCTATTCGTTCTTGTTCTATTATGAAAGGTTGCAAGTAGACACTGGCAACACGCATTATGCGAACTATAGTTGACCGATTACAACATAATGGAGAAGGAGAGCAACACGGTCGGGAAAATTTTGGAAACGAATGTCAGCTTGTATTTAGAAATTCAGCCACCCACAATACAGCAGCAGGTGTTTTAAAATCGAAAAACGCTGGATGAACAGAGGGTAACAAGTTAAGAAAGTTCTCCATAATACTGTAGCTACACATCTCTTGATAAACAAGCCCTCTTATCAAACTTCAAAACGCGGAAACGCATGAAACAAACTGCAACCGGTTTGCTTGCTGTTGAACAAAGTGGCATTCGCCATCAAAGTAGCCCATTAGCACATTATTAGCCTTTGGGCTAGCAGCAAGACAATGAGGGCTATGATACAGTGGTCAAATGTTGGCTACAAGCGCAACTTCACTATCAGCAATGGGCCACCTCCAACTAGCTAGCAGCAGGCTAATTAGGCTACATTATTAAGCACGTTTAGGACGGAAACGCACCGCTAACCTCGGGTTATTCTCTTCAAAATACGAAATTCTCTCGAACCATCGAAGCTTAAACTCCGTGTTTTGATTAAAGCCATTGTACTTTAACAATTATATGGATCTATCTGGGCGAAAAGATAGAAGGCTAACTAAACAGGGATGACCGTCTGGCCTCAAGCAACCCCCTGTCCATCGTCCTATAAAACACTACGGACAGGCTACTTTTCACCCCGTCGTTATCAAGTTAAATCCCATGTGAATACAATCAATTTATGAAATACAAGTTGAACTTTAGTCACAAAATCCGATTGTGTGGTTTGCAATAACAAATTGCTTATTTGTCACAGTGCATCCAGGGAATCTCCCTCGCGCTAGCAATCTATACTAAGGTTACTCACTCATTCATCTCGGCCACTGACTCACCTCTACGTTCGAGCCACCTCGTGTCTCACTAGCTAGCTCAACACACAATTAGCTAACCCAAGCTAACGAACACTCACTCTTGCCTATTGTATTACAAAGAAAAAAGTCACAATTCAACATTTCCAAACTCAAGTTGTTCACATTTGTCTGTGCTTACTGAGCGAGCTCACCGTGTTAGCTAATATTCTTCACTTGGTGAAAAAACTCAGGACTCACTCTACTCAGTGCAGCGGGTTACGAGCTAAACTTGCTAACTGTAGTTAGCATTTTAACATGGTAATTTACGGACGTTCAATGACTTGTTCTAAATGAGAAAAGGGGAACACAATTCCCTTTTCAGAATAAGTTTTCCACAAAGTTGTTTGCTAAATAGACGTCCCAGCTACCATACCAACTTCCATGGTAGATTAAAAGTCGATTGTAAGTGGGGATCTAGTTTTCAAACATTACTATAAATTGGTTATTTACAGGTAAGAGTAACACACAACTAGCTCATTTACCATGTGAACAAACTGAACTGAGAGAGTACGGAATCCAACCATTTAAAAAGAGCATTGCTCGCTTACCCAACAAGCTTGGTCAGTTCAGGGTTTCGCAAATTAACTCCCGTAGTAGCTATCTCCAGTAAATTCCTTTCTGGTCCGTTTATAAATAAATTCAAGTTATTTTATAATGTTCGGCGTGTCGTTATCCCTTCCTCACCGACTCTGCCTCTCTCCTTTGTGTTAATTTCACTCAAATCGAGTTTAATCCGATCGATTCCGGCGGTCGCGTTCTCGAGTCCTCTCCTCCAGACATTCGCTCACCTTCTACGGGTAGGGGGCGCGTTCATGGCTCCAATGGATAAACATGCGTGCGCGTGATGACCCTACTGGGCTGTGACGAATGTGCGCTTTATTATTCATTTATTGTAGACGCTATTAAAGATATATCTTTTCATTTCTTATTTATTTAGGGTTGTAGGAGTTATTCATACATTTAGTGGTCATTTTGTACATCAGTTTCCCTGTCTACAGATGCTAATAAAGCGTGGCAGAGCAGAGTTGTGTAACAGAGTAAGAAAACATGTGTCGTGGATTCAAGTTGCTTCTCAAATGATAAACCCTATCACTTTTCAGGGGATAATAAAATATCTCTCTCTCTCCTTATATATATATATAGATAGATAGATAGATAGATAGATAAAAAACGGTTTCAACCTGAAATGATGGACCTGTAAAAGCTCAACACGAGTTTAAGACAAGCGTTCTCAAATGAAATGGATCTGTACCACCTGCAATGAGTGGATGTTTTTTATTTGTGTATGGTGCATCAGTTCGACCCCGAGAATTGATTTTCCTAATTCCATGTCAACTGCAGATTAATAATTATGATAGAGATGGACATCATGCACATTTACGATTCGTATTTACATATTTGCTCTTCTACCGAGGGAGCCTATTATTCTACTTGGTCCCTTGGGCACGCGCAAGGCCAACCCGAGACCCTGTGGATTTCAGAGTAGTTTCAGACCTTTTTTTTACCACAGTAAAAAGCTTAACACGTGCAACAAATTGCGATAGAAATATATCAAGATGAAGAAATACGCCTTTCACACAATCACACTTTTGTGAAGGTCTCTTCCTTGATGCATTGCACACTACCGTACATACGAATCATCAGGCAAGTAACCCGGATGTCCCTTGCGCGGCCATTCATTTGCTTATCATAACAATCTGCCCCACAAGACTTGTGTATTTGAAGGTGCACGCACTCCCTTTCTGTATGCCCAATGTCCTCTCAAATCCACTGTTTATTTACCTTATGCTTGTAAATGTTCCAATGGATTACTTAAACATTTTGAAGTTTTTTGCACAACATTTACTAGTTTGTCTTTAAAAATACATGTAGTTTGTGCTTGTGGGTATAATTTGCCTGTGAGAAGGCCATCTTGATTTCACATCTACTCTAATTGCATTTCACTAAAATCAAACTTTCATTTTCGAAATGGTTAATAAAATGAATGCAGGCATACTACCTCTACCGTTTCAGATGGCTCACTAATCTGTTCAACACAAGCTTTTCACATTTCGTTCCTTTACAGCTTTGAAAAGTAGGTCATGAGAATGTAAGGATTTGATCATGTGAGTTCACCTTTAACATCAGAAACTGTTGCTGTGCATGACCACCAACAAAAGCCCATTTCAAGTTACATCCAAATGTTGGGGAATATAATGGGGATGAATAAAACAAATATCTCATGAACTGTCTCTATGGCTGACTGCAATCCATTCCCACCTGAAACTAATTTGCTATACTGTAAGCCTATTTGAGAAACACCCAGCGCAGTGTTACTTTCAGATTGGTGGTGAAATTAGTATTTTCAGTAAGTAATGTTTAAATATTCAGTAATAAGCACATAGGAGGCCAAGAAATGAAATCACATTTGATGTGAAAATATTTGAATTGCACCCCATTGGTTGCCTATACCTGAGAAGCATGCAATGTAGAGCAGAGAAGTGTGTTGTAAAACCAGTTGAATTGGTACTGGCTGCATGTGGCCCCCCTTTAGATCATGTTGATATTAGGGAGAGGGTGCGGTGATCATTTGGGAACGAAGCCTGAAATTCCAAAACTCCACACAGCTCTGAGGACATGCATTCTTTGTGTTTCACTTTATATATCGAGAAATCAAAGCTACAATACAGTATGGATCCATATATAATTGTTTCATTCATATACCAACACAGACACACAGAAAATAACTATAGGGGACCAGAGGCAAAATATCAATTCTAAAAAGTAAATTACAAAATGTACATTTTAAACATAGCAATTTTTTTCCCCACATGACAATCAAATGATATTTCAGTTTAGAATGTTTTATTATAGTTTATTGTGATAGCATTTTTTCATTTTTAAGAAGAACCAACACAGCAAATAAATGTCGAGGGGGTCACATAGATACTCCAGGTTTGGCTTTTCCCTTGCCCCTCTGACGACAGACGAGATGTTCACCATAATATCTACTAACAGAACGCACAGCCAAAGAAAGCAAGGCTGTACAGAGCCACTCACACACACCTACAGGAAAACGCTGCTCTGCACCGACGCTCCACAGCGGACTGCATGAAAAACAAATTCCTGAAGAGAAAAAAATATATATGCAGGCTTGTATGTATAAATAGATATACGCAGGTTGTTTGTGTGTAAGGACACATGTATGCATTTAAGCATGCATGTACTGTCTAAATCTGTGTATGTATACATTTAGAGTATGCAATGTGTGTTTTAATGTAAGAATGTGTCTATGAGCATGTATAAGAATACGCAAAATGAAGTTACTGGAATGATTCCGCCGCAACCTGGTTATGTTTTTCTCCTATTTTCTTCTGCTTTCCCAATCTTTCCGTTAAGGCAAACAGCTGAGATCTCTTATCCGAGCAGAGGTGATCAAATTCTGGTATTTGTGGATATTAAACACAGGTAAACACAAAATGTTGGCATTAAAACAGATAGATGCAGAATATTGAGCCAGAGTTTCTATACACAGTCATAGCAGATCTAGGGCACAGAGATAGAGAGGGGGACGGCAGGTGGCAGGACAAAAAGTAAATTAAGTAAAATATTATCTTAAAATGGTGTCAAAGCAGGTTTTTTTTTTTTTTTTTTTAGCAATACTGTTGCAGTTTCAAGCTCTATTCGTACAGTATAGATGTTCCCAGCAAATTCATCAAAGAATTCTTGCTTGGTCAACACACACTAAAGCAAGAAAGGATAACTGTAACTATATATACACACAGAATGTGACTGATAAATACAGATTTAAAAGAGTCCTGCTTTTTTTTTCTCTCCTTTTCTTTTAACTTCACTTTAAACATGGCCGCTACTTCACACAGCTGTTTCTTTTATTTCAAACTTCGAGTTCACCCCACTTCCCCAAAGCTTTCTTTCTCCCACATGAAACCGATTAAAATACTATCGATGACCAACATTGTAGTGTTAAATACAATTAAGCTTTTAAGTCAAAAGGGAAGGGAAAAAAAACAAAATCCTTACTTGGGAGTGAAAAAAAAAGACGTGATCCACAACTGTCTGACAAATGTACAGATCGATATGATGAGCCCCAATCCTAAAGCACTCTGCCTGTTTTAACACAACAGTAACAACCTATCAATCTACAACCAAGACAGGCTCCAATGCTCTTATACAGGGGCATGTTTTGCACCAGGACCAGGGTACTTTAATGTGTTTTGCTTGGTATTTTTGACTGACAGACACCTAGTACACAATTAGACTCTCCATTGGCAAGGCTGTGGGGAGGGGTTAAGAAAATGTTAGTGAGCCCGACCAGTCCAGTAGAAACACAAGGGGCGGGGCAAGGTGGGGTGGTATGGGACAGAGGGGCGAGGGGTGTTCAGCAGCATCCCCCTCCGGCCTGTTGACCCCCCTGGCTACCGGAGAGAGTGGAGTTGGTGGTAGCGTGCTGGGGCCCGATCTTAATGCCGTTAGCCTGCCGAGACAAAACCACAACACAATGCAACCAGTTAGTGGATTCAGGCAGTCAGGAAAATGGATCGTGATGGTCAGGTGTGATTTGATGATTCAAGTTTGAGTGTTGTTTGTGTTTTTATGGGGTGGATGAATTGGACATCATAACAAGCAATATCAATGGTGACAAATTCTCTTTGGCTCACAGTCACAGTCCTTTGTGTGGGAGAGATGTGTACACACACGCACACACACACAGCAGCAGCCAGCGGCACTTTCATCCATCGCACTGCTTTCATCTCCCCAGCCCTTCAGTGGCTGAAGAGAGCGCAGAGCGGCGGAAAGGCGGCACTCCACTGTGAGCCTGGGCTGCTGTGGTTTTCAGCAGTAGTAGTAGTAGTAGCTCTTAAGGAAACTCTGCATCGCTCTAAATCAGATTTATAGTGTTAAGGGAAGAGGAGGAGGTGGAGGGGGTTTCTCACTACGTTTGCCAGTGAGCGTCAGGGATTCTAGCCAGGGCTTCCCCCTTCGTCAGTCAGCTGATGCGGTTTGGACCGTGTGCCTGGCCTCGTTTTTTTCTCTCTCCCCCTCTTTCTTTTTTTTACTCTTTCCTACTACTCTAATAAAAAGCATACCCAATGGCTGCGCAGGGGCTCGCCTCCTTCAGGCTGGCTGTAACCTTGTGGGATGTGAGGAATTTATGCGCTGGCCAGTAGCCAGGGCTAGCGGAGTGAGGGAAGGAGGGAGAGAGGGAGGGAGGGAGGGGAGAAAGGAGAAACGGAAGAACACACGGTGGAAGTTTTGCTTGGCAGACTGGAACCTGCTCTGCTTCTTCTCTCCCTCCTTTAGAGAAAGATGGAGTGTGGGCTGCTGCAAATAAGCCTCTGCCTCGAAAATATGAAGCGCAGAGGACGCATCGTCTCGCAGAACTATGTGGCGACGTAATAGGTTTAGCTAGCGAACCCAATAGCTTTCTGGCCTTCAAAATGACCTTTGTTAGATAGGACTATATCCAACGGCTGTTCTGTAAAGGTGTTATCCTTATTTACGGCCTCTTCACTCGGTTTATGACGTGGGCTTAGGGCACTACAAAAGGAGCAAGGGTGTTTTACCACTTGCCCATACCTCAGTTGATGACTTATAACGAAAAAGCTAAGCTATGTCAAGAAGATGGTATTTGTCAAAAAGTTGCAGTGTACAAAATGGACACCAAAAGAGTTTTTCTATCATGTTAAATTACCTCATTGTTGATGTCGAAGACACCCTCCTGAATCTTCTCGTATATCTCCTTCGCTGTGTTGATGAATGCCTGAAAAAGGAGACATAGCCAAATTAGTACAGGATCAGAGCTAAAATCCACACAACACAAACTAGACGTGACACTTAGATTAAAGAAACCAAGCCTCGGACCAATCAAACCATATAAACTCAGCAAAAAATGAAACGTCCCTTTTTCAGGACACCGTCTTTGAAAGATAATTAGTAAAAATCCAAATAACTTCACAGATCTTCATTGTAAAGGGTTTAAACACTGTTTCCCATGCTTATTCAATGACCCATAAACAATTAATGAACATGCACCTGTGGAACGGTCGTTAAGACACAGCTTACAGACGGTAGGCAATTAAGGTCACAGTTATGGAAACTTAGGACACTAAAGAGGCCTTTCTACTGACTCTGAAAAACACCAAAAGAAAGATGCCCAGGGTCCCTGCTCATCTGCGTGAAAGTGCCTTAGGCATGCTGCAAGGAGGCATGAGGACTACATGTGTGGCCAGGGCAATAAATTGCAATGTCCGTACTGTGAGACACCTAAGACAGCGCTACAGGGAAACAGGACGGACAGCCGATTGTCCTCTCAGTGGCAGACCACGTGTAACAACACCTGCACAGGATCGGTACATCCGAACATCACACCTGCGGGACAGGTACAGGATGGCAACAACTGCCCGAATTACACCAGGAATGCACAATCCCTCCATCAGTGCTCAGACTGTCCGCAATAGGCTGAGAGAGGCTGGACTGAGGGCTTGTAGGTCTGCTGTAAGGCAGGTCCTCACCAGACATCACCGGCAACAACGTCGCCTACGGGCACAAACCCACCGTTGTTGGACCAGATAGGACCAGAAAAAGTGTTCTTCACTGACGAGTTGCGGTTTTGTCTCACCAGGGGTGATGGTCAGATTCGCGTTTATCGTTGAAGGAATGAGCGTTACACTGAGGCCTGTACTCTGGAGCAGGATCGATTTGGAGGTGGAGGGTCCGTCGTGGTCTGGGGCGGTGTGTCACAGCATCATCGGATTGAGCTTGTTGTCATTGCAGGCAATTTCAACGCTGTGCGTTACAGGGAAGACATCCTCCTCCCTCATGTCGTACCCTTCCTGCAGGCTCATCCTGACATGACCCTCCAGCATGACAATGCCACCAGCCATACTGCTTGTTCTGTGTGTGATTTCCTGCAAGACAGGAATGTCAGTCTTCTGCCATGGCCAACGAAGAGCCTGGATCTCAATCCCATTGAGCATGTCAAGGACCTGTTGTATCGGAGGGTGAGGGCTAGGGCCATTCCCCACAGAACTGTCCAGGAACTTGCAAGTGCCTCGGTGGAAGAGTAGGGTAACATCTCTGGCAAATCTGGTGCTGTCCATGAGGAGGAGATGCACTGCAGTGCACCAGATTCTGACTGTAACTTTTGATTTTGACACCCCCCCCCCCCCTTTGTTCAGGGACACATTATTCCATTTCTGTTAGTCACATGTCTGTGGAACTTGTTCAGTTTACATCTCAGTTGTTGAATCTTGTTATGTTCATATAAAACGCAGTTGACAGTGAGAGGACCTTTTTTTTTGCTTATATATATATATATATAGTCTCGTTGACTGAATAAGCTCTAAAGAGTGGGATATACAGGAGTTTAGGATGAGAGGCATTAGCACGAGGCTCTGGCTCGTTGCCACAGAAAATCAATCTACAGCACTCCGCTGTAAGAACGACGCGAGTAGACGTATAAACAGAGAAAAATCATCAACTGTAATGATGAATTGGGCCTGTACGATCGGTTTCTTTTTTGGTTGTACAGTACAAACATTCAAAGACCATTGAATTGGGAGTTTTAGCCTGAATTTACACCCTAGTTTAGGCCGTATAATCATAACCTTATGTACACCTCAAAAACAAGCCTAGGGCAGGACCCCTCTCTACAGTAAATACTGACTGAAATTCATATTTTTAGCACGGAGTGAGGCCTACTGCGGAATCTGAAAACAAATGTCCACCTCAGCTCAGGAGGCCCGGCCTGGTCCTGTCTCTACCCTCCCTGCCTCTTCATGCATTAACATATTAAACAGCAACAGATGTTTCCCTCCGCCTGAGGCAGAGCGCCCCCACCTGGCCATAGAGACACAGGGCATAACCCAGGGACCCAGCATTAGCCTCAGCACAGGCAGAGAGCATATCTCTCTTCATATAGTGCTTACCGTAGGGTCAATGGAATATAAAGAATGTCCCCCCACCCACCATGTCTTCTAAAAGATGAGGCATGATTGGCTTTCAGCTGTCGCGGCGGACAGTGGAGCAGAGGAGGGGGGAGGGGAGGTTATGAATATGGATGAGCTATAAGTGGGCGATGTACACGTCACGTCGCGGAGAGGGAGATGGAGATGGAGGAGGAGAGGTATCGGGAGGATTCAGGGGACACTAATGAGACAAATTAATCATACCAGGGGTTTCTGCAGCAGGGAAGGGGTAAAGGCAGAGAGGGGGGGGGGTTCTATAAACCAGTCTCTCCATGCCTTAAATCCTCAGAAAGAGTCTGGCTACCCAGCACGCTGGAGAACAGACGTGCATGTGCGCGTTGGTGTGTGTATTTGTCTGAGCAAGAAAGGGGGGGTATATTAATGGGCAAACGTGTGAGTGTGAGAAAATGATGTTGACAACACACACAATAAATAGCACAGTGTGAGCAGGAGGTACCTCTTCTACGTTGGATGCAGTCTTGGCGGAGGTCTCCATGAAGATGAGGCCGTGCTCTCTGGCAAAGGCCTCCCCCTCCTCCTTCTTCACCTCTCTCCTGGACTCCAGGTCACTATGGGTACAAAAAAAATAAAAATACACAAAAACACTTGATATATACAGTACCATAGACCTGCGTTACGCTAGTACGGTCTTGTGCTTTGCACCAAATGATCTGCTAATTCATTCTGTCACTTTTGCCAGTTGGGAGATATGTCATCTAACGAGAGGAGACAAGAGCACACAGAGGGAGCAGGGGCTGTGAAACTGGGTGGGCGCATTTCAATTGTCTAAAATGACTACTTTTTCCCTTTCCTTCATCAGCAATTATATCATAAAATTGACCCGGTGAAAGCAAATTACACAGTCAAGCATCCACCATTTTGATTTGACATCATCAATAGATCTGAAAGTGTAGGTTAAGAAGAGGAAATTAGGAAAGGGTGCCATTTCAGACTTTTGAGGCGCACCCCGTTTAGCCATGGCAACCATGACAGGGTTGTTCGGTAACTATGAGTGACGGGGAGATGAATCTGACCTCTTGTTCCCAATGAGCATGATGACCATGTTGGAGTTGGAATGTTGGCGAGCGTCCTCTAACCAGGTTGTCAAGTGGTTGAAGGTGTCCCTTCTGTAATAAAAAGAACATTGGAGCAACACTGAGCATAAGAACACAATACATTGTCCTTTCCTAGTAAACTAATGCATACAAACGTAAATCATTAGGTGAATGTAGGTCCCTTTTGGAACAACAAAAGTGGATCTACATGAGCATAATAAAGAACATTGGGCGGGAGACATTGCATTCAATTAAATCCCAATGTATTATACAAACATCAATCTCAGTCGCTCTAACTACGGTTAAACTGAATTAGCTGGATAAGAGATTACTTTTCCTTTCCTCCTAAACAAATGCATTAAAAATACATCATTCTTATTATTATTATTTTTATCTGTCAAGAGCAACAGTCATGACCTGAATCCTAAGGGAGGACCTTGAGTGAGGAAAGTTGACTTAGTTACCATAGGGGTCCTAGTGTTTATATAGAATGATGAGGCCTGGGAAGAAAATGGCCGCAAGACTGACCTTGTGATGTCGTACACTAGCAGGGCGCCGGCTGCCCCTCTGTAGTAGGACCGGGTGATTGAGCGGAAGGATTCTTGGCCGGCCTGAGAAAAAAAAAAAACACACACACACACACAAAGACGCTCAGTTAAAGTAAAGACAGAGCTCAGCACTGAAGCACAGTAACCTATAGTTAAAGGGTACAAAGAAGAGCCAGCAGTAGCACAAAACAGTAGAAGCAGTAGTAGCAGGGTTAGGCTATTTTATGTTTGCATCGTCTAGTGACGATTGTTTGACAGCCATTATCGATGGTGACAACATCGTGATGTCACAAACGATGGTTTAGCATATTTGAATTTGACTACACCTCCGGAGTCCGCCAGCGCACAACAGTGCAGCGAACACACAGCAGGGCAAAACAGGAGTAGTAACTATCAATATAGTATCAACTCTTAAAAGGAGTCTTACTCCAAGTACTCAAGGGTGTGTTGAGACAGACAAAATGCTACGGTGTCTGGTACACAGTATTACTAGGGTCAGGGGTTCTTCTGAGCCAAGGTTCTGAAAAACTCCTGGCTCTAGCAATGTTTTACTCATTCATGACATGCCTAGTCCCTACCCCCGGTCCCTACCCCAGCCCGACTCCTCCGGTCCCGGATTCCCCAGCCCCCACTCCTCCGGACCCGGACCTCCCAGCCCCTACCCCACTCCTCCGGTCCAGGACCTCCCAGCCCCTACCCCACTCCTCCGGTCCAGGACCTCCCAGCCCCTACCCCACTCCTCCGGTCCAGGACCTCCCAGCCCCTACCCCACTCCTCCGGTCCAGGACCTCCCAGCCCCTACCCCACTCCTCCGGTCCAGGACCTCCCAGCCCCTACCCCACTCCTCCGGTCCAGGACCTCCCAGCCCCTACCCCACTCCTCCGGACCAGGACCTCCCAGCCCCTACCCCACTCCTCCGGACCAGGACCTCCCAGCCCCTACCCCACTCCTCCGGTCCAGGACCTCCCAGCCCCTACCCCACTCCTCCGGTCCAGGACCTCCCAGCCCCTACCCCACTCCTCCGGACCAGGACCTCCCAGCCCCTACCCCACTCCTCCGGACCAGGACCTCCCAGCCCCTACCCCACTCCTCCGGACCAGGACCTCCCAGCCCTACCCCACTCCTCCGGACCAGGACCTCCCAGCCCCTACCCCACTCCTCCGGACCAGGACCTCCCAGCCCCTACCCCACTCCCCGGCCAGACATCCCAGCCCTACCCCACTCCTCCGGACCAGGACCTCCCAGCCCTACCCCACTCCTCCGGACCAGGACCTCCCAGCCCCTACCCCACTCCTCCGGACCAGGACCTCCCAGCCCCTACCCCACTCCTCCGGACCAGGACCTCCCAGCCCCTACCCCACTCCTCCGGACCAGGACCTCCCAGCCCCTACCCCACTCCTCCGGACCAGGACCTCCCAGCCCCTACCCCACTCCTCCGGACCAGGACCTCCCAGCCCCTACCCCACTCCTCCGGACCAGGACCTCCCAGCCCCTACCCCACTCCTCCGGACCAGGACCTCCCAGCCCCTACCCCACTCCTCCGGACCAGGACCTCCCAGCCCCTACCCCACTCCTCCGGACCAGGACCTCCCAGCCCCTACCCCACTCCTCCGGACCAGGACCTCCCAGCCCCTACCCCACTCCTCCGGACCAGGACCTCCCAGCCCCTACCCCACTCCTCCGGACCAGGACCTCCCAGCCCCTACCCCACTCCTCCGGACCAGGACCTCCCAGCCCCTACCCCACTCCTCCGGACCAGGACCTCCCAGCCCCTACCCCACTCCTCCGGACCAGGACCTCCCAGCCCCTACCCCACTCCTCCGGACCAGGACCTCCCAGCCCCTACCCCACTCCTCCGGTCCAGGACCTCCCAGCCCCTACCCCACTCCTCCGGTCCAGGACCTCCCAGCCCCTACCCCACTCCTCCGGTCCAGGACCTCCCAGCCCCTACCCCACTCCTCCGGTCCAGGACCTCCCAGCCCCTACCCCACTCCTCCGGTCCAGGACCTCCCAGCCCCTACCCCACTCCTCCGGTCCAGGACCTCCCAGCCCCTACCCCACTCCTCCGGTCCAGGCTTCCTAGTCCCTACCCCACTCCTCCAGTCCAGGCTTCCTAGTCCCTACCCCACTCCTCCAGTCCAGGCTTCCTAGTCCCTACCCCACTCCTCCAGTCCAGGCTTCCTAGTCCCTACCCCACTCCTCCAGTCCAGGCTTCCTAGTCCCTACCCCACTCCTCCAGTCCAGGCTTCCTAGTCCCTACCCCACTCCTCCAGTCCAGGCTTCCTAGTCCCTACCCCACTCCTCCAGTCCAGGCTTCCTAGTCCCTACCCCACTCCTCCGGTCCAGGCTTCCTAGCCCCTACCCCACTCCTCCGGTCCAGGCTTCCCAGTGCCTTTCCCTAATCCATACACATTCCTAGCACAATAGAAATTCTCAACTAGAGCGCCATTATTCCAAAACCAAGCTTCCTGGTTTTCCCTCTGCAGCTAGGCAGAGCACAGGCAAGCCCCTGTCACAGTGTACAAAAGGCTCCTGTCTTTCTCTACGTCCCATCCCTGACTGACTGACTCCTCACAAACAAGGGGCCCACTGTGTTCCACACAGCCGATAATATAACGTGCTACCACTTTGGCCTATCACAACTCCCCGTTCTCTCGCTCGCCACAGTCAGTGGGTGGTTTGTAGAGCAGGCAGGCAGACAAGACCTGTCTATAGATACCATTGTCAGTGTTTGATAAGATGGCTTCCCTCTTCCCTGGATGGCTGCTGAGGACTATTGAGCCTGGATTTTCTCTACCTCATCTGTTCTGTTCTCTTCTGGCCTGGCAGCAGGTGAGTGCGAGCCAGGCAGCCAATGCTCCAGCACATTTGAATTCAATAAGGCCCAGTCAGTCCCTCCGTTAGTCCGTGGCAACAGTCCCCCGAGGCAGCTGCTAACATTGGAGCTAATGGAGGCCATTGTGAATAAATGATGAATGACACTTTTATGCCTGCCATCTGCCAGAGCTCAAAGGTTACAGGAAGGCCAGAAATGCAGATTTTGTCTATTACATCACCCCCAGGGCAGGCAGTGCCTCCCGGCTCCTCCTCCTGTGCACACACACACACACACACACAGACACCCACACACTGATAAGGCTACACGGCCAGTACACACACCCTGTGTTTGATTGTGACTCTGTCTTGGCAGGGTGGACATGTGGTGGTCTGGGATGTAGGCTAAACCACAGCGAATTCTAACGGAAGGGATATTCATAATGGTGTGTTGAAAATACCTATAAGATTTTGTTAGGTTGATAACCAAAGTTCGAACCCAGGTCTCCAGATATTACATTTACGTCATTTAGCAGACACTCTTCTCCAGTGCGACTTACAAGAGCAATTAGAGCAGGGCACATCGGCAGATTTTTCACCTGGTCGGCTCGGGGATTCGAACCAGCGGCCTTTTGGTTAGTGACCGGTCCAACGCTCTTTAAACCACTAAGCTACCTTCTCTCTCGGCATTAATTTCTGCTGAATTACAGCCTTACCTTTTTCATCAACCAAAATGCACCCAAGTTACCACGTGGCCTAGAAAGTACACAGCAGCAGGCACTACATCTGTGGCCCAGAAGGCCTCTCTAGGGCCTAGGACTCTACTACCACCACCCCCACCATCCATCAGCATTATTGCTGTGGGATTCTATTCTTATTAGTAGGGCTGTGTCTCCCCCTACAGGCCAACATACATACTACACCAGGTCATCTCCTGCAGCGTTCATATTTTCTCAGCACTGCACAGGGAATAATCACAAGCAAGGCACAATAAGAAACCTTAATTATCACTTCACACCTCAACCTTCACGTGTAAAACACCATTCAAAAACTCATAATAGAAAACGTCACAAGGACATAGCTGAGAGACTATTTGAAAAGAGGGTGAAACGTGTCAACAGCCAACTGACATAATGCTGTTGTGTAGTCGGTCATCCTTTCCTTTGCAACATGTCCATGCTGACACAGGGGGGGGGGGGGGGGGGGGGGGGGGCTAGTCCTGCTGTGCAAGAGTCCATTAGGGAGATACCCCATATTGGATCTAATATTTAAGACTATTTTAATGCTGTATGTGTTGAAGAGTTCAGAGAAGAAAAAAAACATATTAGACTTGTCTTGTTAGACTTGGTGGGTTATATTGGGTGAATTACACACTGAATGGGTGCCACTCATCATACGACATGGATGTGACCGTCACTACGTGGAAAACCTTTATCACTTTGATGATAAGATACATTAGTACAAAAACAGTACTCATACATTAATGATTACAGTTTACTCCTCATAAGTGCAATTCAGATAAGTTACAATTCCATTTAACTGTATCTGGACAGTATAATACTAGCTACATTTAGGGTGTCCAATAAATAAATAACAAAAAACACTGACCAATTTGTAAAATAATAATAATCCTTTCAACATTTTTATCCTTGTAGGATGACATTTTTTTTTGAAGTGGTAAAAAACAGGAAAATAGCATTGCTCATCTAGGCTGGACGCCGTGCGAGAATTAAAGCTAACTGACAGGCTCCCCGTTGAACTGGTCATCGTTCTTCTCGAACACGGAGGACGTAAAACAATAGGAGGTAAGACTGATATCGATTGAGACATTACATATTTTACTATACGCTTTTCATTAATGTGAAATTCCTGTTCATTTTCGATAACGTCTCACAAAAACAAGCGCATGTCTGAAATGTCAACGGAACACTGAGCGTACCGCAAGTTTTTCTATTTTCAAAGCCTTTAACTATTAATTCCACTCACGTCATGTTATTTTTGCGACCCCCAGAAACAACTTTGCAGACGACCGCCACATGTAAAAATCCTCAAAAGTTGCTGCGAGAACGCGGCACCGCTCTGCCAATAGAACTTGCACTTATTAGGTTACAAAATATAACTTTTTGGATATAAAGTTAATGAATCATATTTGTCTTGGTAAATGTGTTTATAACATAAGTGAAATGACCAAAGCGTTTGTTGAGCCACTCTGGGCAGAGTGGGTGGACATTAACACATTTTTCTTAATCGTTCCTGACAACTGGACGCTATCACAAACAGTCCCAAGGCGTTGCATAACGCCAATTTCAGTTGCACAACGTTTTGAAATAGAGTGCTACACGGTGCCCTAATGAATACCACCAAGGAGTCGACTGTATTCAGGTAAAATCACATCTGTTAATGTGGTACGGGGAAAGTATCTTACCGTGTCCCATATCTGCAGCTTGATCTGTTTGCCGTCTATAGTGATCATCCGCGCCCCAAACTCCACACCTGGGAAAGACACCCACCACCACCAGGTTACACAATCAGTCTACAACTCTACATGAAAACACTAAGTTGGTCCAGGAGTTTTTCCATGACCACGTGATCTGAGCAGATTTTTTTTTATAAATGGGCCCTAGTTCTAGGCTAGTATTTCATGGTCAGGAAAAAGTCCTGGTCTTAACCATAAGCTAGATACCAGCTTCCACCACAAATACGCCCTGGCTAAAAGCCTATTGTGCATCGCGGTTACATCAGAGATAGTGTAGTAGATCAGACACTGGCCAAACCGGTAGACATTAAATCATATTAAAATGCTAATACATCTAGCTCTCTCCTAATGCCAACACATCTCCCTCATCTTCACAGGTTAGACCAGAGGCGAGGGATGAAAATCCTTAAGAAATGCATTAATACGGTGATGGGATCTGAGCGGAATGCTGAGATGATTTAATTGAGGTCCCTCCAGTGCATCTAGGCAGTGCAGAAGCAGGATACATTTTAAATCCCAGTCGGTCATTAAACGTTATAATGAATAATGACATGTGTGATAAAGGAGTCTTACCGATAGTGAGGTCATGCACCGGCTGAAACCGCTTGTCTGTGAACTGTAATAATAGGCATGATTTCCCAACACCTGCAAAACAAACAACATGCACGGTTAAACAGAGGCACACACACATGAACAAATAGGTACAATTCTACAGTAAGGAAATTACACTCACATTTTTCACTTTCAAATTTCAAAGTTTAACAAACCATACAACTATGCACAATTTTTAGTTTTTGTACTTCACCCCTATTTCTCCTTAATATCCAACTAGCAGTTACAGTCTAGTCCCATCGCTGCAAATCCCCTACCGACTCGGGAGAGGCGAAGGTCGAGAGCCTTGCGTCCTCAGAAACACGACCCAGCCAAGGCCCACTGCTTCCTGACACACTGCTTGCTCAATCCGGAAGCCAGCCGCACCAATGTGTCGGAGGAAACGCCGTACAACTGGAGACCGGAATCAGCGTGCATGCGCCAGGCCTGCCACAAGGAGTCGCTAGAGCGCAATGGGACAAAGACATCCTGGCCGGCCAAACCCCCCCTAACCCGGACGACGCTTGGCCAATTGTGCCTTATGGGTCTCCCGATTGCGGCCGGCTGCAACAGCCCGGGATCAAACCCGGGTCTGTAGTGATGCAGTGCCTTAGACCGCTGCGCCACTCGGGAGGCTGCACAAGGACTACTTTTAACAATTCAGACAGAACATTAGACAAAAACACATTCAGTGGAAGAACAGTGAAGATGCAAAGTTTGGTAACAAAATGAGTTTATTCTGTCACCAAACTTAATGTGTACCGGTTTGGCCAGTGTCTGCACTGTTTGGCATACATTTTAAAGTGAAAAATCTGAGTCTCAGGGTAATTCCTTTACTGTGGAATTGCCCACAACTAACATTACCTAGTCACATACACACACTCTCTGTAAAACCAACCACTAGTCGGCTGTACCTGTGCCAAAAAAAGCGTGTCCTTTATAAATAGTGAACCAACAGGTTTTCAGCGCTTTTATTTCCACGACTGATCAAAACTCATTTTCTCATGCTCTCTCGTCCCTCTGCAGCAGACATAGTGAGCAATATCTTTGGAACATCAAATCGCAAAACATATAGCATTGTGAGAATTGTTTTATTTCACCTTTATTTATCCAGATAGGCCAGTGAAAGAGGTGTTGGCTTAGGGGATGACCAGTGAAATACACCTGCTGGAGCACATGCTACTGGTGGGTGTTGCTATGGTGACCAGTGAACTGAGATAAGGCAGAGCTTTACCTAGCAAAGACTTAGATGACCTGGAGCCAGTGGGTTTGGTGACAAATATGTAGCGAGGACCAGCCAACGAGAGCATACAGGTCGCAGTGGTGGGTAGTATATGGGGCTTTGGTGACAAAACGGATGGCACTGTGAAAGACTGCATCCAATTTACTGAGTACAGTGTTGGAGGCTAATTTGTAAACGACATCGCCGAAGTCAAGGATCGGTAGGATAGTCAATTTTACGAGGGTATGTTTGGCAGTATGAGTGAGGGAGCCTTGTTGCGAAATATGAAGCCGATTCTAGATTTAACGTTGGATTGGAGATGCTTAATGTGAGTCTGGAAGGAGAGTTTACAGTCTAACCAGACACCCAGGTATTTGTAGTTGTCCACGTATTCTAAGTCAGAACCGTCCAGAGTAGTGATGCTGGACGGGCGGGCGGGTGCGAGCAGCGATCGGTTGAAGAGCACACATTTCTTTTTACTAGCATTTAAGAGCAGTTGGAGGCCACTGGAGTGTTGTATGGCGTTTAAGCTATTTTGGAGGTTTGTTAGCACAGTATCCAAAGAAGGGCCAGATGTATACAGGATGGTGTCGTCTGCGTAGAGGTGGATCAAAGAATCACCTGCAGCAAGAGCGACATCATTGATATATACAGAGAAAAGAGTCAGCCCGAGAATTGAATCCTGTGGCACCCCCATGGAGACTGCCAGAGGTCCGGACAACAGGCCATCCGATTTGACACACTGAACTCTATCAGAGAAGTAGTTAGTGAACCAGGCAAGGTAGTCATTAGAGAAACCAAGGCTGTTGAGTCTGCCGATAAGGATACGGTGATCGACAGAGTCGAAAGCCTTGGCCAGGTCGATGAAGACGGCTGCACAGTACTGTCTTTTATCGATGGCGGTTACGATATCGTTTAGTACCTTGATCGTGGCTGAGAAAGTCAGGGTAGGATGGATATAGGTCTAACAGTTTGGGTCTAGAGTGTCTCCCCCTTTGAAGAGGGGGATGACCGCGGCCGCTTTCCAATCAATCACAATACATATCGTATCGGCACCTAAGTATCGTGATAATATCGTATTGTGAAGTCCCTGAATCTCTTTAATTTGACGTTAGACATCAGAGTAAGAGAAAGAGATTAAAATGTCTGACTGTATCGGGCCCTACAGCCCTCTGACTACACCCCCACAATGGTAGAGAAGCTCAGTCAGTCCGGCTGGAGCCTCGCTCTAGTTAGCATATCAAGAGGCTTCTGGCACATGGCTGGTCAAACAGGTAGAATTCTGATTGTCATGCGTTACTGGAGTTGATAGAGGATGCTTAAAACCACTGATTCAGGGTCAGATATTATTTCATGCCCTCAATGGTTCAGTTTGGGAGTGGGATAGTGTTATCTGATCTTAGATCTGGGATTAAGAAGAACGATCTATTCCAAGATTATTTCTTCAGAAGGATCTATATCAGAGGCCATGTCAACATGATGAGGACGCTCCTGATATGGATAAAATGGCCGGCCCCAATGTCAACCCACAAAATGTCAAATGCCACAACGCATGAGGTTGTTTGGTGTGACGAAACCAAGATACTCATAGGTAGCACTGACCATAATGAATGCAAGAATGTGGCTAAATCAACTTCTCACAAAGTAGACTCAAGGCCTAAATATAATGTGTGACGTGCTCCTGTGAGAGAAAATAATCAAACGTGACCGTGAAACACACCGCCACACAGTGGAGGGGGGGAGCTGTGAAAACCTGTGTGCTGCACCGCATGGTTACAACACAAACAGGTAGGGCCGGGACGATACCAGTATAGCAATACTCGTTAGTATTGTGGATTTAACTTCTTTAGGAAAACAGACCTAATGTTGGAAACAAATGTCATTATGTTGTCATCCAGAGTCACATTAATTTATTTTCCAAGATATAGAACAATATTTTACATACAGCAGGTTTTTGAGAACAAAGAGTTTGGTCTGCTTTGTATTTTAATTTTTTGCAATGGAAAACATATTGCGACGATACTGGTATCGTCAAAGCCCTTCAAACAGGTGAAACCTTCAGGACACCAGAGAAGGCTTTCATTAGTGTTTCTATGGGTTACCACTGCCGTTGCTAAGCAGGGGAGCCAGGGTGATGGAAGACACCATGAGAAGGATGTACAGAAACAACAAAGCAAAGTCACCATTACACAACGTTACCATGCACCTGCTAGCCAATCAGCCTCTAGCTCTGAATAGACGTGTGCATGTCGTTCTTTAGGGGTCAGGTCATTATCGTTAAAAACAAACAGTGGTACTGCTCATTCTAATTAGACCGGCCTGCCAAATCAAAGATTAGCCTAAGCAAGCTTTAGGCTAATTGCTATGTTGGAAATAATGAGATGAGCATATCATACTTTGAGGTGTGATTCTATCTAGGGTTCTGTGGTGCATATGGTTCTTTCAAAACAGCTGTTGCTTTTTCATGATAGGCCTATATTTTATTTAACCTTCAACTAGTCATTGTAAGCTAATTATTATTTACAAAGACAGCCTACGGCGGCCAAACACTAACCCGGACGAGGCTGGGCCAATTGTGCACCGCCCTATGGGGCTCCCAATCACGGCTGGTGGTGATACAGCCTGGAATCGAACCAGGGTGTGTAGTGACACCTCTAGCACTGAGATGCAGTGCCTTATACCGCTGCGCCACTTGGGAAACCCCTATATGCTAAGAAGCATTTAATTGTACTGTGTGTATTATGTGCATATGACAAATAAAATGTCACTCATTGAAATACTGCATTTGATTTGGCACTGATGTGAAAATAAACCGTTTCCTTTTCATCCAGTTGAAAATACTAGGTTATGCAGGCTGAGAAAAACATTCATCTTTTTGGACAGAAGGGGATTCTCCACCATCACCTTATCTAGCCTAGTAAACAACAACAGGATATATCTAACAGCTCCAACAGCTAGGACAGCCATACCTAAACTGCAGCCATGTAGAATGGGAATGAGCAATATGATAGCTTGGGTTGCAGGTGCTCACATGACGGCCCACAGTGAAGCTAGGGGATGACAGGTCTGTGGTGTTGCAACTGGACTGTTTACTGCTAGGCCTAGTACCAGAGGCAGAGAGGACAGCAGGAGCGATATCTGCTCCCAGCATGCTCTGTCTTTCAGAGGGAAAACTCCTATTTATAGATGTTTAATGATTGAGCAGTGTAATTTGGAGTTTCTGACTGGGAAAGAAATATTTCCTAGATGCTGAGGTCTAGGCGTTAAATGATTTTTGCACAGAAAGTGACATGGGCCTAGGCTACTTACAAAGTGGACAGAATATAGAGCTGGGACGATAAACCTAAAATGATTGGCACCAACCATACCCATCACTTATCGCAGACATTTTGCTGCTATCGTTTATGACGATAAGTACCCTATACTAGAGAAATGTGAAGTTTGAAATGAAATAAGTTCGCTAATATGGGTGATTGTTAATGGGACAATTGACGGCTACAACCATCAAACCAATAGTAATAGTTTAAAGGATGTGGTGCACATTGTTATAAACGTATCGTTCTATTTATCGTTATCGTATTAATCCAGGCAATTTACACAACATGACCAAAAGTATGTGGACACAGTATGCTCGTCAAACGTCTCATTCCAAAATCATGGGCATTAATATGGAGTTGGTCCCCCCTTTGCTGGTATAACAGCCTCCACTCTTCTGGGAAGGTTTTCCACTAGATGTTGGAACATTGCTGTGCGTGACTTGCTTCCATTCAACCACAAGAGCATTAGTGAGGTCGGGCACTGATGTTGGGCGAATAGGCCTGGCTTGCAGTCGACGTTCCAATTCATCTCAAAGGTGTTTATGGTCAGGGCTCTGTGCAGGCAAGTTCTTCCACACTGATCTCTACAAGCCCTTTCTGTATGGACCTCACTTTCTTCACAAGGACATTGTTGGAAGCACAGAATCATCTAGAATGTCATTGTAGGCTGCGGCGTTAAGATTTCCCTTTACTGGAACTAAGCGGCCTAGCCCAAACCATGAAAAACAGCCTCAGACCATTATTCCTCCTCCACCAAACTTCACAGTTGGCACTATGCATCGGGGCAGGTAGCGTTCTCCTGGCATCCACCAAACCCAGATTCATCTGTTGTACTGCCAGATGGTGAAGCGTGATTCATCACTCCAGAGAACACGTTACCACTGCTCCAGAGAGCAATGGCGCCGAGCTTTACACCACTCTAGCTGATGGCATTGCGCCTGGCAATCTTAAGCTTGTGTGCGACTGCTCGGCCATGGAAACCCATTTCACGAAGCTCCCGACGAACAGTTCTTGTCCTGACGTTGCTTCCAGAGGCAGTTTGGAATCCTGTAGTGAGTGTTGCAACCGAGGACATACGATTTTTACATGCTACGGGCTTCAGCACTTGGCGGGCCCATTCTGTGAGCTTGTGAGGTCTACCACCTTGCGGCTGAAGTGTTGTTGCTCCTAGATATTTCCACTTCACAATAATAACACTTACAGTTGACCGGGCAGCTCTAGCAGGGTAGACATTTGACAAAGCGACTTGTTGGAAAGGTGGCATCCTATGACGTTGCCACGTTGAAAGTCACTGAGCTCTTCAGTAAGGCCATTCTACTGCCAATGTTTGTCTACGGAGATTGCATGGCTGTGTGCTAAATTGTATACACCCATCAGCCGAATTTGAAGGTGTGTCCACATACTTTTGTATATATAGCGTATCGCAATATAGATTTTTGTCCATATCGCCCAGCTCTGCCAGAACATTCTTAAATAGTCTTTCCCAATAGTAACACACGTGCCTAAATTATAACTATACCACCCAACTAATCTCACGTTACATGACAGGCATTACTGATTCTGATCAAATTCATCATTAGACAAATGGAGTATGTGAATTCTTAGTCCATGACAGCAATAGTATTTAGAAGTAGGGCTTGGACTTTTTTTCTGTGAACTAAAAACTCATGGCCCTAGTTTCTGGTCAGGAAACTCTAGTAATGAGTAATTACACTAATAAACGTAAGGAGTAGGCCTAACTCTCCTGGATGTAGGCGAGTCTGGAAAATAATGCACTGACAGATTTGTACTACTCCTATATGCTAACCTCTGAGATTTGGGTTGGTAATGACATCTCATGTTTTGAAACAAGCATCATATGATATGCTGTCAGCAAATACTTCAAAGTCAAATTCTTCCCTTTCATCTTAGAGAAATGCAGGGGCTCAAGCTGGTAAATCTGTTATTGGCTTTCCTGGGTGCAGGATACACTTCCTTGATACTTTTAAACCGAGTAAATCAGTAGATCTTTACTTTTAAAAGACCTCATACAGCATTGAATGTGCAGGCCTTAGTGATCAATCAGTAAAGAGATGGAAGTCATAGCATCACTCCCTGTGGACTTGAGATACCAAAATGGTTACAGGTACACATAACATCAGGTGGACCAGCTGCATGTGTTTATTTCTCAGCATCATAGACTGACATTCTCTCTAGCCAGAGACATGTTACCTTTAACTATCTCAGTATATATTTTGCCCTGGGCAAAATGCTGAGCTATTAGGCTATTTCAACAAGGATCCGTGTTGAGCTGTTAAGCAACAGATTAATAATAACACTGATCTAACCAAATAAAACGAAGTAGCACATAGCTAACGTTAGTTGCACTGTTATTGATAAACAAGTACCTGCGTTGCCTGCTAAGTCAACCTTCGGGAAGATGATATATGCTTGCTTTGGCAGCATCCACGATATTTCTTCGGTTACCGTTCTAGACCTCGTCTAGCAACAACACATGACAGCAAACTGCGTAACATTATTGACACAATACCCGTGTATGAGTACATTATGTCAGTTATACAAGACCATGAAAGCCTAGACCGCTACTGTAAAACCCTAGCCATGGAGGCGGCCGTAGGAAACCGTACCAAAACTCTGTAAAACGCCATTTCGAGGGAGAGAGGACTTGTGGCCTTGTTTTGTGGCTCAGAGATATACGTTACAAGCTCGCAAAAAAAAACAGAAAGCCCAAAACATGGATGTGAATGAGTCCAAAGGGGCTGACATGGTCTGTGCAAGCACCCATGTCGTTTAAGTGCTGTCAAATTAGATAGCTGTTTACAGCGACATCAACAACAGTTAACGTTAGATACAGCTAGCTAACCAACGACATTAGCCTAGGCTAGTTAGCATTGTTAGCTTAGCACCCCACTCTCACAATGCACAGCGGAAAGACACTAGGCCGTCAGCTTGGTGTTTTCAACAGTTGCTAAATTAGCACACCAGCTGACCACAAATTGTGCGATGTGGTGGAAAATAATGTTTTCTTTTTCACGTTAAAGACAAGATAATGACATACTATTAACGCTGTTAGCAAGCGAGAAATATATATGTCATCCCACCCCTTGCGTCTCCGCTTTTACCACGTCACTGGACTCTCCACCACTGCGGAAATAAAAGATAGCGGTTAACGTTAGCTGTCGTTAGCAATCTTTGCTACCAGTGAATACTTACCCGTGTCTCCGATAATGATGTATTTGAAGAGGTACGCATATGCCATGGCCACTGGGTCCTGTGTCAACCTGCCTCGGCCGTTTACTGTGGCTTCGCTACTTAAAACTGTATGAAAATTGTCTATGTAACCGTCTCGGTAATCGTTATTGCGTTTCCTTGCTAGCCTTCTTTCTCTCTTCAAAGGGAAGGAACAATAAACACTTCCAAGCCTCTGCTGACGACGTCATATGTTCCGCCCTCGCCACGCACGCAAGAAAAAAGAAGAAGATTATTTTGCCCCCGGAAGTCCGTCAACTTGCCCTCACACCCAGTTCTTCTTTTTCTTCTTCTTTGGTATAATGGCGTTACCATAACCATTTGCCACTAACAGTTTTTTATTAAATATTATGTCACTTAGAAGACTCTTTTTTTTTTATCTCAATCTCAAATCAAATCAAATGTTATTGGTCATACACATGGTTATCAAATCACATTTTATTGGTCACATACACATGGTTAGCAGATGTTATTGCCAGTGTAGCGAAATGCTTGTAAAAATTATTAAAGTGACTAGTGTTCCATTTATTAAAGTGGCCAGTGATTTCAAGTCTGTATGTAGGCAGCAGCCTCTCTGTGTTAATGATGTTGTTTAACAGTCTGATGGCCTTGAGATAGAAGCTGTTTTTCAGTCTCTCGGTCCCAGCTTTGATGCACCTGTACTGACCTCGCCTTCTGGATGGTAGCGGGGTTAACAGGCAGTGGCTCGGGGGGATGTTGTCCTTGATGATCTTTTTGGCCTTCCTGTGACATCGGGTGCTGTAGGTGTCCTGGAGGGCAGGTAGTTTACCCCCGTGATGCATTATGCAGACCCCACTACCCTCTGGAGAGCCCTGTGGTTGTGGGCGGTGCAGTTGCCGTACCAGGCAGTGATACAGCCCGATAGGATGCTCAATCTACTGAATTTAACAATTTGTAAGACATCATTATTTGCATACGTTATAGGCTAGTTATTTAGACCTACACACAATGATGTAAGATAACCCAGCTAACAATTAGAATAAAATCAAAAGGGAGAGAGTATGTTTTTGTAATGTCCCCCTAATGTTTGGGTCCAGTTTTCTGTTAGTTATGGGAACATTCTATCTATGTTAGCAAAATCCTTCTGAGAACCATTTTAGCATATTTTGGAATATTCCATCAACGTCACATCATACACACCCTGCCAGAACATGGTTGCCATGTTCTCAGAATATAAGATATTAGTGTTCTAGACACATTTCATGAGAACGTTGAAAAAACATTCCTGTGTCCAGTTTTCTGAGGGTTAGGAGAATATTCCATTAACGTCTCACCAAACATACACAGAACATGGTTGCCATCTCAGAATGTAAGATATTAATATTATAGCCACGTTTCTTGGGAACATTCCAAAAACATTTCTGTGTATCAGTTGTCAGGATGTCACCTGATGGTCCCAAAGTAACGGTCTCCCCCAAAAAATGCATTATACATCATACCTTGTTACTATTGCCAAGCTCATCAAGACCCTGATTGGTGAACCACTGATCCATTTACAGCTCTTTTTGTCTGTTGGCAAGGTTAGGTATACACACAGTACTTTTAACATACAGCATTTTCAACTTACATATTTTACACACTTTGTCATACATTATTACGGTGTGCTTGTTCGTTTATACAGTAATTCAAACCTTAATTGGGGAGGACGGGATTGTGGTAATGGCTGGAGCGGAATCAGTGGAATGGCATCAAATACATCAATACATGGTTTCCATGTGTTTGATCCTATTACATTTAGGCAATTCCAGACATTATTATGCGCTGTCCTCCCCTCAGCAGCCTCCACTGCAGTAATTATTATTCAACATGTCCTCACCTGGGATTTGAACTCACAACCTCTAGGTTCACAGCATTCAGAGCTTTCTATTAGACCACCATGTCTGTGTCAGCTATCAGCTAATTAGAATTTTCTCTCATCATTGATTTGATTGACTTATTTCAACAATTTAAGGGCTTTCTGTAAAATTCTCTAATGTTGGTGGGGCATATTAACCTGTTTTAATGATGCTCCTGAATCACGATGATCAATAAAATATTTTCTTGAGTCTACTTTTAACAGAGCTGAGATTTACTTCAAAGTACATTCACCCTATTGCATAATAGGGAGGAGGTCAAAGACCTTGCAGGTTGGTGCCAGGATAACAACCTTTCCCTCAACGTGATCAAGACAAAGGAGATGATCGTGGACTACATGAAAAGGAGGGCGAAGCAGTGGTGTAAAGTACTTAAGTAATAATGCTTTAAAGTACTACTTAAGTAGTTTTTTGGGGTGTCTGTACTTTACTATTTATATTTTTGATAACTTTTACATTAACTTCACTACATTCCTAAAGAAAATCATGTACTTTTTACTCCATACAGTTTCCCTGACACCCAAAAGTACTCGTTACATTTTGTATGCTTAGCAGGACAGGAAAATGGTCCAATTCATACAAGAGAACATCCCTGGTCATCCCTACTACCTGATCTGGCGGATTCACTAAACACAAATGCTTCATTTGTAAATTATGTCTGAGTGTTGGAGTGTGTCCCTAGCTATCAGCAAATGAAAAAAAAACAAGAAGATGGTGCCGTCTGACTTGCTTAATATAAGGAATTTGAAATTATTTATACTTTTACTTATGATACTTAAGTACATTTTATCAATTACATTTACTTTTGATACTTAAGTATATTTAAAACCAAATACTTTTAGACTTTTACTCAAGTAGTATTTTACTGAGTGACTTTCACTTTTACTTTTTGCTATTTATGGTATCTTTACTTTTACTCAAGTATGACAATTGGATACTTTTTCCACCACTGGGGCCGAGCACGCCCCCATTCTCATCGACTGGGCTGTAGTGGAGCAGGTTGAGAGCTTCAAGTTTCTTGGTGTCCACATCACCAACGAACTGTCATGGTCCAAACACACCAAGACAGTCGTGAAGAGGGCATGACAATGCCTATTCCCCTTCAGGAGACTGAAAAGATTTGGCATGGGTCCTCAGATCCTCAAAAAGTTCTACAGCTTCACCATCGAGAGCATCCTGACTGGTTGCATCACCGCCTGGTATGGCAACTGCTCGACCTCTGTCCACAAGGCACTACAGAGGGTAGTACGTACGGCCCAGTACATCACTGGGGCCAAGCTTCCTGCCATCCAGGACCTCTATACCAGGCGGTGTCAGAGGAAGGCCTTAAAAATTGCCAAAGACTCCAGCCACCCTAGCCATAGACTGTTCTCTCTGCTACCGCATAGCAAGGGGTACCGGAGCACCAAGTTTACGTCCAAGAGGCTTCTTAACAGCTTCTACCACCAAACCATAAGACTCCTGAACAGCTAACCAAAGGGCTACCTGAACTATTTGCATTAACCCCCCCTCCCCATTTTTACACTACTGCTACTCTCTGTTTATTATCTATGCATAGTCACTTTACCTCTACCTACATGAACACTACTGTTCAAAAGTTTGGGGTCACACGTTTTTCGGGTACTATTTAATGAAGCTGCCAGTTGAGGACTTGTGAGGTGTCTGTTTCTCAAACTAGACACTCTAATGTACTTGTCCTCTTGCTCAGTTGTGCACTGGGGCCTCCACTCCTCTTTCTATTCTGACATTTCTAAGTGACCACAAACTTTTGAATGGTAATGTACATACAGTGCCTTGCAAAAGTATTCATCCCCCTCAGCGTTTTTCCTATTTTGTTGCATTACAACCTGTAATTTAAATAGATTTTTATTTGGATTTCATGTAATGGACATACGCAAAATAATCCAAATTGGTGAAGTGAATTGAAAAAATGTACTTGTTTCAAAAAATTCCCAAAAATGTAAAACTGAAAGTGGTGCAGGCATATGAATTCAACCCCTTTGCTATGAAGCCCCTAAATAAGATCTGGTGCAACCAATTACTTTCAGAAATCACATAATTAGTCTAAGTGTCACATGATCTGTCACATGATCAGGGTCAGGGACAAAGTTGTGGAGAAGTACAGATCAAGGTTGGGTTATAAAAAATATCAGAAACTTTGAACATCCCACGTAGCACCTTTAAATCCATTATTAAAAAATTGAATGAATATGGCACCACAACAAACCTGCCAAGAGATGGCCGCCTACCAAAACTCACGGACCAGGCAAAGACGGCATTAATCAAAGAGGCAACAAAGAGACCAAAGATAACCCTGAAGGAGCTGCAAAGCTCCACAGCGGAGATTGGAGTATCTGTCCATAGGACCACTTTAAGCCGTACACTCCACAGAGCTAGGCTTTACACAAGAGTGGCCAGAAAAAAGCTATTGCTTAAAGAAAAAAATAAGCAAACACGTTTGGTGTTTGCCAAAAGGCATATGGGAGACTCCCCAAACATATGGAAGAAGGTACTCTGGTCAGATGAGACTAAAGTTGAGCTTTTTGGCCATCAAGGAAAACGGTATGTCTGGCGCAAACCCAAAACCTCTCATCACCCGAAGAACAACATCTTCACAGTGAAGCATGGTGGTGGCAGCATCATGCTGTTGTCACGTCCTGACCATAGTAAGATGATATTTTCTATGGTAGAGTAGGTCAGGGCGTGACAGGGGGTGTTTTGTGTTTTTCTATGTTTTGTATTTCTATGTTTAGGTTCTAGTTTTCACTTTTCTATGTAGTTTTTTTGGGGGATGATCTCCAATTAGAGGCAGCTGGTCCTTGTTGTCTCTAATTGGAGATCATACTTAAGTAGGGTTTTTTTCTCCTGTGTTTGTGGGTAGTTGTCTTCTGTTTAGTTTTCTGTACCTGACAGAACTGTGCGCTTTCGTTTTCCCTTTGTTATTTTTTAATTAAAATAAATATTCATCATGAGCACTCAACACGCTGCGCTTTGGTCCTCTCTCTACGACAGCCGTTACAGCTGTGGGTATGTTTTTCATCGGGAGGGACTGGGAAACTGGTCAGAATTGAAGGAATGATGGATGGCACTAAATACAGGGAAATTCTTGAGGGAAACTTGTTTCGGTCTTCCAGAGATTTGAGACTGGGATGGAGGTTCACCTTCCAGCAGGACAATGACCCTAAGCATACTGCTAAAGTAACACTTGAGTGGTTTAAGGGGAAACATTTAAATGTCTTGGAATGGCCTAGTCAAAGCCCAGACCTTAATCTAGTTGAAAATCTGTCATATGACTTAAAGATTGCTGTACACCAGCAGAACCCATCCAACTTGAAGGAGCTGGAGCAGTTTTCCCTTGAATAATGGGCAAAAATCCCAGTGGCTAGATGTGCCAAGCTTATAGAGACATACTCCAAGAGACTTGAAGCTGTAATTGCTGCATAACGTGGCTCTACAAAGTATTGACTTTGGGGGGTGAATAGTTATGCATGCTCAAGTTTTCTGTTTTTTTGTCTTATTTCTTGTTTGTTTCACAAGAAAAAATATTTTGTATCTTCAAAGTGGTAGGCATGTTGTGTAAATCAAACGATACAAACCCCCCAAAAATCTATTTTAATTCCAGGTTGTAAGGCAATAAAATAGGAAAAATGCCAAGTGAGGTGAATACTTTCGCAAGCCACTGTATTACCTCGATTAACTTGTGCCCCCGCACATTGACTCTGTACCGGTACCCCCTGTATAAAGCCTCGTAAATGTTAATTTTATTCTTCCTCTTTAGTTATTTGCTATTTTCTTATTTTTTTCTCATGTTTATTTATTTCTTGTTTACTTCAGTTTATTTAGTAAATACTTTCTGAACTTATTTCTTTCTCAAAACTGCATTGTTGGTTAAGGGCTTGTAAGTAAGCATTTCTCTGTAAGGTCTACACCTGCTGTATCCGGCACATGTGACAAATACAATTTGATTTGATTTGACCTAACAAATTGTTTCAGATCTACACAAGAGCCTAGGGGTTAGGGGTTCTTCCAGACAGGATCTAACTACAATGGCCCAATAAGCACATGCCCTAGAGATATCCCTTATTGAGACAGTGGTGTTCGACATTGGTCCTGGTGGCCTAGGTTTAAAACCAGCTAGGGGTCATCCTACTCTCTCATTCTTAACAATATTTGTTAATGTCATTATTTGACAACAGTTACAACACACTACTGATGTAGTACAAAAAAAAATAATAATAGTAATGTATGAAATGTATGCATTCACTACTGTAAGTCGCTCTGGATAAGAGCGTCTGCTAAATGACTAAATTGTAATTGTAAATTGATGGAATTAAAATTAGATTCTCAATAAAAGATGGGAATCGGTAGAAATCGGCTGTTTGAAAGTCACTGATAAGGAATCACATCAGTTCTAGTCATTGCATTTCTATGTGTAACATTCCTAATTTGTTGCTGAAACATGGCCCAGGTGGTAGTGTTGCTTCTGATAGAACCATACCCAGAACATGGTTGCCATATTCTCAGAATATCAGAAATATGTATATCTATAGTAGCATGTCTGTACTTTCTCACGTTTACCATTTAAGCAATGATGATGCCAGTTATACCAAAACAATACACAACACAGAGTTCCATCTAAGGTTTTAATGCAGAAAAAAATACAAATTGCAACAGAATCACTTAGGACCAGTTTTGGGGGTAATAATTACTTACAGTAATATATTACAGTATACATTTTATGAGTAACAGAGTAATATAACGAGTTACTGTCTTCAAATATTGTAATATTATTAGATACTTTGTCAATGAACCCGTATATTACTTTCAGAAGCATGTCTCTTCCAGCGTGTTATATATACACTGAACATTAGGAACACCTTCCCAATATTGAGTTGCACCCTCTTCTGCCTTCAGAACAGCCTGAATTCATTGGGACATGGACTCTACAAGTTGTCAAAAGCGTTCCACAGGGATGCTGCCCCATGTTGACACCAATGCTTCCCACAGTTGTGTCAAGTTGGCTGAATATCCTTTGGGTGGTGGACCATTCCTGATACACACAGAAAACTGTTGAGTGTGAAAAACCCAGCCGCATTGCAGTTCTTGACACACTTAAACCGGTGCGCCTGGCACCTACTACTATACCCGGTTCAAAGGCACTTCAATATTTTGTGTTGCCCATTCACCCTCTGAATGGCACACATACACAATCTGTAACCTGTCTCCTCCCCTTCATCTACACTGATTGAAGTGGATTTAAGTATCGGACGATTTTTCAAGTTTTCGCCTAAAATGACATACCCAAATCTAACTGCCTGTAGCTCAGGCCCTGAAGCAAGGATATGCATTTTCTTGGTACCATTTGAAATGAAACACTTTGAAGTTTGTGGAAATGTGAAAGGAATGTAGGAGAAAATAATACATTAGATCTGGTAAAAGACAATACAATTTTTTTTCTTTTGCACCATCATCTTTGAAATGCAAGAGAAAGGCCATAATGTGTTATTCCAGCCCAGGTGCAATTTAGATATTGGCCACTAGATGGCAGAAGTCTATGTGCAAAGTTTTAGTCTGATCCAATGAACCATTGTATTTCTGTTCAAAATGTTCTATCAAGACTGCCCAAATGTGCTTAATTTGTTTATTAATAACTTTTCATGTTCAAAACTGTGCACTCACTTCAAACAATAGCATGGTATTATTTCACTGTAATAGCTACTGTAAATTGGACAGTGCAGTTCGATTAACAAGAATTTAAGCTTTCTGCCAATATAAGATATGTCTATGTCCTGGGAAATGTTCTTGTAACTTGTTAGCTCAACCATCCCGCAGGGGACCCACCAATCTTAACAAGTGACATCAATAAGGGGTCCTAGCTTTCACCTGGATTCACCTGGTTAGTTTATGTCATGGAAAGAGCATGTTTTGTACACTCAGTGTATATAAGCCTTGTCTCATGCTAACAAAATTCATGCTGTAGGTTAACCCGTTTCCAATAGGCTACCGTAAAGCCGAAAGTCAAAGTAAGATGGTAGCTGTGTTGTCACCCCATTAACCGTTTTGCTTATGGAAATACTCCCATTATTTTGAGTTAATCGAGGAGAAAGAGACCATTTTAGTCAAATCCAAATTCTGCAAAGGCACCATTGAGCTCTTCATCCAGAACCTGAAAAAGCCTCTGGAGGTCATGCACAAAGGCAAAAAGCTGGTAGCCAAAGTTACAGAAATGTGTGAAACATGAGAAATCTATATACATTATGATTATAAACAAAGATGCGTAAATACTATTTCCAAATGTTCTAATGAAATGTCAGTATTAACAATAAAAATGTCTGGTAAATGCAATTCAAAATGGCAATAATTAAATTTACATTTACGTACAGTTTTTTACTATTTTCTACATTGTAGAATAATAGTGAAGACATCAAAACTATGAAATAACACATTTGGAATCATGTAGTAACCAAAAAGATGTTAAACAAATCAAAATATATTTTATATTTTAGCTTTGCACACTCTTGGCATTCTCTCAACCAGCTCCATGAGGTAGTTAGCTGGAAGGCATTTCAATTAACAGGTGTGCCTTGTTAAAGCGAACGGGTAATCCCGTTAGTTCTCTTATATATTGCTTGGACAGACAAGTTATATTTGCATGATTTAGCTTATTCATTACTCATAATTAATTCATCATTAATGTTTGGTTCATGCATGTGCCCGAGCAATACCTCACGAGGGTTCATCTCTCCAAGCTGAAACCTTGAAACTGAGACACTCCTTTCGGTTCTCAAAACAATGTTCTGGGCATACTGCCAACTTGCTTATACTGATGGTGAGGATTCCTCCCAGGCTCAATCAATCAGTCACTTGCATGAACCCAGTCGAAATAGTTATTAGAAAAGCACAAACATAACATTTTCCTTCACAGTAATCAAGGTGATGATGAAGTCCAGGTGTGCGTAATGATGGGCAGCAGGTGTGCGTAATGAAGATTGCAAGAGCCGGTGGTTAGTAGACTGGTGACGTCGAGCGCCGGAGCGGGAGTAGGCGTGACAATGGGAAGTTTATGGAATATTCTCCTAACCCACAGAAAACTGGACAAATGAATGTTCTTGCAACGTTCTCATTTAACGTGACTAGTGTATTTTTGGTGGCTGTTGATGGAATCTTCTTCTAACCCACAGAAAACTGGACATAGTCAGAACGTCACCTGATGGTCCCAAAGAAACGTTCTCCCCAAAAAAACTATTGTTTCATCATTACACATCACCCCTTGTTACAGTGGCCGAGCCAATCAAGGCTCTAATTAGTGAACCACGGATCCATTCACAGCTCTTTGTTTGTTGGCAAGGTTGTGGACACTCGTACACACACAAACAATGCTTTAACATACAACGTTTTCAACTTACATATTTGACACACATGATTACCTTGTGCATGTTCATTTATACAGTAATTATTATTCAACATGTCCTCTTCTGGGATTTTAACTCACAACCTCTTAGTTCATGGCATTCCGATCTTCCTGCTATGCCACATAGTACATCAAGGACTGTTTAAATCACAGTGTAAAATATTTTGGGGGGCTAAATTGACTCTACTGAGAGTTGTCTTATCTCTAAAGAGAGTGATACACGCCCTGGAGTTAGCGTTGATAACTGGAGTTCATTGGGACTGTAAAAAAGGCATTTCTGCTCCCCTCTTCTCTACACTTCAAAATCCTAAAATTGCTGAGCCTTTCACATTAAACAACCATCCTTCCTGTAGTTTTTTTTGTCTTGCCAAACGTAGTGTTGCTCACACTGAACGATGTGGCACAGACAGGGGTCACACTGCAAGATTCTTCACTTGGTCGTGAGGATTGTCAATACCACACTGTCTCGCAAAAAAAAATATTATGTGATGATGGGATTACATTTAATGTAGCTAGAACAAGCTGTGGCTCAAAGCAGCCTCATAAACATTTTCATTCAGACATTCGCATTTGCAATACAGAGTTGAAATATCTAGCCAACATTTTGAATTGAATAACATTGCTTTTGAATGTCAGAGCTGTAATGATTTCACGCTTTGGCTTTGGCAGGTAGAAACACATAATAGTAGTCGTCATCCCTCCTGTTCGAGTCTACACATTCTGGGTGATGCAAAATGACTTAATCATCTCACTGGCTTCTGCTCTGGTGAGCTCTCATTGGCTATTGCTGATCACAGTTCTCAAAACTTGTCGTTGCCCATCTCACACCTCAAGAGCATTGCAGATTTTGTGCCGATAAAATCAAAAATGGGAAATTATCTGGACGTCTGGGACTGCTCAAAGAAGGGTAGGCAACGACATTGGGATTTTGTCTCCGATCTCAAAAACGTGTCAGGGACAGCTAAATCGGGGCCAAGATTGTGTAGTGTACAACTGGCTTTGCTGAGAGAATTTTTCTCATACAGGAGAATTAAAGGCACAGTGCACAAATTTGGTGTAATATTTGTTTTAAATAATATTAAAGACCTGATATATCAGGGGGTGCTGCAAAACCATCAGCCCCCCTACTTCCCGTGTCTATACTAAGTGCCATTACTATATTGGTTGCACAAGTGCTTATGCAGAAGTTGTTATTTGCTCGTATTTATAAACAGTTTGTTGTATGAGCACGCTAGAGTGTCTTTTTGCGCTGCCATAGATGCAGTAAAGAAGTCAATCGAACTCTACCAAAACAATGGATTTGCCATGGAAACGCATGGGGAAAGGGCCGTGGGGGAAAGATCCAGAGTCTCCTCATTGCCTCCCAGCAAAATGTGTATAATTTAGTATAATGTATAGTATAGTATAATGCTTGTATGGATGTCAACCCCAATACGTTTACAGTGCATTCGGAAAGTATTCAGACCCCTTGACTTTTTCCACATTTTGTTACTTTACAGCCTTAGTCTACAATGGAATAAATAAAAAAATTCCCTCATCAATCTACACACAATACCACATAATGACAAAGGGAAAAAGGGTTTTTAGAAATGTGGGCAAATGTATAAAAAATAAAAAACAGAAATACCTTATTTACATAAATATTCAGAACCTTTGTTTTCAGACTCGAAATTGAGCTCAGGTGCGTCCTGTTTCCATTGATCATCCTTGAGATTTTTCTACAACTTGAATGGAGTCCACCTGTGGTAAATTCAATTGATTGGACATGATTTGGAAAGACACACCTGTCTATATAAGGTCCCACATTTGACAGTGTATGTCAGAGCAAAAACCAAGACAAGAGGTCGAAGGAATTGTCTGTAGAGCTCCGAGACAGGATTGTGTCAAGGCACAGATCTGGGGAAGGGTACCAAAACATTTCTGCAGCAATGAAGGTCCCCAAGAACACAATGGCCTCCAACATTCTTAAATGGAAGAAGTTTGGAACCACCAAGACGCTCCCTAGAGCTGGCCGCCCGGCCAAACTGAGCAATAGGGGAAGAAGGGCCTTGGTCAGGGAGGTGACCAAGAACCCAATGGTCACTCTGACAGAGCTCCAGAGTTTCTCTGTGGAGATGGGAGAACCTTCCAGAAGGACAACCATCTCTGGAGCACTTCACCTATCAGGCCTTTATCGTAAAGTGGCCAGACAGAAGCCACTCCTCAGTAAAAGGCACATGACAGGTTCAGCTTTCAAAAGGACAACGACCCTAAGCCAATACAACGCAGGAGTATTCTTCGCAGGATTGGCTTCAGGACAAGTGGCCCAGCCAGAGCCTGGACTTGAACCCGATCGAACATCTATTGATGTGCCGCTCTCCATCCAACTTGACAGCTTGAGAGGATCTGCAGAGAAGAATGGGAGAAACTCCCCAAATACAGGTATGCCAAGTTGTAGTGTCATACCCAAGAAGACTCAAGGCTGTAATTGCTGCCTAAGGTGCTTCAACAAAGTACTGACTAAAGGGTCTGAATACTTATGTAAATATGATATTTAAGTTTAGTTTTAATACGTTTGCAAAATAATTTAAAAACCGGTGTTTGCTTTGTCATTATGTGGTATTGTGTGTAGATTGATGAGAATAAAAAAAAAAACAATGCATTTTAGAATAAGGCTGTTATGTAACAAAATGTGGAAAAAGTCAAGGGGTCTGAATACTTTCCTGAATGCACTGTAAGTCATCATTACCAATCAACTGAATTACAGTAAAAAAAATCACTTTGGCTACCACCACCGATTTCTGTGTGCTAGCTATGCTTGCCAGCTTATAATAAAATAGTTTTTCATGTGTACTTTTAACAGACCTTAGATTTATTTCAAAGTGCATTCACCCTATCGCTTAGACCTATCCAGTTGTTTCAAATCTACAGAAGTGCCTAGGGAGAAGGGGTTAGGGGTTGCTTCTCGACAGAGCCTATATAGTATGATAACATTTGGTGACGTTTTGGTGTTCGGCTGTTCGACATTGCACCTTGCATCATAAATAACTTCTCATGATTATTTGTAAGTCAGTCGGTCACCCAGTCACCCATAATACATTTGACGCTCTGGAACACAGCCTTTTTCTTGAGGCAAGCCAAAGTTCGGTAGCAGAAGTCCACGTCACTTCGTTGGTGATTGGTCAACAGTAGGGATTCTACAACGAAGTGTTTGTCATTCAACGACAGACGAGTAATTTTCACTGAAATACTGCTCCAAACATCTTAGCGAGATGCAAAATTGCACATCTAAGACCTCAGCAAAAACATTCAAATTAATAACTGATTTCTTCAATTATCTTAGATTAATTCGGACTATTAATTAGCCTACGATATTAGTTAGTGCACATAAAGATGTATGCAGTTTATCACTATTGAACCCTCCCCCAAAAAATCTGCAGCCCTATTTTGACAGTAAAATATAGCAACTGTAGTCTAATTGTCAACCCAATATTCAAGACAATCCCTGGATTAGGTTAGGCGTTAACACATGCTTGGACGTGTTAGATGAAACAATGTATTTATTGAATACCTCGGTAGTATATTTATTACACTTTTTAATAAAGCGCTATGAAATACTTTCCAAGATGATTACTCATGATTTGGATCTGACCAAATCACAGGCTGCTGCCACCACGGGAAACTGTTAGCCTGCAGCCCTGTAAAAGTAATTAACACTTAGGCTAAGTGTTGATTCAGGGGAACACATATGACAGGCATTCATTTGCAATATAGCCTAAGTAGTTATCTTGGTGTTTATAACGCAGACAGACAGAACAAGAAGAAGCAAAGAGTGACTGCAGAGAAGATGCTGAGACAGATGGACAGCACAACAGGTCGGCAAACAAAATGACTAGAGTAGAAGCACCATTATAGTGGTGAGTTGTATCTCCAGTGGTGTTTTTACGTATTGTGTTTGTTTAAAACGGCTGGTTAAAAGGAGGACCATGTTTCGCCAGTCACTAGTATAGAACTGGTTGAGAAATGCTGTACTGACAATGTCGTGTCAGCACTATTGCATGTTATAAGTGTAATATTCATATGTGAATACATACTGAATTATAATTGGATGCATTTTACCGCCGTATCCTACTGTGCAGTGATTGGTTAAGACCACCCAGACGGTTAGGGCATCGTCAGTTGATCGTGGTTGGAGATAGGCGAACATATAGTTGTAGCTAGTTAATAAAGAGTTATGTTAAGAAACATCCTGTAGTTCTGTGTTTTATTATTTGTACAAAGCGTACAAAACAAGACATGGTGTCAGAGTAAATGGTCTTAAAATATGGATTTTTATGGAGTTCCTTCACCTCGAATGGACTGGGAGTCTACAAACTTACCCGATGCATGGCGTAAGTACAAACAGCATGTGGAGCTAATGTTCACGGGTCCTCTGAAGGAAAGAGGAGAAGAGGAAAAATGTAGCTACCTGCTCCTCTGGATCGGTGAAAAAGGGAGAGATATTTACAACACATGGACACTTACCGAAGCTGAATCAAAGGTACTGAAAACATACTACGATCGTTTTGAAGCATATGTTGTGCCGAAGACTAATACAATTTTCGCTAGGTACAAATTCCATGAGAAAGTACAGGGAGCTAGCGAGTCTTTTGAACCGTTTGTGACTGGGCTGCGTCTGCTTGTGAAAGACTGTGATTATGCAAACAAGGATGAGATGGTCAGGGACCGTATTGTATTTGGAATACACTCACCGCGAGTGAGAGAGAAACTTTTGAATGTTGGGTCTGAGCTAACGCTGGACAAAGCTATCGACATAGCCAGATCTCACGAGCTAGCACAGGCTCAGATGAAAACCATTTCGCGCCGCGGCACGAGCGCATCACGTGAACAAGCAGTGCACGCAGTCAGGCAGACATCAAAGCACACCTCCGGTGCCCAGAGAGCGCGTTTCAGAACGGAGAGAGACATAACTCCAAAACAGAGCGACACAGACTCAAAACGCCCCAAAACATGTGGATATTGTGGATACAAAGTGCATGGCGAACAAGGAAATTGCCCAGCTAAAGGCAAACAGTGTACTAAATGTGGTAAATGGAATCACTTTGCAAAAGTGTGCAGAGCTTACCGTGGAAAAACAGTACACACAGTGAGTGAAGATGAAATGTCAATCAAAGAGTCAAATGATGATGAACTGTTTATTGATTCAGTGACAGGAAAAAGTCACATATCAGAGACAGAGCAAGCCTTTGCTGACATTGAGATAGGAACACAAGGCACAAAGCTAAAGTTCAAACTAGACACTGGTGCACAAGTAAACATTATTCCTCTGAATAAGTACCGCAGCTTGACATCTGAGTGTGAGCTACAGCCCACCATGCGCAGACTGACTGGTTATGGTGGTGAACAGCTCCCAGTAAAAGGCACATGCACTTTCAAATGCAAATACAAGGAAAGTGACATGATGTTGGACTTTTACGTTGTTGACACTAGAGCACCTGCAGTGCTAGGTCTTAAAGCATGTTTAGACATGGACCTCATCAAGCTAGTTTTATCAGTAACAGCACCAGTAGAGACAGGAAATGTACTGGAGGAGTTTGCTGATGTCTTTACAGGAATAGGATTATTCCCAGGAGAATGTACCATTCACCTTGACCCAGACGCAACCCCTGTGGTCTACCCCCCGAGAAAGATTCCCCTTGCTCTCCGTGCCCGTCTGAAGAAAGAGTTGGAGAGCATGGAACAATCTGACATAGTCACCAAGGTTACAGAACCAACCGACTGGGTAAACGCGTTAGTGGTGGTGGAGAAACCACGCACAGGCAAGCTCCGAGTATGCCTCGACCCAAGAGACTTGAACAAGGCTATCAAACGGCCCCATTACCCTTTACCGACGCTAGATGGCATCACACACAAGCTAGCGGGAGCACACTACTTCAGCGTCATGGACGCTAGATCAGGCTACTGGGCTATCAAGCTCACAGAAGAGTCATCTAAGCTTACAACATTCAACACACCGTTTGGACGCTACAGGTTCCGTCGCCTGCCTTTTGGGATTATCTCAGCCCAAGACGAGTTTCAGCGAAAGATCGACGAAGTGTACGAAGGCCTCGACGGAGTTGTGGCAATTGTGGATGACATCCTTGTCTATGGTCGAACCAAAGAGGAGCACGACCGAAACCTCCGCGCGATGCTGCAAAGATCCCGCGAGAGAGGAGTCCGGCTCAACCCAGAGAAGAGCACAGTCGGCGCTACAGAGGTCAGCTACTTCGGACATCTTCTCACAGCGAATGGAATCAAGCCAGATCCACAGAAGATCTCAGCCATAAAAGAAATGGAGCCACCAAAAAACCGTGCAGAGCTGGAAACAGTGCTTGGCATGGTCAACTACTTATCCAAGTTCGCACCCAGCCTCTCCAATGCTAATGCACCCCTGCGTCAACTGCTAAAGCAGTCCAGTGAGTTTCTTTGGGACAAGCAACACGACATTGCTTTCCAGAATGTGAAAGACTTGATCACGAGAGAACCAGGACCAATCCTTGCCTACTACGACCCCAACAAAGAGCTCAGACTCCAAGTGGACGCGTCGAAGTATGGACTAGGTGCAGTGCTACTGCAAGAAGGAAAGCCCATCGGCTACGCTTCCAAATCTCTCACAGACTGTGAAATCAACTACGCTCAAATTGAAAAGGAGCTCTATGCCATTCTATTCGGATGTAAACGTTTCCATCAGTACGTATATGGACGACAAGTCATTGTGGAATCCGACCACAAGCCCCTTGAGTCAATCATGAGGAAACCACTAGCTGCAGCCCCGCCAAGGCTACAGAGAATGATCCTTCAACTACAAAAATACGACTTCACAATTACTCACCGTCCAGGCAAAGACATCCCTGTCGCAGACACACTCTCCAGGAAGTTTCTTACCTACAAGGACAGCAGCCTCAGTGAAGGCATGGACATGCAAGTACACACTGTGTACAGCAACTTACCAGTTAGTGACACAAAACTGAAGGAGATCCAAGCAGAAACAGGAAAGGACTCTCAACTCACACAGCTGAGGGAAGTCATACAGGATGGATGGCCTGAGGAGAGGAGAAAATGCCCTCAGAGCGTCTCAGAATTCTGGAACCATCGTGATGAACTATCACAGATCAACGGAATAATTTTCAAAGGAGAGAAAATCATTATTCCTACCAGTCTCAGAGAAGAGATTTTGACAAAGATCCATGCTGGACACATGGGCATGGAAAAGTGCAAACAGAGAGCACGGGACATTATGTTTTGGCCTGGAATGTGCAAACAAATAGAGGACATTGTTGGTAGATGCACCATCTGTCTTGAAAGACGCCCCTCAAACACCAAAGAGCCAATGTTACCTCACTGTATCCCAGACCGACCCTGGCAGGTCGTGGCAACCGATCTGTTCACCTGGAACAACGAGGACTACATCGTAACAGTGGACTACTACAGCAGATACTTCGAACTCGACAAGCTTCACAGCACCACATCAGCAGCTGTGATACACAAGCTAAAAGCAGCCTTTGCCAGGCATGGCATTGTAGAGACTTTAATATCTGACAATGGGCCCTGTTACAAATCAAATGAGTTTGAATCCTTCACAAAAGCATGGGAGTTCACACATGTCACCACAAGCCCACATTACCCTCAAAGTAATGGCCTTGCTGAAAAATCTGTGCAGATTGCTAAATCACTCATGGACAAAGCAAAAGCAGACAAGAGAGACCCCTATCTCAGTCTCCTTGAATACCGCAACACTCCAGTTGACAACTTCAAATCACCAGCCCAGCTGTTGATGAGCCGCAGACTTCGCTCAACCCTTCCCAGCACCAACCAGCAGCTGCAACCTGAGGTCGTCAGCTACAATGAAATGCATGGAAAACGTGCACAGAGACAACAACAACAAAAGCGATACTACGACAGGTCAGCTAGACCACTGCCACCACTGATCGACGGAGAGTCAGTTAGAATCCAGGAGCATGGCCTCTGGAAACCAGCAGTCGTCATCCAGCCAGCTGACACTGAACGTTCATATCACGTCCGCACAGCAGAAGGAGCAGTGTACCGCCGCAATCGTCGTCACTTACTGAACACAAAAGAACAACACACTGATGAGATGAACTGTTCCCCTGAAAGAGAACGTGATGGACTAAACACACACACAGCACAACATACACCACACTTACCTGCAACACCACAAGAGCTGTTGACTGACACAGAAGCATGCTCAACATCATATCGCACAAGGTCAGGAAGAGAGGTCAAGCCCAGAGCTGTCCTCGACCTGTGAAATGTCAAAGGGTGTAGGCGGATCGCTGCCCTAAAAGAGTTCCAGACTGTAAACTTGTTATTGAAAGTTCACTTGACATGCTTTGGTATTGTATTTGTTTGAAATGTTAAGATGTCATTTCTACAGTGAAAGCTGAGAGTTGCTGAGAATCCCTTGTTTGAAAAGTAACAGTATGTTGGATCATTGTTTCAGAGTATGTTGATTCAGTTGGTGTAGTATGCAATATAAATGGTTACTTACCTTGAGTTCAAACTACAGAGCATGTATTCAAAAGAAAAGCTTAGAATATGTAAAACATTTGTATTTTGTTTTAAAAGAAGGGGGATGTAATATTCATATGTGAATACATACTGAATTATAATTGGATGCATTTTACCGCCGTATCCTACTGTGCAGTGATTGGTTAAGACCACCCAGACGGTTAGGGCATCGTCAGTTGATCGTGGTTGGAGATAGGCGAACATATAGTTGTAGCTAGTTAATAAAGAGTTATGTTAAGAAACATCCTGTAGTTCTGTGTTTTATTATTTGTACAAAGCGTACAAAACAAGACAATAAGTAGGGTGGGTAGGGTCAGGATGTGTGTGTGTGTGTGTGTATGGCTGGGGGTGAGTTGGTGGCGCGTGCAGTGATGTGGGATGGTGTGGATAAAATGCTAGGGCTGACTTATTGTCCCAGTCCACCCCTGCTAATGGGACAGTGGTTAGGGCATTTGTAATCGGTGCCGGTGGCCTACGTTCGAGACCCACTATGGGAGTGTGATGAAGCGGCTTTGAGCCTACTTCGCACTGTGACTAGTTCCCTGTTTTGTTAAAGTTTATAGCCAAAGTATTTCAGTTTAACGAACACCTGTGCTTACACCCTGGGTAGCCTCCACTGCGAATAGTTGCTGCGCTCAAAACAACTGGGAACTCAGAAAAATACGAGCTCCGACTTGGAAAATCGATTTGAACTGTCATCCAACTCGGAATTCCAACTCGGGAACTCTGACCTCTTTCTATAGCTCCGACCTGAAGATCACTGATGTCATGATTTGACCTTGTATTTTTCAGAGTTCTCAGTCGTTTTGACCGCGGCAAGTGAACAGACGGCTGCCGGTCAAGTGCAGTGGTGTCAGCACTTTCTGTGTAAACGTCATCACATTTACACAGGAATAGTCTACCTGTTTTCATCATTAATGCCAACGAAAGGGTTTTTCATAATTATTACAGACGGGAAATGTTGGCTATACTTACCTGAATGTTGGTTAGTCATGCGGTATATTATTTATGTGCAACTAATTGTGTTGAACTTACCTGTTTTCTAGGTAAAGTGAAATCCTCCCCTATTTGTGTGAGACTTGGTATAGTCCTGAGGAGGGAAAGGCAGTCATACTCTGATATTTAAGAAGTCTGTTGCAGACCTTGAGGAGGAAGGGGCTGTCCCAACAATGGCTGTTTTGAGCTAGAGTTGTACATACTGAGTGAACTTTGAAATAATTCTCTTTTTTTTGGTGGAGATTTTCACTGTAAATAGTTGTTATTGGAGATGGACTCCTTCACTTGGTGGAAAAAAATATACATCTAAAACTAATGTGATGGAAAATGTTATGTTGTAGCTTTTCTTTTTACCAATTTCTGTGTTCTATGTTTGTGCTTTTCTGATAACCGTTTTCATGCAAGTGACTGATTGAACGAACCTTCACTATCAGTATCTGCAATTTGGCAGTACGCCCAGACCCTTGTTTTGAGAATGAAAGATATCTCAGTTTCAAGGTCTCAGCTCAGAGAGAAGACGCCTCGTGAGGTGTTGGTCTGTCACATGTGTGACCCAGTATTAGGTGAAGCAAATGTTAATGATGAATTACTTATGAATGAATAAGCTAAATCATGCAAATATAAGATGTCTGTATATATGGGATCTAACGGGACTGCCCCGGGGGGAACTCATGACAGACGTTCACAATGGTGCGTCAGGTTTGTTGGAACCTCTCCAGTTTACTGTTAATAAACTATGATTCATTTCAGATTGACTTTGAGTGTCCCATGTGTGGAATTTCCATGACACTAAGAACTCTGTTGTCCTGCGCTTCCCTGACATCTCCCCAGGCCCTCAACATTCTACTTTTCTACAATTGGTGGCAGCAGTGGTCCCAGGCCAGCAGGGGGTCACCTAAGAATGAGAAGAAGGTTAGCACCAGGAGCACGCTGACGGGGTCGGCGGAATCAGGAGAACAGCCGGAGCAGGAGTTCCGTGAGGATGAAGAAGAGTATGGGAATCCAGAGGGAGAAAAGGAGAATGATGGTGGCACCAGGCACGGAGCCTAGGCCACCAGAAATCGCTGATCTGGGTCAGTCCCTACGGGCCTTCATGTGGAACCAGCACGAGAGGAAGCACCAAGTGAAGGAGTCCATTTCCAAAAACAACTATTTCCAGGACAGAACTTATAGTGTGCATTGTCCCATGAAACGTCATAACCATATTTTAGCCACTCTTTGCGTCACAAGTTATAATCAGCGAACAGAGCAATAGAAAACATTGGCCTAATGAAACACTGTGTGTACATTCTAATATTTACTGTAACAAACTAAAATTACCAAATTATTGAACTAATTTCATACAACATTACAAATTAAGAGATACAAAAGAGTTACATATTTTTTCTAAAGAATAAAACTCAGGTTTTCCAAAACTCGGGCCTTGGGACTCCAAGGGGTGCACGGTTTTTTTTGCCCTAGCACAACACAGCTGAATCAAAGCATCAAAGCTTAATTTGAATCAGCTGTGTAGTGTTAGGTCAAAAATCGAACCGCTGGTGGAACTCATCATTTATAGTCAATCATACTCAGCAAGATAAGTGTTCTGCAAGATCCTTTAGTGCCCGCTAGAGGGCAGTGTCGTTATTGATTTGTGATCCAAATTGAAATAGGAGCCTTGGACAGGAGTTGAGAGTCGGACCTGGCATATTCTGCCGGCTGGAGAAAAATAAGAAATACCTGCAGCAATAATGGAAATCTAACAGAATACTTAGCTATAATAATACTATACTATAATACTAATAGACATAGTGAGTATATATCAATTACCAATAATGACTAAAGAAAATGTAGACTTAAGCCTGAATGGAAAAATGGTTCTAATAAATCAACAAAGAATATGAGAAAAATATGCAATAATATAAAACTTTATGAAAAAGTCAAAATTAGAAAAGAAAGAAAAGTAGACCAGTGTCAACTATGTTCATGATTTATTTGCTGCTGAACATGGTTATTATGCTAAAAGTCATGCTATTTAAAACCCAATTGTTTTAGCATCATATCTGGTCCTCTGGGATCAAAATGACCTCATTATGAATATTCTGACAGAGTGGATTATGCAATGTATTCAATTTAGGAAATGAGAAATGAGGGTCAAGGTGGTTTCCTTTTACATAATATAAAGCAATTAATCAGTCTTAAACCCTTTGGACAAATTGTACACTTTGGGACAGGAATAAGACACAGCGGGATATATTATATCATGCCAGAACAGTACTGGTCAGTTCTACTCTGTAAGCTCTATTGAGAATGACAATATACTTTGTATCTATTGAGAAATACATTATTGGTTTACTATTTGCTGATAGAAAAAAAACAAATAACTAGCCAGTAAAGAACTTTCAAATTCCAAAGGAAGGTTCACATGAAATATTTGACACCAATATTACATAAACCTTATATTTTCCAATGATATTGTTAATCTGTTCTCTTTTTTTTTTTAATTATGCAAAAAATGAACCCGTATTTTCTCAGAGGTAAGACAAATCTGGAAAACTAGATCACAGTCTAATAATGAAATGCTGACTGGCATTTTCTTCACCTCAAAAACATCAGGATCATAATATCTGTTCCTAACAGTAACCCCCCCTGAAAAGCTCTCCACCTCTCCCGCCTCTCCCGGGGAGTAGTGTTATCACTACCACTCCCTGTTTCCTTCACCCTTCACCCCAGGCAGAAATATAACCCCCCCCCCCCCATTTACACCATTGTGAAATGCTGTGCTGTTTAAAAGGTGCTCCAAATGAGATTTGCACAGGCACTTGACTCATCCAATCCAAACTTACTCTGTATGTGTGGGGGTGGGGACCCTGTGGGCTGCTGGTGCTTAGAGAGAGTTGTGAAACTCTTAGCTGCTTGCACTGACCTACAGTGGGAGAGTCTACACTGCAGCCTGGATTCACACACACACACACACACACACACACACACACACACACACACACACACACACACACACACACACACACACACACACACAGAGAGAGAGAGTTCTTTTGGGACACTCACTCTCTCCTATTTGATGGACTGAGCACCGTCTTCATCAGTATTTGGAGCTGAACCGCTGTACCAGCCCGTACTGCTGCACCTCACTGAACACAGGCTCTCAAAGTCACTGGCATCTGACAGAAAACCCTCCCTACCACACAAAGAAAGAAAGGAAGGAAGAAAACAAAAAGAAGACAGATAAGAACAAAAGCCAGAGTGTGACTTTGACTTCAAATCAAAGCAAGTGTGTTAAGTGAGAAGACTTGTTCCATACTGCCACAGCCATGGCAGACAGTGTGATTGAGGAGTCAGACTACTACCCTGGGAAGGATGAATTGGACTGGGGATATCAAGAAGGTAAGGGATTTGGAGGTTTTAGTATACACCTTGTTTCCTTTCACTCTTTTTCTCGCATAAAACAGAGCTCAGAAAAATAACATGTTCTTCCCCATTTTTGGCACCAAACACATGCATTGATATGGGAATACAGTACTCTCTTCACAGATATAAACAGAAAGAGAAATGTCTCTCTCTTTTTCTCTTCTCTATTTCTCTCTCTCTCTCATACAGTAGGTAAAGAACTTAAAGAAGGTAGGGTCATTTGATCAATGCACTCCTTATTGGGGTAACTTGATCATGCAAATTAGCTGTCTCGAACTGAACTTGAGATTCTGGAGTCACACCAATGATTTGGTATTCTAAGAGAGTAGTGGTCTAGCTACCAGGCTTTCATGGTTTTGAGCTTTACCAGCTCTTGTCCAGGGCTCCATTGTGCGCTTTGTGTGTCTCAAATTTGCCTCTGGGCTCTATGGGTAATAGTCAAGGTTTCCAGTAACTGGGAAAAGAACATGAGAGACTGAAACATCTAAGTCAAGAGCTGACCTTTTAGTGACTCTAATAGTCATATTGTTATTGGTGTTGACTTGAGAAAACATTTCTTTATCTTGTTGGTAGGGGATAAAGTCATCCATACGCTGAAGGAGGTGACGGGACTTGTCTGTAGCGGTAACACATTAGCCGCTTCATTTACTAACTCCTGGCTTTGCTTCAGAAAGCATGTTTTTGTGCTATGTGCTCCCTCTGCGATTCAAAGCCATGGTATCATCATCTTAATTACAAGGCTAAGTACGTGTGTAGGAAGTCAGACACTTCAGAGTGGGTCTGTATTTAGATTGGGTCAGTGATGTATGAAGGGAGAGCTTTGATCCCGTTTATGTTCCCCATCATGGGACTAGAGGGAGAGACACTGTAGAATCAAATCAAAGTTTATTTGTCACGTGCGCCGAACACAACAGGTGTAGACCTTACAGTGAAACGCTTACTTACAGGCTCTAACCAATAGTGCAAAAAAGATATTAGGTGAAAAATAGGTAGGTAAAGCAATACAAACAACAGTAAAAAAGACAGTCTATATACAGTAGCGAGGCTATAAAAGTAGCGAGGCTACATACAGACACCGGTTAGTCAGGCTGATTGAGATATGAGTATGTACATGTAGATATGAGTATGTACATGTAGATATGGTTAAAGTGACTATGCATATATGATGAACAGAGAGTAGCAGTAGCGTAAAAGAGGGGTTGGCAGGTGGTGGGTGGCGGGACACAATGCAGATAGCCCGGTTAGCCAATGTGCGGGAGCAGTGGTTGGTCAGCCAAATTGAGGTAGTATGTACATGAGTGTTTAGTTATAGTGACTATGCATATATGATAAACAGAGAGTAACAGCAGCGTAAAAAGAGGGGTTCGGCAGGGCTCACAATGCAAATAGTCCGGGTAGCCATTTGATTACCTGTTCAGGAGTCTTATGGCTTGGGGGTAAAAACTGTTGAGAAGCCTTTTTGTCCTAGACTTGGCACTCCGGTACCGCTTGCCATGTGGTAGTAGAGAGAACAGTCTATGACTGGGGTGGCTGGAGTCTTTGACAATTTTTAGGGCCTTCTTCTGACACTGCCTGGTGTAGAGGTCCTGGATGGCAGGCAGCTTAGCACCAGTGATGTACTGGGCCGTAAGCACTACCCTTTGTAGTGCCTTGCGGTCAGAGGACGAGCAATTGCCGTACCAGGAAGTGATGCAACCAGTCAGGATGCTCTCGATGGTGCAGCTGTAGAACCTTTTGAGGATCTCAGGACCCATGCCAAATCTTTTTCGTTTCCTGAGGGGGAAGAGGCTTTGTCGTGCCCTCTTCATGACTGTCTTGGCGTGTTTGGACCATGTTAGTTTGTTGGTGATGTGGACACCAAGGAACTTGAAGCTCTCAACCTGCTCCACTACAGCCCCGTCGATGAGAATGGGGGTGTGCTCGGTCCTCCTTTTCCTGTAGTCCACAATCATCTCCTTATTCTTGGTTACGTTGAGGGATGGGCTGTTATTCTGGCACCACCCAGCCAGGTCTCTGACCTCCTCCCTATAGGCTGTCTCGTCGTTGTTGGTGATCAGGCCTACCACTGTTGTGTCGTCTGCAAACTTAATGATGGTGTTGGAGTCGTGCCTGGCCATGCAGTCGTGGGTGAACAGGGAGTACAGGAGGGGACTAAGCATGCACCCCTGGGAAGCTCCAGTGTTGAGGATCAGCATGGCAGATGTGTTGCTATCTACTCTCACCACCTGGGGGTGGCCCGTCAGGAAGTCCAGGATTGACTTCCTGACGGGAGGTGTTTAGTCCCAGGATCCTTAGCTTAGTGATGAGCTTTGAGGGTACTATGGTGTTGAGGGTACTATGGTGTTGAACGCTGAGCTGTAGTCAATGAATAGCATTCTCACATAAGTGTTCCTTTTGTCCAGGTGGGAAAGGGCAGTGTGGAGTGCAATAGAGATTGCATCATCTGTGGATCTGTTTGGGCGGTATGCAAATTGGAGTGGGTCTAGGGTTTCTGGGATAATGCTGTTGATGTGATCCATTACCAACATTTCAAAGCACTTCATGGCCACGGACGTGAGTGCTACGGGTCTGCAGTCATTTAGGCAGGTTGCCTTTGTGTTCTTGGGCACATGGACTATGGTGGTCTGCTTGAAACATGTTGGTATTACAGACTCAATCAGGGACATGTTGAAAATGTCAGTGAAGACACTTTCCAGTTGGTCAGCACATGCCAGGAGCACACGTCCTGGTAATCTGTCTGGCCCCGCAGCCTTGTATATGTTGACCTGTTTAAAGGTCTTACTCACGTCGGCTACGGAGAGCGTGAACACACAGTCGTCCGGAACAGCTGATGCTCTCATGCATGCCTTAGTGTTGCTTGCCTTGAAGAGGGCATAGACGTGATTTAGCTCGTCTGGTAGGCTCGTGTGACTGGGCAGCTCGCAGCTGTGCTTCCCTTTGTAGTCTATAATAGTTTGCAAGAAGGGTGTGTCCCTGACAGATTTGATCTCAAATCTGATTACATTAATTGCGTTTTGCACTCTCTCTGCACGTACAGTACAGTGATATGAAATAACGATGAAATAATTCAGGGCATGGTATGGAAAGACCAGAGACCTAAGACACCTAGCTAAAAGAGTGCTCTTACAGAGTGTGAAAAGATGTGAGAATATGATAACGTTGATTTTTTTTCACAAACCATTTACACACAGAATGGAGATATGTGGGAATAACAGTGTGTAAGAAATAGAGGGGGAAAAAGGGAGATATGAAAGTGTGAGAGGTGGGAAGAAACACGAACTAGAGCGTCCTTGTATCCCTCTGGTGACAGTTATTCTTGGTACCGACTCCCCAACTGCTCAGCGCAGTGACACTGAGGGATTGGTGAACTCTTTAACTGCAATGTGTGTGGTGTGTGTGTGCATGCGAGTGTCTCTGTGTGTGTGTGTGCATGTGCACACATTAGTGCGTCCTCACTTATACACTTTGATTATGCTGCTTGTGTATTCGAAGGCTGGATTTACACTCCACTAGACATACTCCGTCACCACTTTGTGAATCACACAGCACTGCATGGAGGCCTCTGCATGGAGATCTCAGTGCATGGAGATCTCAGTGCATGGAGATCTCAGTGCATGCCAGGTTGTGACTTTACGCAAGCGTCAGTGACGTAGAGTGTAAGTCTAAGTTGTGCGTATTTGCAGGTGTCGAGTGGGGTTTGCTGTTCCCTGATGCCAATGGGGAGTACCAGTCACCCATCAACCTGAACTCCCGGGAGGCGCATTATGACCCCTTGCTTCTGGACGTGGGGCTAACACCCAATTACGTTGTGTGTCGGGACTGTGAGGTCATCAACGATGGACACACCGTACGCATCATGCTGAGGTCCAAATCAGGTGCAGAACACACATCCAAAAAGTTAATTTAACATTACCATGGTACACAAAAACAATTCATGGGTAGAATTTGTCAACCCTCCACTATAGTAATGATCTTGAATGCACTTTTTCAATAATTTTTACATTAGCCGTGACCCCTGAAAGTTGAGTCAATGACTGTGTGCTGCAAGGGAGATACACATACCCTTCAGAGATGAATCAGAATTCAAGCCTACGTTCAAAACGCAAGATCATCTGATGTGGTCTGTATTTCCTGTGTCTGCTCTCCCATGATGCTCTGGGTTTCCTGTCTGCAGTGGTAACTGGTGGACCGTTGCAAATTGATCATGAGTACGAGCTGCATGAGGTGCGCTTCCACTGGGGCAAAGAGAACCAGAGGGGCTCAGAACACACCGTCAACTTTAAGGCCTTCCCCATGGAGGTATGGGTCTCGGCCACACACACACACACACACACACACACACACACTGTCCGCTTCAAGGCCCTGACCATGTTTATCTAAGTTGGAGGCCACTGTTACAAATCAAATCGTATTGGTCACATACATGTGTTTAGCAGATATTATTGCGGGTATCAAAATGCTTGTGCTTCTAGTTCTGACAGTGCAGTAATATCTAACAAGTAATAAATAACAATTTCACAACATATACACACAAATCTAAGGAATGGAATTAAGAATATAGAAATATATGGACGAGCAATGTCAGAGCGGCATAGAATAAGATACAGTAGAAAAGTATGGAATGCAGTATATACAGTTGAAGTCAAAAGTTTACATACACTTAGGTTGGAGTCATTAAAACTCGTTTTTCAACCACTCCACACATTACTTGTTAACAAACTATAGTTTTGGCAAGTCGGTTAGGACATCTACTTTGTGCATGACATAAGTAATTTTTCCAACAATTGTTTACAGACAGATTATTTCACTGTATTACAATTCCAATGGGTCAGAAGTTTACATACACTGAGTTGATTGTGCCTTTTAAAAAGTTTGGAAAATTCCAGAAAATGATGTCATGGCATTAGAAGCTTCTGATAGGCTAATTGACATCATTTGAGTCAATTGGAGATGTACCTGTGCATGTATTTCAAGGCCTACCTTCAAACTCAGTGCCTCTTTGCTTGACATCATGGGAAAATCAAAAGAAATCAGCCAAGACCTCAGAAAAAGTCTGATTCATCCTTGGGAACAATTTCCAAACGCCTGAATGTACCACGTTCATCTGTACAAACAATAGTACGCAAGTATATACACCATGGGACCACACAGCCGTCATACCGCTCAGGAAGGAGACGCGTTCTGTCTCCTTGAAATGAATGTACTTTGTTGCGAAAAGTGCAAATCAATCCCAGAACAACAGCAAAGGACATTGTGAAGATGCTGGAGGAAACAGGTACAAAAGTATCTATATCCATAGTAAAACAAGTCCTATATCGACAACCTGAAAGACCGCTCAGCAAGGAAGAAGCCACTGCTCCAAAACCGCCATAAAAAAGCCAGACGACGGTTTGCAACTGCACATGGGGACAAAGATCATACTTTTTGGAGAAATGTCCTCGTCTGATGAAACAAAAATAGAACTGTTTGGCCATAATGACCATCGTTATGTTTGGAGGGAAAAGGAGGAGGCTTGCAAGCCATTGAACACCATCCCAACCGTGAAGCATGAGGGTGGCAGCATCATGTTGTGGGGGTGCTTTGCTGCAGGAGGGACTGGTGCGCTTCAAAAATACATGGCATCACGAGGAATGAAAATGATGTGGATATATTGAAGCAACATCTCAAGACATCAGTCAGGAAGTAAAAGCTTGGTCGCAAATGGGTCTTCCAAATGGGCAATGACCCCAAGCATACTTCCAAAGTTGTGGCAAAATGGCTTAAGGACAACAAAGTCAAGGTATTGGAGTGGCCGTCACAAAGCCCTGACCTCAATCCCATAGAAAATTTGTGGGCAGAACTGAAAAAGCGTATGCGAGCAAGGAGGCCTACAAACCTGACTCTGTTACACCAGCTCTGTCAGGAGAAATTCACCCAACTTATTGTGGGAAGCTTGTGGAATGCTACCTGAAACATTTGACCCAAGTTAAACAATTTAAAGGCAATGCTAACAAATACTAATTGAGTGTATGTAAACTTCTGACCCAATGGAAATGTGATGTGAGAAATAAAATCTGAAATAAATAATAATAATTCTCTCTACTATTATTCTGATATTTCACATTCTTAAAATCAAGTGGTGATGCTAACTGACCTAAGACAGGGAATTTTTACGTGGATTAAATGTCAGGAATTGTGAAAAACTGATTTTAAATGTATTTGGCTAAGGTGTATGTAAACTTCCGACTTCAACTGTACATATGAGATGAGTAACGCAAGATATGGAAACATTATTAAAGTGACATTATTAAGGTGACTAGTGTTCCATTTATTAAAGTGGCCAATGATTCCAGTCTGTGTGTAGGCAGCAGCCTCTCTGTGCTAGTGATTGCTATTTAACAGTCTGATGGCCTTGAGAAAGAGGGACTTATGTTCACATAAAAACAGGTTACTTCGGGTCAGGACTTTTAAAGCTCATTACTTTGTTTCATATATTTACACATCACTCAGGCCATTGACGCGTTTGAAAGGGCCTGAAGAAGCTATGCGACTGGTGGTTTGGCTTTATAAGCTTCCTTCTCTATCAAAGGTGTTTTGTGCTCTATTTCAAACTGTAGAGGGCCCTTATGTCCCTTACACCTGCTCTGTCTCGGCCCTGTCTTCTGCATCCTCCCTCTGCCCATCATTCTTTCATTTACTTTCTTTCTTTCATTTTCTTTCTCTTTCTTTCTTTACCTGAATATCATACTGTATGTGGTCAATCTTTTTTGTGATCAGCTTCACTATAATATGGTACAATACAATACATGTGCTTCCCCCCCAGCTCCATCTGATCCACTGGAACACAACCCTGTTCAACAGTGTGGAGGAAGCCCTGGGTAAGAAGAACGGAGTTCTCATCATCGCTCTGTTTGTGCAGGTATTGATTGCTTTGGTCTCAGTCTATAGTCATATGAGAATCCCCTCTTCTCATGCTCTGTATGGTTTTGTTAGGCACTTGGTTTATTATTACTGTAATTTGTATCATATCCATATCAGCTTTGACACTAAAGCTTTGACACTAAATATACTTTTCTTATTGTACTGAGAAAAACCACCACATTGAAATAACCATGATAACATTTGACTGATATGAACTGGCTTGAGGCAATGACTGAATGTATGAATGGACCAACACTTAGTGGTGTAAAGTAACTAAGTCAAAATATTTTTGAAGTACAACTTAAGTATTTTGGGGGGGTATCTGTACTTTACTTTACTATTATTTTTGACCACTTATACTTTTACTCCACTTCATTCCTTAAAAGGATCTGACCCTTTTTTCCCCCATTTTCGCCTAAAATGACATACCCAAATCTAACTGTCTGTAGGTCCTGAGGCAAGGATATGCATATTCTTGATACCATTTGAAAGGAAACACTTTGAAGTTTGTGGAAATGTGAAATTAGTGTAGGAGAATATAACACATTAGATCTGGTAAAAGATAATACACCGATCCCGTAGAGGTTAAGAAAATATGTACTTTTTACTCCCATACGTTTCTCTGACACCCAAAAGTTCTTGTTACACTTTGAATGCTTAGCAGGACAGGAAAATTGTTTAATTCATACACTTATCAAGAGAACACTTCGTCATCCCTACTGCCTCTGATCAGGCGGACTTACAAAACACAAATGCTTCGGTTGTGAATGATGTCTATGTGTTGGAGTGTATCCGTAAATAAAATAATAAATACAATTGTGTGGTTTGTTTAAAGGGATACTTCAGGATTTTGGCAATGAAGCCCTTTACTTCCCCCAGAGATTAACTCGTGAATACCATTTTTATATGTCTGCGAGCAATTTGAAGGAAATTGCTAACTAGCGCTAGCCCATTTGCTAACTAGTGTTAGCGCAATGACTGGAAGCTAGCAGATACCCATAGACTTCCAGTCATTGCGCTAATGTTAGTTAGTATTGGCTCGTGAAACTAACTCTACCTTCCTTCATACAGGAAACAGAGATATAAAAATGGTAGCCACAATTTCATCTGACTCTGGGGAAGTAGATTACGGGCCTACTTGCCCAAATCTCAAAGTATCCCTTTAATATAAGGAATTTGAAAGTATTTATTGCATTTACTTTTGATACTTAAATATATTTTAGTATTGAGTTTTACTTTTGACAAGTATATTTAAAGCCAGATACTTTTAGACTTTTACGGAAGTAGTATTTTACTGGGTGACTTTCACTTTTAGTTGAGTCATTTTCTATTAAGGTATCTTTACTTTTACTCAAGTATGACAATTGAGCACTTTTTCACCATTTTCACATCCTTTCAGGATGCTCCAAACACATCAACAGCCCCATGTTAAGATGTGTTAGCATCATAACGTTACGTTGATCTGTTAGGACCATCTTTCATGACCTCTTTTTGACTTGATGCTATTGACATCGTTTCCTTCAGATAGGGAAGGAGCATCTGGGGTTGAAGGCCATAACAGAAGTGCTGCAGGACCTACAATACAAGGTAAGATCTTGGCATCCACATTGTTGACCAAGTCATATTGTTGTGGTGATGATGTTATGGTTATGAGTTGTCATGGTGATGAGAGGGCAGAGGTTATGAGAAATTACTAATATGACCTAAGGGGGTAGATACCCAATGCTTAACTGAGAGATCGAGGAAGGCCTACAGTACATAGACAATCAAACTAGGCATTTAACAGAAAATCAGTAGAGGTGCAACGATTGGAGCGTGCAGCAATTGATTCATTTGTTGATTTTATTTCCAATTAAACCTGATGCAATCAATGCTCCAGATTGACTTGAAACCATCTGAAACATTTCAGATTAGACAGGTGAAGTGTTGATGCAGAATGTGACAAAGGAGCTCCAGTAGTACAGACGATCTGCAATAATACAGTCATGACAAACATGGTGGCTAAATAAACAGTGCATTACAAATGAATCAGGTCAAAAAATATTTTAGTGTGTTGACCTATCTTTACAGGGGAAGACCAAGATCATACCGTGCTTCAATCCCAACACACTACTTCCTGGTGAGTCCGTCATTCTAATTGTGTATGATTCCTGCTTGTGTGTATGGTGTGACACAGTATTAGATGAAGACATGGCATGTGCTTGTTACTCCCTCCAGACCCTCTCCTGAGAGACTACTGGGTGTATGAGGGCTCCCTGACCACACCTCCATGTAGTGAGAGTGTGACCTGGATCCTGTACCGTTACCCACTCACCATCTCACAGTTACAGGTAGGCCATCTGACACAATGGTCTGGCTCAATTAATCAATCAAATGTATTTTATAAAGCCCATTTTACATCAGCAGTTTTCACAAAGTGCTTTAAAGATACCCATCCTAAAAGTTCATAATGTGACTTCCAGTCCTGACGTGGCCACTGTATTAGGGAAAAACTAGGCCTTCATTTATGATATATGTAATGTATTGTCTTAAATAATTAAACCTGCAATATGTCACTTTTTGGGTAACCTAAAATTCACATTGAAATGTGTGTTTTTGATCTGTCATTCTCATTGAAAGGAAGTAAGAAGCGGTAGATCTGTTCTATGTGGGCGCTATTTGTATGCCTGCCATCCTTAAGTTTCGTTTTTTGCGTCTTTTACTTTCGGTTTTGTATACCAGCCTCAAACAGCTGAAAATACAATATTTTTGGTTATGAAAAATATATTTCACAGTAGATGGTACAATGATTCTTGCTAGTTTTGTCACATGAACAGAAATTATGGAAACTATTAGAGTTAGAGCAACCAGGAAATGGCGGAGCGATTTCGTCATAGTGCACCTTTAAGCACTTTGATGCTTGTTTTGTTGGTGACCAGCATATGCTGGTACTTATGATGGTATGCTGGTTGCCAGCATCACAGCATACCAGCATAAGCTGGTCACCAGCAAAACCAGCACTAGTCACCAGCATATGCTGGTCTATGTTTTTTTTTACCAGGAACCTAGTGAGAAACATAGAGAGAAACCAGACCTTTTCTGGCTGTACTGGGTGATGCTTTTAGAGTACATGTGGCCATTAAGGCCAGATCATTTTTCAAGACCTTCAAACATTCATAGATGACCAGCAGGGGCAAATAATAAAGAATGGATTAATGTTGGCTTCTAGACCCTTGCCCCAGGTCCAACTCCTAGGTTTTATCCCTTCACATGTCAATGGTGATGGCACCTGCTAGCCCTCCAAGTGGCCATATTGCTTTTATACCAAATGTTATTCAAACCGGCTACTTCCATAGATCTTGAGGTTGCTCTAGCTACCTGCATTGAAGTGTGTGTGTTCTGCTAGAAGGTAAGATACAGTGTCGTGATTGATTTGGCACTTATACGCCCATATTTATGAAGCAAGGTCCCAACCTCTGATTCAACAGCGTTGCACAATACAGTTTGTCCTCCAAGTCAGCACACTTTCTACAGAGGCTTTGATTCTGAGCAAGCCTTTCATGTAAAGGCCAGACACCTCCCTTTGAGAGGACGGAAAGGTTATGGTGGAGAGCAAAGGCATGAATTGAAATATCAAAAAGCTAAAAAACAGAGTGATTAATGAATTGTTCATACGTATTGAGCGACCAATTATTCACATACAGTAAATAACACAGGACAGCTCATAGAGATCCTATAATTCAGTGTTGTATAAACTCTGGAGGGCAGTTACCCAATATGCAGCCTGTTTAGGAACACCTTTAAACCTGTGCTGTGATGGTAGATCATTGTTCAATGGAATATTCTATATAGATTTTCCCATCTCCCAGCTGTAGCATTGTTTTATAATGGTTGACTATTGACTAAAAGCACTATGAAAAGTACTACATGTTCCTTATGTGTACCATCGAAGGAAGCCAGAACAAATAAAACACCTTTCAGTGCATTTTATTGATAGTAAATGAGTCATCAGTATTGATTGATTAATATGATAATGGTTGTTAATGGCTCTGTTTATGTAGACGGCTCTATGAAACTCTGCTGTTGTCAAGGCTTAGTTGGCTGTGCCTCATAAAATCCTGTATTACTGAATCCATCTGTCTTGTTTGTTTCGGGCAAACACTATCCTCCTGCATTGGCGAAGTCTGACTGACCATCCAACCAGATAACGATTAGCTTAGGGCTAGGTGTCCAGTCCAGTACCCAATGAAAATCTTAACGGAGAACGTCTGTCATTTTACTGCTACACACACAAGACCAGACTCAGCTGGAAAGAGGTCTGTAAAATAGACCAGGACAGGAAGAAATGAGCTCTTAGCCTAAGCATACAGTACAATGCCAACATGTACAGAACACTGAAAATACTAAATAAGATCAGATATAAGATATGCAGTGCATTAGGAATGCATTCAGACCCTTTGACTTTTTCTACAATTTGTTACGATACGGTCTTACTCTAAAATCGATTAAACTATTTTTTCCCCTCGTCAATCTACACACAATACCCCATAATGACAAGGTGAAAACAGGTTTATAGAAATGTTAGCAAATTTATACAAAAACAGAAATACATTATTTTCATAAGTATTCAGACCCTTTGCTAAGAGACTCGAAATTGAGCTCAGGTGCGTCCTGTTTCCATTGATCATCCTTGAGATGTTTCTACAACTTGATTGGAGTCCACCTGTGGTAAATTCAATTGATTGGACATGATTTGGAAAGGCACACACCTGTCTATATAAGGTCCCACAGTTGACAGTGCATGTCAGAGCAAAAACCAAGCCATAAGGTTGAAGGAATCATCCATAGATCTCCGAGACATGATTGTGTCGAGGCACAGATCTGGGCAAGGGTACCAAAACATTTCTGCAGCAATGAAGGTCCCCAAGAACACAGTGGCCTCCAACATTCTTAAATGGAACTAGTTTGGAACCACCAAGACGCTTCCTAGAGCTGGCCGCCCAGCCAAACTGAGCAATTGGGGGAGAAGGGCCTTGGTCAGGAAGGTGACCAAGAACCCGATGGTCACTCTGACAGAGCTCCAGAGTTCATCAGTGGAGATGGGCAAACCTTCCATAAGGACAGCTATCTCTGCAGCAATCCACCAATCAGGCTTTTATGGTAGAGTGGCCAGACAGAAGCCACTGCTCAGTAAAATGCACATGACAGCCCGCTTGGAGTTTGCCAAAAGGCACCCTGAACACACTCAGACCATGAGAAACAAGATTCTCGGGTTTGATGGAATCAAGATTGAACTCTTTGGCCTGAATGCCAAGTGTCACATCTGGAGGAAACCTGGCACCATCCCTATGGTGAAGCATGGTGGTGGCAGCATCATGCTGTGGGGATGTTTTTCAGCGGCAGGGACTGGGAGACTAGTCAGGATCGAGGAAAAGATGAACGGAGCAAAGTACAGAGAGATCCTTGATGAAAACCTGCTCCAGAGTCCTCAGGACCTCAAGACTGTGGCCAAGGTTCACCTTCCAACAGGACAATGACCCTAAGCACACAGCCAAGACAACGCAGGAGTGGCTTTGGGACAAGTCTTTTGAGTGGCCCAGCCAGAGACTAGACTTCAACCGATCTAACATCTCTGGACAGACCTCAAAATATCTGTGCAGTGATGCTCCCCATCCAACCTAACAGAGCTTGAGAGGATCTGCAGAGAAGAATGGAAGAAACTCCCCAAATACAGCCTGTAGCGTCATACCCAAGAAGACTCGAGGCTGTAATCGCTGCCAAAGGTGCTTCAACAAAGTAAAGGGTCTGAATACGAATGAAAATGTCATATTTCCTTTTTATTACATTTTTTATAAATTCACAACAAAATCAAATCTGTTTATGCTTTGTCATTATGGGTATTGTGTGTAGTTTGATGACGGATAAAAACAATTTAATCAATTTTAGAATAAGGCTGTAAAGTGAAAAAAGTGAAGGGGTCTGAATACTTTCTGAATGCACTGTACTTTATTAGTCCACACAAGATGGACATATGTCTTATGCTTTTATCCACATTAGGTTTGTAAAGGCTGGAGCAGAGGGCAGCCGCAGTGCAGCTAGACAGAACATTGATCGAAACTAGACGGAATACTTATCTTAATTAATCCATCACCACTCTTTCCCTTCACCATCCTTTTCATCATCTCTCCCAGATAGAGGAGTTCAGGAGGCTCAGGTCCCATCTGAAAGGTGCTGATCTACCTGAGGGGAACGACGGGATGTTGGGAGACAACTTCCGCCCCTCTCAGCCCCTCAGCGACAGGACCATCCGGGCTGCCTTCCAGTGACGCCCCCCTTCCCCCGTCCATCCTCCACGGGGGATCTTTAGCTCCACGTTTAACAGGTAAATGTCAACCATGTAAATACCAAGTACATGGTTTTTAAATACACTACATGACCAAAAGTATGTGGACACCTGCTTGTCGAACATCTCATTCCAAAATCATGGAGTTGGTCTCCCCTTTGCTGCTATTCTGGGAAGGCTTTCCACTAGATGTTGGAACATTGCTGTGGGGACTTGCTTCCATTCAGCCACAAGAGCATTCGTGAGGTCGGGCACTGTCGGCGTTCCAATTTTTCCAAAGGTATTCGATGGAGTTGAGATCAGAGTTCTGTGCAGACCAGTCAAGTTTTTCCACGACAAACTATTTCTGTATGGACCTCGCTTTGTGCACTGGGGCATTGTTATGCTGAAACAGGAAAGGGCCTTCCCCAAACTGTTGCCACAAAGTTGGAAGCACAGAATCGTCTAGAATGTCATTATATGCTGTAGAGATTTCACTTCACTGGAACTAAGGGGCCTAGCCCGTACCATGACAAACAGCCCCAGACCATTATTCCTCTTCCACCAAACTTTACAGTTGGCACTATGCATTGGGGCAGGTAGCATTCTCTTGACATCTGCCAAACCCAGATTTTGTCCGTTGCAGAATTTCCACTGCTCCCGAGCTTTACTTTACACTCCAGTTGATGCTTGGCATTGCGCATGGTGAGCTTAGGCTTGTGTGCGGCTGCTTGGCCATGGAAACCCATTTTTTGAAGCTCCCAATGAAAAGTTATTGTGCTGACATTGCTTCTAGATGCAGTTTGGAACTCGGTAATGAGTGTTGCAACCGAGGGCAGACGATTTTTATGCACTACGCGCTTCAGCACTCCCCGGGCCCATTCTCTGAGCTTTTGTGGCCTACCACTTTGTGGCTGAGCTGTTGTTGCTGCTAGATGTTTCCACTTCACAATAACAGCACTTACAGTTGACCGGGGCAGCTCTAGCAGGGCAGCAATTTGATAAAATGACTTGTTAGAAAGCCGGCATCCTATGACAGTGTCACGTTGAAAGTCACTAAGTTCTTCAGTAAAGCCATTCTACTGCCAGTGTTTGTCTATGGAGATTGCATGGCTGTGTGCTCAATTTTATACACCTGTCAGCAACATGTGTGGCTGAAATAGCCAAATCCACTCATTTGAAGGGGTGTCTACATACTTTTGTGTATATAGAGTGTACTTTATATATGTATAGATATTTTCAAAAGTGTTTATGACATCTGTGTGACTACTAGATACCATCGCTCTTCATAACCACAAACCAGGTTCAAACCTGATGGGAAGTCATTTATACCACAACAACAAAAATAACCATGTTTCAAATGAAATCGGGGTGATATTGTCATGCCCTGGAAGTCATAGTTTAACGGAAATAGGCCAGGCATTTCCCAGAGGTAAAATAGTAATGGCACCACTAAACACAGGAGCAGTGTCAGAGCTTTAGTAATAATGAGCTAACCCAGTTCTTCTACTAATCTAGCACTAGCTGTCGTGTTGTGTGTGTGGAGCGGAGGGATATCTATTTTAGAGCTCGCATTGGGAACACCTGGGAAACAACTGGAAAATTACTCATTTTGAGTGGATGGATTTGGATGTGCTCAACCGAGGGCACAGGGACAAAGTGTGGCTTGGCCTCTACTGCATTACGCAAATAGTGTAAGAGAAAAACATGACTGTATCAGAGAGCCAAGGGACACTTGTTTGGTCGTTTGACAGATGTTTTAGTAGCTACTGGCTAAGTATAACAAACTGTATGGAAATGGTTGTATAATAGTTGAGTAAAAGTAAAGATACGGTAATAGAAAATTACTCAAGTAAAAAAAGTCACATAGTAAAATACTACCTGAGTAAAAGTCTAAAAGAATCTGGTTTTAAATGTACTTAACTACAGTGGTGGAAAAAGTACTCATATCATACTTGAGTAAAAGTGAAAGTAAATGGAAAACTCAAATTCCTTATATTAAGCAAACCAGATAGCACAATTTTCTTATTTTTGTTCATTTACGGACAGACCGGGGCACACTCCAACACTCAGACATAAATGACAAACACAGTATTTGTGTTTAGTGAGTCCGCCAGATCAGAGGCAGTAGGGATGACAACACGTTATATTGATATGTGTGTAAATTGCACCATATTGCGGTCTGGCCTGATTTAAAGAAAAAAAAACGTTTTGGTGCCAGGGAAAATGTAAGGGAGTAAAAAGTTACAAATATATTTTCTTTAGGAATGTTTTGGAGTAAAAGTTATAAAAAATATAAATAGTGAAGTACAGATACTTCCAAAAAACTATTTAAGTAGTACTTTATTGTATTCATACTTAAGTACTTTACACCACTGGGAAACAGTGTAGCTACAGAGGGAGAGATAGTGGAGTATTGTCTCTTTGGTAAGGGATATTACCTGACCATACCTGAGAGGGGCCAGGAAAAGGAGGAATAGAGGAGGAAGAAGGAAGGATAGAGAAAGGGGGTTCTGAAGGGGACCTGACTGTCAAATTGCACAATTCAGCAATACCTTCAATTACATGACCAAACCATTACTTGTTAAACATAAGGTAATAATGCATGTAATTACAATGTAGCACATTTGTAAATGCAGGTAGTTAAATGGATCTGCCAATTGTCAATACTGTTTACCATGGAAATACAAAAGGTTTGACAGTACTGCATAATTGCATGCACTAACTTAGCTTGTTACAATTACATCAAATAAACTGCATAAGTGATTTTATAAATATTTTTTGTGTAGACCATTTATTTCATTTTTTCCTATTTAACTCAAAACAACCGCACAGTATACCAAACTATACACGCGCCCAATGGGCCACAACAAATAAAATACAAAAAACAATAACCAACTAGAAAAACCAGCATATCAAGCAAAAACTCAAATACACTAACAAAATACATAGGGAGAGATCTTATCTTCTGATAAGTGATATTTTATGTCCATGATATTCTTCTGTGCCTTTAAGAAAAAACAAGAACCGTTCCCATATCTTTTTTGAGTCTGTATTATTTTTGTCTTTGCTAACATTTACATTTGAGTCATTTAGCAGGTACTCTTATCCAGAGCGACTGGGGTTAAGTGCCTTGCTCAAGGGCACATCAACAGTTTTTTTCCCCACCTAGTCGGCTCGGTACTGGCCCAACGCTCTTAACGGCTAGGCTACCTGCCGCAATGTTGTTTTTATCAACAGATTAGAAATGTTATTGACCCAGTTGGTACTCTGGTATTGTCACATCTGCTTCTGCAACACCCTCTACTGCTCATCCTGTGTCTCCTTGACCTGCCGCCACTCCCCCAGTACTCTCTCCCTCTCCCTCTCTCTCTCTGTGTGTGTGATTGTGTGGGCGGAGACAAGTGTGCTGGAGTCAGAGCAGATCCCCACCAGCTGCAACCTGTTCCATAATCAAGACCTCTACAAATACTCAGCCCTGCCACTTCCACGCTGCCAGATCGTAATCTCTGCTCAGTCAGTCTACGTTTCTAGCCGTTTGTTACTATTCAGAATCTGTTGTGCCTGTTATCCTTGCCTGACACTGTTTTCCTCTCCACTACAGTTCTGCCCACTGTGACTCTGGTCCCTGTCTCCAGTCCGACGTCTCGTCATTCTGCTACTCTGTCCTGGATTCCCCCCTCTACTACCCCATTGGAATCCCCTCCGGACCTGCTTACCCTGTCTCAACCCCTCTCGCTCCAGCCTCCACATCCGCACCTGGTTTCCAGCAACCCGCCCAAGCTTCCCCTGACCTGCACTCCATCTCCCCCCTGTGTTTCAATAAATAACTTGGTTATTTCATCCCAGTCTCTTCGTCTGAGTCTGCTAATGGGTTCCACTCCGCGTAACAGGTATAAGGATTCATAAGGATTATGTGACAAAAAGTGTGCCTGAAAACGTCATTTCTAGCTCTGTAACCATCATAGCACATACACAGAAAACAGGATAATAGTTTGTGGATTTAAGAGTGGAAAATATGAATATTGCACAATGTCAAACAACTCTAACCCAAAACATAGGACTTATAAAATAACACTTTGCTCCTCTACCCGCTACCTCTGTGTCCAAACCCAGTCGTAGCAGCGACATGATTGCTGGAATGTTCCAATATCTGCAAAATATTCCCCTTTTTTTATTTTCATAGTGAGAAAGAGAGAAACGAGAGAAAGGAGGGGAGAGGGAGAACGGCCTTGTTGAATCGGCTGGATCGCTGGAAGTTGTTACATTGAATCCCCTGGACTGGTAGCTACAGATTGTAACACCAGATTTGGACCACTATATTGGTAGTTACAGAAGTGGCTGTACAAAATGTTGCTGGAAATTTTTCAATTAACCTAGTATTTGCGATACTATCTTCGTCCTCGAATTGTGGAAACAGGCATTTCATAAAATGGCTGTGTCCAGTGTCAGGGGGTCCATGTGAATCGATAAAATGCTCTGTTAAAATAAATAAATGTTTGGTCCATGAAGTAATCCAACAATGTGTACACCACCATCTTGTCTTTTTCAAATCTTCTCTCATTGATTGAGATGGGGGGTCCACCCCAAAGGGCCGCATGGCAGGATGACAGAAGCCTGTCTCGATTTAATGAGAAGATTTGTAAAAATAAGATGACGGCATACACATTGTCGCCAATACCAGGTTAGCTAAAAAATGCCAACGTTTTGTAGAGCCACACCTGTAACTACCAGTATAATGGTCCACATTTCTGGGGTTAAATCACATTATCTGGTGTTACAATTTATAGCTACTGGACTTGGAGGGAGCTCACAAAGGCACGATTTTACTCTGTTGATGAAGGCAGCGCTGACAGACCAACCAGCTGGCTTCACCTGTGACCTGGAACATAGCCAGTTACTGTTGGCTGGTACATCCATGCTCTGGAAGGAGATACATGATTGGCTCTGATCCAATATCCACACTAACAGTAGTATACTAGATGGAAGCGCTGGATTGGGCATGCATTCTTACTGGTGTGATAGTGGGGTTATTGGTGGAATTTAGTCCTTGTGATAGGATTTGTGCAGGTTTCATACAGGTATGCATATTTAGCATGGGGCATGTACTTGTACTGTACTGTCATGCAGGTTGCAGTTTGTGTAATAAGTAGAAAAATGTGAATGAACTAACACCTGTTCCTAGGGATTTTCTAAATATGGAAAATAAATGTACAAAATGACTTTAAAAAAAGATGCTGTTAAAACCGCACTGTCTCTCAGAATAGCAAGCAGAACCGTCTGTAGTTCTGTATAATATACATGGTCAGGTTTAATGACCTCAGGTCAGGTTTAATGCCGTATAATCTCAGATGTCTCATAGGCTGATATTTGTTGAGATATTTCCGTCAGCTTCTGGCTCCTGTCCTCGCAGTATTAAACGCAGTGTTTTTGGGCTTTTCGATATCTGCTTATCTAGCAATAGGAAGCATGACAATAGACAATTAGACCACAGTGTGCCCTTTCTTGTAAAAACAAAGGAGACATCCATCAAAGGTAAATGACCTTTTAAGGGCTATAGACAACACAGTACAGCACGGAGTTATAGGCTATGAAAATTAAACAATGAAGAATTTTGTTGTGATGTTTTTAGACATTTTAAGGTTCTGCAGTTCTTGTACTGACTAATGTGATGATGGTGATGCTGATAAAGATTACTCTTACTGTAACTTAATAAAGGTCAAACTGTCAGTAGGAATACATTTGTCCCTGGTGTTATTTCAACTATCTCACCAGTTCAATTTACCATTACACCACTGAAAAGGATCACTACCATTTAATATGGGTAGGTATATGATTAACTTCATTTTAAATTGAAATTTCATTACATAGGCCCAAAGTCGCAGACTTCTCCAGTGCTTGCCACACTATACCATGTATACGTCAGGTCCTACTGTACTAGTGTACATCTCCAGCATTCCCTGACGAAGCAACCAAGGGTGTGTTCGTATTTCCATCTGGAGTGCACTCTGTGTGTTTGTAAATTCAGAGCGTTGTGTTTCGCTTGCCACGCGTTCAGAGAGTTGGGTTGATCCGAGCGTTCTGACCTCACAACAGAAGTCAAGCACCCAAGCTAACTGGCTAACATTGGCTAACTTCCTAGCTACTTCCAGACGGAACTCCTCACTCTGACCATTTTACTCGCCCTAGCAGAGCTGGTTAAGCTGTTTTCATGTTATCCAGAGCGTTGGTGACTGTAACTATGCTGCTGGCAACAATTTAATTACGCTCTTTCGCTGAGGTTTACTTACACCTTCCATATTCAAGGGGTGTTGAGTGTTCATAAATTCCTCAGTTATTCTGCACACTGCACACTCTGAAATCGGAGTAGATAGCCAGAGTGAATTTATGAACGCATTCCAGACTGGATCGGTGACATAACAGCCAGTTAATGACATCACACCTACAGCTGGAGGCCATGTTTACAGCAGGATGTGCTCGTTACACGGGCCATAATGAATCATGTGTCTCAATGTAATCAAGGTATGAAAAGTGTCATTTTTGGGCTTAGTTGTGGTCAATATGCAGTGTACAAATTATTATAATTATGTTCCGGACCCCCGACCATCCGCTCCGACCAAAAATCCGAGTCAATGTGCGGGGGTACAGGTTAGTCGAGGTAATATGTACATGTAGCTAGGGGTAAAGCGACAATGCATAGATAATAAACAGCTAAAGAAAAACGCAAATAGTCCGGTTAGCCATTTGATTAGTTGTTTTGCAGTTTTATGGCTTGGGGGTAAAAGCTGTTAAAACAACAACAGGCTTATCCAACCTACCACACCCACCTATCTAATACACAGCTAATCTGCCCATAGGGAGCTCTCATCTCACAGTGCAACATTACAACAGAGACCCACCCATATTAATAGTATAAGCCATAAACATACTGGAATGCAATACAGGAGAGCGCTTAGAAAGCCTATGCCAAAAGGTCTTGTTTAATTAAAAGTATTGCAAGTTGGGCCAGACGTTTTTCCTGACAATGTGACCTGGGCCAGGAGTTTTTCATGGCCAAGATCAACTACAAACATGTCCAGCATGTTTTACTGTTTTGTGGCCTTGAAGAGTGGAGGAGACTATTCATACACATATTGGGGTTATTCATAAAAAGGATCATGCTATTTATATATGTTTTACCTGTCATAAAATAGCTGCATTATAATTAATTACATAACTACTACATAGTTATAAGAGCAACTTAATATAAAGTGTGATGGTTTGAGCAGGAAACCATATACAGCTGCGCTATGCTGGAGCATCTATGGTAGGACTGTGAATGAGACCAAACAGGTCTTACAGCGCCCTCCTCTGTCTGAATGACTAATGGCAGCATCGAAACCTAGCCACTTGAAATGTCCGAGAAAATACACTGATAATGACTAATATAGCACTGGAGAAAACACGACACCTGAAAGGTCATTGGTAAAGTAGGTCACATGGCTGTAGCTAGACATACTGCAGTCACATACAGTAGGCTAGTTGGGTGAGTCGCAGTACAAATACATGTAATTGACCCACATGTACTATCATGACTTTATCTCTTGCACAATCCTGTGTTGTTGTGATGTTTCCTATCTATTGGTCCAACTATCTTAAGATTTAAGCTTTCATTCTTTAGAAAGCGTGGAGTCAGCTGTGCCCATGCAACCATTCACAGCAAATACCTCGCTAGTTTCCTTACAAATATATCTGAGTTGCGGTTATTCAGTGAAACAGCAGGGGGCACTCTAATCCAATGCTGTGAGAACCTGGTACGGAGAGGAAGAGGCAGGGAGAGAGCGAAGTAACGGGGGAATGTTCCGGGCCACAGGGCATCTAACTGTTTGATCAGGCGTGGCCTTTCACGGACCGAGAGAGAATATCAGCGATGACGGAACATCTCGTCTGACATTTCTATTATTTCGTTTCTATGACTCTCGCAGAGGAGGGAGGATAGAAAAAGCTACATTATTCTATGATCAAGAGCACCGAACGAGAGTGAGAGAGGAGAAGGGACACAGAGGGAAAAGAGAGTGAACCGAAATTGTGCCTCATGCATCCTCAAGAGAGTGCAAATGTCTATTGTCCTCGTCCTTTGATTTTTACCAAGTTGGAGTGGAGCAGCGTGAAATGGATCCTCTTCAGATAACATTGTATAGTACATTTCACTTTCCCATCAGTAGTTGCTCTCTCACGGGCAGGGAAAAAGGTATTCTGGCTCTAAAACGTACAGTAGTTGCATCCATATTTAAATTCCAACTACTCCCAAAGTCCTGTCCAGATTCATGGTAGAAAGAAACAGAAATGTACTGATGCAGTACATCATAGTCAGTATGAGAGATTAATCTAAGCAAATCACATCAAACTTTATTTGTCACCATGCGCCGAATACAACGAGTGTAGACTTTACCGTGAAATGCTTACTCTATTAAAAGCCCTTAACCAACAGTGCAGTTCAAGAAAAGTTAAGAAAATATTTACCAAGTAGACTAAAATAAAAAAGCAATAATTAAAAGTAACACAATAAGAATAACAATAACGAAGCTATATTCAGGGGGCACCGGTACCGAGTCAGGCTGTGGGGGTACAGGCTAGTTGAGGTAATTTGTACATGTAGGTGGGGGTGAAGTGACTATGCATAGATAATAAACAGCTAGGAGCAGCAGTATACAAAAGGGAGGGGCGGTCAATGTAAATTGTCCGGTGGCGATTGTATTAATTGTTCAGCAGTCTTATGGCTTGGGGGTAGAAGCTGTTAAGGAGCCTTTTGGTCCTAGACTTGGCGCTACCGCTTGCCGTGCGGTAGCAGAGAAAACAGTCTATAACTTCGGTAACTGGAATCTCTTACAATTTTATGGGCTTTCCTCTGACACCGCCTATTGAATTTGTCCTGGATGGCAGGAAGCTTGGCCCCAGTGATGTACTGGGCCGTTCGCACTACCCTCTGTAGTGCCTTACGGTCAGATGCCGAGCAGTTGCCATACCAGGCGGTGATGCAACCGGACAGGATGCTCTCGATGGTGCAGCTGTAGAACCTTTTGAGGATCTGGGGACCCATGCCAAATCTTTTCAGTCTCCTGAGGGGGAAAAGGTTTTGTCGTGCTCTCTTCACAATTGTCTTGGTATGTTTGGACAATGATAGTTTGTTGGTGATGTGGACACCAAGGAACTTGAAACTCTCGACCCGCTCCACTACAGCCCCGTCAATGTTAATGGGGGCCTGTTCAGCCCGTCTTTCCTGTAGTCCATGATCAGCTCCTTTATCTTGCTCACATTGAGGGAGAGGTTGTTGTCCTGGCACTACACTGCCAGTTCTCTGACCTCCTCCCTATAGGCCGTCTCATTGTTGTCAGTGATCAGGCCTACCACTGTTGTGTCATCAGCAAACTTAATGATGGTGTTGGAGTCGTGTTTTGCCACGCAGTCATGGGTGAACAGGGAGTACAGGAGGGGACTAAGTACACACCCCTGAGGGGCCCCTGTGTTAAGGATCAGCATGGCAGGCATGTTGTTGCCTACTCTTACCACCTAGGGGCGGCCGTCAGGAAGTCCAGATCCAGTTGCAGAGGGAGGTGTTTAGTCCCAGAGTCCTTAGCTTAGTGATGAGCTTAGTGGCACCATGGTGTTGAACGCTGAGCTGTAGTCAATGAACATCATTCTCACATAGGTGCTCCTTTTGTCCAGGTGAGAAAGTGCAGTGTGGAGTGCGATTGAGATTGCGTCATCGGTGGATCTGTTAGGGCGGTATGCGAATTGGAGTGAATCTAGGGTGTCCGGGAGGATGGTGTTGATGTGAGCCATGACCATGCTTTCAAAGCACTTCATGGCTACTGACGTGAGTGCCATGGGGCGGTAATCATTTAGGCAGGTTACCTTCACTTCCTTGGGCACAAGAACTATGGTGGTCTGCTTGAAACATGTAGGTATTACAGATTCGGTCAGGGAGAGGTTGAAAATGTCAGTGACAGTTGGATCCACGCATGCTTTGAGTACACGTCCTGGTAATCTGTCTGGCCCAAAGGCTTTGTGAATGTTGACCTGTTAAAAGCTTTTGTTCACATTGGCTACCAAGAGCGTTATCACACAGTCATCCAGAACAGCTGGTGCTCTCATGCATGCTTCAGTGTTGCTTGCCTCGAAGCGAACATAAAAGGCATTTAGCTCATCTGGTAGGCTCGCGTCACTGGGCAGCTCGCGTCTGGGTTTCCCTTTGTATTACATAATAGTTTTCAAGCCCTGCCACATCCGACAAACGTCAGAGCCAGTATAGTAAGATTCAATCTTAATCCTGTATTGACGCTTTGCTTATTTGATGGTTCGTCTGAAGGCATAGCGGGATTTCTTATAAGCGTCCGAATTAGTCTCCCGCTCCTTGAAAGCGGCAGCTCTAGCCATTAGCTCGATGCGAATGTTGCCTGTAATCCATGGCTTCTGGTTGGGATATGTATGTACAGTCACTGTGGGGACGACGTTGTCGATGCACTTATTGATGAAGACGATGACTGAGGTGGTGTACTCCTCAATGCCACTGGATGAATCCTGGAACACATTCAAGTCTGTGCTAGCAAAACAGTCCTGTAGTGTAGCATCCACGTCATCTAACCACTTCCGTATTGAGCGAGTCACTGGTACTTCCTGCTTTAGTTTTTGCTTGAAAGCAGGACTCAGGAGGATAGAATTGTGGTCAGATTTGCCAAATGACGGGCGGGGGAGAGCTTTGTATGCATCTCTGCATGTGGAGTAAAGGTGGTCTAGGATTTGTTTCCCCCTGGTTGCACATGTGACATGCTGGCAAAACTTTGGTAAAACTGATTTAAGTTTGCCTGCATTAAAGTCCTCGGCCACTAGGCGCGCCTCTTCTGGGTGAGCATTTTCTTGTTTGCTTATGGCCTTATAGAGTTGGTTGAGAGCGGTCTTAGTGCCAGCATTGGTCTGTGATGGTAAATAGACAGCTACGAATAATATAGATGAGAACTCTCCTGGTAGATAGTGTGGTCTACAGCTTATCATAAGGTACTCTACCTCAGGTGAGCAATACCTCGAGACTTTTTTAATATTAGACATCACGCACAAGCTGTTATTGACAAATAGACACACACCCCACCCCTCATTTTACCAGAGGTAGCGTTTCTGTTCTGCCGGTGCATGGAAAATCCCGCTAGCGCTATATTGTCGGTATCGTCATTCAGCCACGCCTTGGTGAAACATAAGATGTTACAGTTTTTGATGTCCCGTTGGTAGGATAATCTTAATCGTAGGTCGTCAATCTTATTTTCCAATGATTGCACGTTAGCAAGAAGAACGGATGGCAGTGGGAGTTTACTCGCACGCCTCCGGATTCTCAGAAGGCTGCCCGATCTGCTGCCTCTTTTCCTGCTGTCTTTTCTTCTAAAGAAGAAGACCAATGTCTCTTGACCTTCCATATGTGGTATCTCAATTTGATCACTCTTTTGTTGCTGAGAATTTTCCTACATGGCAAGAAATGCGAACTTGTAGTGTATTTTGGTTTTTAAAAGGCTTCTAAGGTTTGTAATTTCCACTTTGAAATTTCAGACTTGATTTGCCCTAACGAAAATGCATCAACATCTACAATAAAAAATTCCATTAATTATAATCCACATAATAATTCACATTTCCTGTTGCTGCGGGATTATTTTCCTGCTGTAGCAAACTAGCTCAAATTAAGATCCTACATCTCTATAAATATCTCCCTTCCCTTCCAGAGTAAAAGAGAAAGGCACATACTAAAACCTTAAAGCTGAACCATAGAATTCTCCATATCCTCCCAGTTGTCCACTTCAACATTCTCTCACGACGTCTAATAGATTTATCTCATAGCAGGAGATGATGTTTGACACAGATGTACTGACCATAGCCCAGCAATGGGCTCTTCTATTGTTCTGCATCCATTCAAAGGGTTATTGATGTCTCTCCTAACGTGACCCTTTTGATTCGAGCCGTTCGGACAATAGAGCCAGAAGCCCAAACAGATGGGCAGGTTTCTACACACAGAGGAGGAGACACAGACCTTGGTAAGCTATAGCTGCCATAACGTTACTCTAATGTTATTCTGTATCCAGTCATTCACATCACAGCAAACCTTAACATCATATGATACAAAATGCATAATACCAGCTGTATTTCTGTATTTTGACAGTTTTATTCTTGAAAACTTGATTGCTGACATGCAAAACATGTTGGGAGTATATCAGCAATGGACTAATGGAACAAATACCAAAATATATTTTTGGGGTGGAGTTTTCCTTTAACCAAGGGTGGTAATGACAATGTAATGACAGGTACTCTGTGAGGGGTGAATGAGTGTAGATATCTATAGGTATCTCAGAGACTGGTAATAGCTGCTAGACCGTGGGTGTGTTTTTCTGTGTTTGTGCTCTCAGTGGGTATTTATGACTGAACTGGTTGTGTGTGTGTGTGTGTGTGTGTGTCTGTTTGTGTGTATGTGTGAGTGTGTGTGTCTCTGTGTACATGCGTGCGTGCCTTACCTGAGCACGTACCCCAGGTATCTGTGAGGAGGGTACTGACCCCACCCTTCCCCTGTACAGCAGCGTTTCACTATACTGTATAGCAGGGTTTTACTGCAGCCACTGAGGTGCGAGTGGAGTGGGCCATTCCTGGGGTGCAGTGGAGCATCGTAAGGACAGATTGGAGCTGATGTGTGATTGTGTGAGGGCAGGGACCCAGAAAATGGACGGTTATTGAGCCCATGCTATGGGGAGGGTTCAGCAGTACAATGTCCCATTCAAACCCTGGATGTTGCACAATTATACCCATGGATACTGATGCATACTGATGGTGGAACACAAAAATGGGAAGAGATTTGATAAAAATACAAAATTCACTTCCTGGTTGGTGTGAGACTGAGCCACCCATGGTTGAAATTAGTGTTTGGGTGTGAGTGAGGGTACAGACCATTTCATCTTTAATAGTGTCATTATCCATTTGTGTAAAGACTAATCTCTCATGGAAGAAACCTTAGACTTGTGAGAAATGATGTCTATTCATGAGGCACTCTCAGTTAACAATGGTAAGATCACGGTAAAATCATCATTGATAAAAGAGGTCGGATTGTGGCAGAGCAGTAATCTTTTTCTGACCACACTTCAAAAATAGGAAGTCTCAAAACACCATGATTGTGTAATGAAATCATGAAAAGTAGCACACCTCAACTGAGATCTGGTGTTTGGAGGGTGTTTGAATTTAAACCCAATGGAAGTGTTTTAATACACCGAATGTGTTTTAAAACAGAAATTAAGTACTCTGAAACACCCAAAGTGGTTCTTCAACCTGAATTTTGGAGTTTTTAAGAGAGTGTTGTAAAATCACTTTTTGGGGTTTCAGTGCATGTAAAAAGGCTGCATCAAAACTAAAACTTGTTTTTCATACAATCAGCGACCCGTCACTGATGGCCTGTCATACAATCAGTGTTTTGAGCCCCACATTTTTAGCAAAAAATAAATAAAAAATAAAATAAATATACATATTTTTGGGGGGGACTTGCCTGTTTTGCATGTTATTTTGGCATTAATGTATGTCACATATCAGTTTGCAAATAATGTACATTTTTTATATATATCATTCAGTTAATAAAGCTGCATACACACATGGTCTCTTTTTGTTTTCTTGAGGAAGGCAGCTCCAAAATGCAGGTTTTTCAGCCTAGCTCAGTGCTCTCTGTGGTGGTGGGGCGAGACAGCAGAAAATAGGAGCATTGCGCCGTGATTGGCTCAGTGTTCTGTCACTCATAGGGACAGTATGTCATCGTCAAAGTTCATTGACAAAATTTGCCCACAAAGGACCGCTGCACCACCTTCACAAGGTGAGTCCAAAAATGTTTTGTATGCTGCTACATAAATTATGTAATATACCAGGGAGATATGTATACTGTAGCTAAGAAAGTAATACTAAGTGTATGTTGTGTAGTAAGTTGTTAGTAGCCCATGTGCCTCACCCTAATAATTTGATCTATTTTCACCAACGCGAAACTGTAAAAACATTGTTCGTGGCCCAGTGTGTGCTTGTTTGCCAACTTTTTTGTACAGCTTTGACAGTGCTACTGATAGTAGTGGTGGCGCTTGACTTGCACATGCAAATTAACGGGTGAAATAGTGTTATATGACGTGTATCTTTTTTGACACGCGGAGATCTAAACAGCGTTCAGTGTGCCTCACCCTAATAATTTGGTCTATTTTCACGTTTTCATTTTGTCTACGGTTCTAACTTGGTGGTGCACATGTAGCCTTTAACCTGTTTTAGAGAAATGTAAGCATTGAATATTATAAGAGCTTTCATTGTCTGCTTATATTCCCCCTTTATTTATCCATGGTTCTGACTTGGTGTACAGGGAGAACACTGCAAGAATGGCCCATGTTCTGAATTCTGCCGCTGTACATTTCAAAAGTGCTGAACAAATAGTTATATTTACTACGTCCGTCGTCGCTCGCTCATTAATGTCTTAATCGAATTACGGATTGCCTCTTATTCGCTTGTCGTCCCCTTATGCCATCGGTTGTACATCTCAATTGTCAGTAGAAACCACATTTGTTTAAGCAAAATCAGCCATATCAGCTATGAGGCTAAATGAAATGTTTCGCTGCCAGACAAGGCTCTGCTGAAAGCCAGTTGTAGAAGTGGTAAGTTGTTGGGACTCTGCTGTTGGGACAGCTTTATGTAGGCCCTAACAGTTTGTGTGCACCGTTTGTCACTGTTATAGTGCAATTAATGTATTGTTTAGTGTTGTGGCTTTGCTGGCATGCATTTTTTTTTGCCCTACCAAGATTTACATGCTAAAATTGCTACTGCATACAATCAATGGTTTATGAATGCAAATGGTTTTTAGACTAATTATTGATTGATGATAAGACAGTTTGGAGATTATTTGTTGTGGAATTCCACCTTAATTATTTCAATGATTTATTTAGACAGATTGGAAACAGGAGGGACAGTAAGATGGTATATTTCCTTGGAATTTGACCCACTCAACCACATAGCCGAACTGTAAGAAATGATTCTGAGGTGATTTGAAGTTGACTACCTGTAACGTACCCGGGTTTGTCACCCCTCTCCCTAGCGAAAACCGGGGTTAAATTCCTGCTCCAACCATTCAATCTGTTTCTCCCACCTATCTGTATCCCCTCTGTCATTTCACAACTGTCTTAATAAATTGTCAAAATACCCCCCAAATATATTTTAAAACATTTATGTAAGTTGTTTCAATTATTTGTTCATTTCCTTCTACCAAAAATAATGTAAGAATAAATCCAACTTCATTTGTTGCTCAAAATGTAAGTATCTTTCATGAGGATAACCAAAGAGAGAGAAAATTGAGTGATCAAACTCATTGGAAGTCTGGTTTTGATCAACTTGCATTTCCTATCTTGTCGCTTCATTTTGACTTTATGATTCTTTCACACAATGTTGTATGCATTTTTGAAGAAAAAAAAGTAGATTTATATTGAGATTCAATGGGGACAGAACCCATTCCCGAACTCATGATTGCCAATGGAAGAGGCAAAGGCAGATTCCTCAATCCTTGCAGTTCAGCCTGGAGTTAGTGCTGGTGATTTGAACACTGTGTCTGACAATGCCTGCCAAAATGGTATAAAATGGCAAATTACATAAAACAATGTTAAAAATCAGCACTTCAGAAAAAATGAAATAATTCTACACTAGAGAGGATTCAAAATATCATAATGGGGTTTAGAAGCTATGAACAGAGGAAAGGACACCAAAAGAGAAGGTATCTAATTCTGCTCGGAACAAGACTCAAACACCAACATAGTGTTTTCAATATTTTCTGTTAGTGCTCCCAGTTCCTGGAAAGGTGTTGCACAACACTTGATTTAGTGGTGTTACAACACACCATGTAATGTTTCAAAACTTCTCAGGATGATGTTTCAATATCAGAAAGGTTTCGTCTCCTTCAAGTTGGTGGCAGCTCAGTTGCCACTAGTTTTGGTTTTACAAAGCACTTCATTTTAACAGTGCAACAGCAGCTAGGCTAGAGCCTGTCTGTTTCTGCTTAAGCCAACTCATTTGTCTATGTCATGCCTAACAAAGGTAAACCCAGCTGGCCCTTATAAAACATTCCTTTCGTTCCCAAACTAACAAGTCAAACATCATGCACTATATTCAATTTATTACATGTATACACTAGATGATTGACGGACCAAACAAGAAAAAGCTCAACTGCTATTTCTCTTCTCCTTTGTGAGCCATTGGTGGCTTGTCATCAATGTATTGATTAGTAATTTGTTATGCTTGGGATATGGGATATGGTCTGGCCCTATCACGCAGAAAGCGAGGTCAGTACAGGTGCATCAAAGCTGGGACCGAGAGACTGAAAAACAGCATCTATCTCAAAGGCATCAGACTGTTAAATAGCCATCACTAGCATATTAGAGGCTGCTGCCCTATATACATAGACTTTAAATCACTGACCACTATAATAATTGGAACACTAGTCACTTTAATAATGTTTACATATTTTGCATTACTCATCTCATATGTATATACTGTATTCTATCCTATTCTACTGTATCTTATTCTATGCCGCTCTGACATTGCTCGTCCAAATATTTATATATTCTTAATTCCATTCCTTTACTTTAGATTGTGTGTATTGTTAGATATTACTTGTTAGATATTACTGCGCTGTGGGAGCTAGAAACACAAGCATTTCGCTACACCTGTAATAACATCTGCTAAACACTTGTGTGACCAATAAAATTAGATTTGATTCAGACCGTTTGCTATGAGACTGGAAGTTGAGTTGAGCTCAGGTGCATCCTGTTTCCATTGATCATCCTTGAGATGTTTCTACAACTTGATTGGAGTCCACCTGTGGTAAATTCAATTGATTGGATATGATTTGGAAAGGCACACATCTGTCTATTTAAGGTCCCACAGATCTGGGGAAGGGTACAAAAAATGTATTAGGCTACGGATGAAATAAGTTATGTTGAACTTCACAGGGTGGTGAAATTGCACAGAGATGAGCTTGATGCTCCTTTCCAATCAATATCCAGGGTCTTATTCTGGTGACATGATGATCAAATCAAATCAAATGTTATTTGTCACATGCACCGAATACAACAGGTGTAGACCTTACAGTGAAATGCTTACTTACAAGCCCTTAACCAACAATGGAGTAAAAAAATTATAATAATATTCTGAATAAGAAAGAAAGTAACGAATAATTAAAGAGCAGCAGTAAAATAACAATAGTGAGGCAATATACATGGAGTACCAGTACAGAGCCAATGTGCGGGGGGAACCGGTTAGTAGAGGTAATAGAGGTAATATGTACATGTAGGTAGAGTTACTAAAGTGACTATGCATAGATAATAACAGAGAGCACTAGCAGTGTAAAAGAGGTCAATGCAAATAGTCTGGGTAGGCATTTGACTAGTTGTGTAGGAGTCTTATGGCTTGGGGGTAGAAGCTGTTTAGAAGCGTCTTGGACTTAGACTTGGCGCACCAATACCGCTTATCTTGCGGTAGCAGAGAGAGCAGTCTATGATGAGGGTGGCTGGAGTCTTTAACAATTTTCAGGGCCTTCCTCTGACACCGCCTGGTATAGACGTCCTGGATGGCAGGAAGCTTGGCCCCAGTGATGTACTGGGCTGTACGCACTACCCCCTGTAGTGCCTTGCGGTTGGAGGCCGAGCAGTTGCCATACCAGGCAGTGATGCAACCAGTCAGGATGCTCTCGATGGTGCAGCTGTAGAACCTTTTGAGGATCTGAAGGTCCCATGCCAAATCTTTTCAGTCTCCTGAGGGTGAATAGGTTTTGTCGTGCCCTCTTCACGACTGTCTTGGTGTGCTTGGACCATGTTAGTTTGTTGATGATGTGGACACCAAGGAAATTGAAGCTCTCAACCTGCTCCACTACAGCCCCGTCGATGAGAATGGGGGCGTGCTCGGTCATCCTTTTCCTGTAGTCCACAATCATCTCCTTTGTCTTGATAACGTTGAGGGAGAGGTTGTTGTCCTGGCACCACACGGCCAGGTCTCTGACCTCCTCCCTATAGGCTGTCTCATCGTTGTCGGTGATCAGGCCTACCGCTGTTGAGTCATTGGCAAACTTAATGATGGTGTTGGAGTCGTGCCTGTCCATGCAGTCATGAGTGAACAGTGAGTACAGGAGGGGACTGTACACGCACCCCTGAGGGGCCCTCGTGTTGAGGATCAGCATGTGTTGTTACCTACCCTTACCACCTGGGGTTGGCCCGTCAGGAAGTCCAGGATCCAGTTGCAGAGAGAGGTGTTTAGTCCCAGGTTCCTTAGCTTAGCTTTGAGGTGACTATGGTGTTGAACGCTGAGCTGTAGTCAATGAATAGCATTCTCACATAGGTGTTCCTTTTGTCCAGGTGGGAAAGGGCAGTGTGGAGTGCAATAGAGACTGCATCTTCTGTGGATCTGTTAGGGCGGTATGCAAATTGGAGTGGGTTTCTGGGATAATGGTGTTGATGTGAGCCATGACCAGCCTTTCAAAGCGTGTCATGGCTACAGACATGAGTGCTACGGGTCAGTAGTAATATAGGCAGGTTACCTAGTGTTCTTGGGCACAGGGACTATGGTGGTCTGCTTGAAACATGTTGGTATTACAGACTCAGACAGGGAGAGGTTGAAAATGTCAGTGAAGACACTTTTCATTTGGTTAGCGCATGCTCGGAGTACACATCCTGGTAATCCGTCTGGCCCTGCTGCCTTGTGAATGTTCGGCTGCGGAGAGCGTGATCACACAGTCGTCCGGAACAGCTGATGCTCTCATTCATGTTTCAGTGTTACTTGTCTCGAAGCGAGTATAGAAGTGATTTAGCTTGTCTGCTAGGCTCGTATCACTGGGCAGCTCTCGGCAGTGCTTCCCTTTGTAGTCTGTAATAGTTTGCAAGCCCTGCCACATCCGCCGAGCGTTGAAGCCGGTGTAGTATGATTCGATCTAAGTCCTGTATTGATGCTTCGCCTGTTCGATGGTTCGTCCGAGGGCATAGCGGGATTTCTTATAAGCTTCCAGGTTAGAGTGCCGCTTCTTGAAAGCGGCAGCTCTACCCTTTAGCTCAGTGCGGATGTTGCCTGTAATCCATGGCTTCTGGTTGGGGTATGTACGTACAGTCACTGTGAGGGCGACGTCATTGATGCACTTATTGATGAAGCCAGTGACTGATGTGGTGTACTCCTCAATGCCATCTGAAAAATCCCGGAACATATTCCAGTCTGTGCTAGCAAAACAATCCTGTAGCTTAGCATCTGCTTCATCTCACCACTTTTTTATTGACCGAGTTATTGGTGCTTCCTGCTTTAATTTTAGCTTGTAAGCAGGAATCAGGAGGATAGAATTATGGTCAGATTTGCCAAATGGAGGGCGAGGGAGAGCTTTGTATGCGTCTCTGTGTGTGGAGTAAAAGTGGTCTAGAGTTTTTTTACCTCTGGTTACACATTTAACATGCTGGTAGAAATTTGGTCAAATGGATTTATGTTTCCCTTCTTTAAAGTCAACGACCTCTAGGAGCGCCGACTCTGGTTGAGCATTTTCCTGTTTGCTTATGCCGGTATACAGCTAATTGAGTGCGGTCTTAGTGCCAGCATCGGTCTGTGGTGGTATGTAGACAGCTATGAAAAATACAGATGAAAACTCTCTAGGTAGATAGTGTGGTCTACAGCTTATCATGAGGTACTCTACCTCAGGCGAGCAAAACCTTGAGACTTCCTTAGATATCATGCACCAGCTGTTGTTTGCAAATATACATAGACCGCCACCCCTTGTCTTACCAGAGGCTGCTGTTCTATCCTGCCGATACAGTTAAAACCCGCCAGCTGTATGTTATTCATGTCGTCATTCAGCCAGGACTCGGTGAAACATAAGATATTACAGTTTTTTATGTTCCGTTGGTAGTTTAATCTTGCTCGTAGGTCATCCATTGTTTTTTCCAATGATTGCACGTTGGCCAATAGAACAGATGGCAGTGGGGGTTTACACGCTCACCTACGAATTCTCAGAAGGCAGCGCGACCTCCGCCCCCTTTTTCTCCGTCTTCGCTTCACACAAATGACAGGGATTTCGGCCTGTTCCCGGGAAAACAGTATATCCTTCATGTCGGACTCGTTGGACTCGTTAAATGAAAAAACTTCTATCAGTTCACGGTGAGTAATCGCTGTTCTGATGTCCAGAAGTTATTTTCGGTCATATGTACAAAATAGGTTACAAAAATACATTACAAACAATGCACAGCGGGTAGGCACTGTATCTGTGAGCTGTTGGCTAGAGCACACATGCCAAGACCAGAGTAAAGTGTATTCACACCCCTTGACTTTTTACACATTTAGAGCTTTACACACCTGGATTGTGCAACATTTGCCCATTATTATTTTTTTAATTCTTCAAGCTCTGTCAAATTGGTCGTTGATCATTCCTAGACCATTTTCAGGTCTTGCCATAGATTTTCAAGCAGATTTAAGTCAAAACTGTAATTCGGCCACTCAGGAACATTCAGTGTCTTCTTGGTAAGCAACTCCAGCATAGATTTGGCCTTGTGTTTTGGGTTATTGTCCTGCTGAAAGGTCAATTAATCTCCCAATGTCTGGTGGAAAGCAGACTGAATCAGGTTTTCCTCTAAGATTTGCCTGTGCTTGGCGTCATTCCGTAAAAAAAAGGATCCTGAAAAACTCCCCAGTCCTTGATTATAAGCACACCCATAACATGATGCAGCCACCACTATGCTTAAAAAATGGAGAGTGGTACTATGTAATGTGTTATATTGGATTTGCCCCAAACATAATGCTTTGTATCCATGACAAAAAGTGAATTGCTTTGCCACATTGTTTGCGGTATTAATTTAGTGCCTTGTTGCAAACAAGATGCACACACACATTCCTTCGGCAAAAAAATTGCAGCACCCCCACCACAAAACATCTTCCCGCGGCTATGAAAATGCGCATATTTTCTTTATGTAGATTTTTTTATATTTGCATGAAGATCTGTCACCAATTGGATGGAAACCTAGCTATTTAATTGTTACCCCGAAATGATTTGATATTGAGATAAAAACGGTTGCATTGGACCTTTATACACGGAACCCACATATTGATAACAGCAGTGTACTGTAGCAGTGTAACCTATAACCTCAGCTCTCATAGTTACAGTAGTGTGTTTTGTGTATTCTCAGAAGCATTGATAGTAACAGTTTATTATTTTTCATAGCAGCCAATGTTCTGTGCACTACTCGCCTGGTTCCCTGCAGTCTGGGCTCTACAGTTAGCCTATACAGAGGGCTTTTTGTTCAAGTCCCGCAGGACCAATCTTATTCTATGCTTTATCCTTTCCTGACTGCAAAAGTCTGTAGTACACCACCTCAGTGCAAACAAAATCTGCTTAACACAATATTATTACAGATGAACAAAATGAAATCAGATGACCCAAGGCAGTCTATTTCACTGAGGTTTATTGCGTCATAATCTTCCATTTTTTAAATTAAATCTTTCATTTTTCCCTATCTCCTTCCTGCTTTTAAACGAAAGGTGATTTGATATCTCAACACATTCATTTCCCTGTTTATTGACTGTGGCACAGCTACAGAAACACATGCAGTGGAGTGTGGGATACGCTCTGGAGGACTGGAGGACTGTGGCGACAGTAAAGAACATACAAGCTACTGTTTTCTCAACAGAACACCAAGATAAGCTTTCTTGCAAGATTACAGCTGAAAACAGCGCCACACCTCGTGGGGTACACTGTAGTGACATGTGGTGAAGTCGGTGGCTGGGTAGGCAATTATCAAAGCGGATTTACTCACAAATAAACCTTGATGAAGCCCAAGTTCACCATAAAACAGATAGCTCCAACAACCAGATTCATATTGTCTATTAACTAAACTTGAGAAACAATTTTCACCAAAATGTAAACAACAATGTAGCCAAGATTCACATGTGATAGCTTCCGATAGTGGCATATTTCACATCATCCGACAAAATGACACACTGCTCAACTCAGTCAGCCATAGAGCCACAGTTACAACCAATAGGTGGCACTAAAATATATGGACACGTTTCATCCGAATCATTTGCAACGCAAACTCCATAGCTTTTCACAATGGATTTACAATTCCTCCAATCCACTGTGAGCAGTGTGGGCAAACACAGACATATTAATATGTACAATATTATTGCACACACACATATATAATAAATACAGTTCTACGGAAAAGTCCATATCAACAATCAAAATTACTCAAAAATGCAGTGCAAAATGTAAAAAACTGTCTCATCAAAACGAAACCCGCAAATTGCAAAGGAAAATGCATTTAAATGAAGTCCGTTCGTCTGTCTTTTACTGCTTCAATCAAATCATTCTGTATTCTGTTTGATGTACCGAAACAAGGTTGAAGTGTCCATGTGTCTAGCTAACCTTTCGCCTTTTTCGGCAACTCCACATAGTTCAGTTGTCACGTTTACATGAGCTTGTAGCCTTCTTTGAGGCGCAGAACCATAAAATGGCGCCGATAGAGAGGGCAGCCGTGCTTCTAGCCCCTAGGCAACTTTGCAGTATTTTATTTTTTTATGTGTTATTTCTTACATTATTAGGCCATTTTGTTTGTGTGATTACATACAGCCGGGAAGAACTTTTGGTTATCATAAGACTTTTCCGAATCGGATCCTTTGTTCGTACCCCCCCAGGGCAATTGAACTGATTCCAGAGGCTGACCCAAAACATCGCCGGCAGAGAAGAGGTACTCGGAGTGGACTTCTAGTCCGACTCAGGAGGCGCGCACACCACCCATCGCTTCCGAGTATTTTACTCGCAAATGTTCAGTCTCTGGATAATAAAGTTGATGAGCTGAGGGCGAGGATTTCCTTCCAGAGAGACATCAGGAATTGTAACATACTCTATTTCACAGAAACATGGCTCTCTCCTAGATGTACTGTCTGAGTCCGTACAGCTAGTTGGGATCTCAGTTCATCGCGCAGACAGGAATAAATATCTCTCTGGGAAGAAGAAGGGCTGTTGTGTATGTTTCATGATTAACTACTCATGGTGTGATTGTGATAACATACAAGAACTCAAGTCCTTTTCTTCACCCGACCTAGAATACCTCACAATCAAATGCTGACCGTATTACCTCCCAAGAGAATTCTCTTTGGTTATAGTCATAGCCATGTATATTCCCCCTGAAGCTGATACCACGACAGCCCTCAAAGAACTTCACTGGACTTTATGCAAACTGGAAACCACATGTCCTGAGGCCGCATTTATTGTAGCTGGGGATTTTAACAAAGCAAATTTGAGGAAAACGCTACTGTAATTCTATCAATACATTGACTGTAGTACTCGCGCTGCCTAAACACTCGATCACTGCTACTTCAACTTCCCGGGATGCCTACAAGGCCCTGTCCGCCCTCCCTTCGGCAAATCTGACCATAACTCCATTTTGCTCCTCCCTTCCTATAGGCTGAAACTCAAACAGGAAGTACCTGTACTAAGGACTATTCAACGCTGGTCTGACCAATCAGAATCCACGCTTCAAAAATGTTTTGATCACGTGGACTGGGACATGTAGCCTCCGAGAATAACATTGATGAATATACTGATACGGTGACTGAGTTTATCAGGAAGTGTATAGGAGCTGTTGTGCCCACTGTGACTATTAAAACCTACCCTAACCAGAAACCATGGTTAGCATTCGCGCAAACTGAAAGCGTGAACCACCGCATTTAACCATGGCAAAGTGACTGGGAATATGGCAGAATACAAACAGTGTAGTTATTCCCTACGTAAGGCAATCAAACAGGCAAAATGTCAGTATAGAAAAAAAGTGGAGTCGCAATTCAATGGCTCAGACACGAGACGTATGTGGCAGGGTCTGCAGACAATCACGGACTACAAAAGGAAAACCAGCAACGTCGCAGACATCAACGTCTTGCTCCCGGACAAGCTAAAACACCTTCTTAGCCCGCTTTGAGGATAACACAGTGCCACCGACGCGACCAGCTACCAAGGACTGTGGGCTCTCCTTCTCCGTGGCCGATGTAAGACATTTAAGCCTGTTAACCCTCGCAAGGCTGCCGGCCCAGACGGCATCCCTAGCCTCGTCCTCAGAGCATGCGCAGACCAGCTGGATGGTGTGTTAATGGACATATTCAATTTCTCCCTATCCCACTCTGCTGTCCCCATATGCTTCATGATGGCCACCATTGTTCCTGTACCCAAGAAAGCACCCCGTAGCACTCACTTCTGTCATCATAAAGTGCTTTGAGAGACAGGTCAAGGATCATATTGAAGTGGGTTGAGGGTGTTACCTGACACCCTCGACCCACTTCAATTTGCTTACCGTCCCAATAGATCCACAGACAATGCAATCGCCATCGCACTGCACACTGCCCTATCCCATCTGGACAAGAGGAATACTTATGTAAGAATACTGTTCATTGAGTATAGCTCAGCATTCAACACCATAGTACCCTCCAAGCTCATCATTAAGCATGAGGCCCTGGGTCTGAACCCCACCCTGTGCAACTGGGTCCTGGACTTCTTGACGGCCTCCCCCAGGTGGTGAAGGTAGGAAACAACACTTCCACTTCGCTGATCCTCAACACTGGGTTCCCACAAGGGTGCATGCTCAGACCCTCCTGTGCTCCCTTTTCATCCATGACTGCGCGGCTATGCACGCCTCCAACTCAATCATCAAGTTTGCAGACGACACAACAGTAGTAGGCTTGGTTACCAACAATGACGAGACAGACTACAGGGAGGAGGTGAGGGCTCTGGTAGTGTGGTGCCAGGAAAATAACCTCTCACTCAACATCTACAAAACAAACGAGATGATCATGGACTTCAGGAAACAGCAGAGGGAGCACCCCCCTATCAACATCGACGGGACCGCAGTGGAAAAGGTGGAAAGCTTCAAGTTCCTCGGCGTACACATCACTGACAAACTGAAAAGGTCCACCTACACAGACAGTGTGGTGAAGAAGGCGCAACAGCGCCTCTTCAACCTCAGGAGGCTGAAGAAATTTGGCTTGGCACCTAAAACCCTCACAAACTTTTATAGATGCACAATTGAGAGCATCCTGTCGGGCTGTATCGCCGCCTGATACGGCAACTGCACTGCTCGCAACAGCAGGGCTCTCCAGATGGTGGTGCGGTCTGCCCAACGTATCACCGGGGGCAAACTACTTGCCCTCCAGGACACCTACAGCACCCGATGTCACAGGAAGGCCAAAAAGATCATCAAGGACAACAACCAGCTGAGCCACTGCCTGTTCATCCCGCAATCATCCAGAAGGTGAGGTCAGTACTGGTGCCTCAATGCTGGGACCAAGTGACTGAAAAACAGCTTCTATCTCAAGGCCATTAGACTGTTAAATATCCATCACCAGCCACTCTGACATTGCTCGTCCATATATTTATATATTCTTTATTCCATTCCTTAGATTTGTGTGTATTGTTGTGAAATTGTTAGATATGACATTTTAGTCATTTAGCAGACACTCTTATCCAGAGTGACTTACACTAGTGAATTTCATTTCATGCATTTTCTTCTTTTTTTTGTACTGGCCCCCCCCATGGCAATCAAACCCACAACCCTGGCATTGCACACACCATGCTGGCATTGCAAACACCATGCTCTACCAACTGAGCCACAGGGAAGACTATTACTTGTTCGATATTACTGCACTGTTGGAGCTAGAAAAACAAGCATTTCGCTACACCTGCAATAACATCTGCTAAACACGTGTATGTAAAATTCTATTTGATTTGAGTATAGCATCCATTTTGTCAGGTTGTTTTTGCTAGCTAGCTTTGTTCACTTAGTGCCAATTATGTAGACACGCCCAAATGTGCAGAGCTTATCCCAGGCTTACCCACACAACATGCTTAGGCGATATGCATGCACAAAATATGAAATTGTCTCAATGCAACAAATTAAGCTAGACAAAGCAGCAAGGTCTATGATGACCCTGTCCATATTTCCTGAGGTTTTGATGCATTTTTAGCACATTTTGAGATTTGGAGCATAAAAACCACCAGAATCATTGAGACAAAACATTAGATAACAAAAAATTATGTTTTTTTTATATCATTTTATTTTTTATTTGGCATTTCATAACAGCTTTTTAAAATTAGATTATCACAGAGTAAGCACTGCCTACCCTGCCTACCCTGAATGCACGTCACTGGTACACAGTATGCAGAGGTATGAATTTTGTTACTGTGTCACGTCCTGACCATTGTAAGCTGTTATTTTCTATGGTAGAGTAGGTCAGGGCGTGACAGGGGGGTTTATTCTATGTGTTCTATTTCTATGTTCTTAGGTTCTAGTTTTTGTATTTCTATGTTGGTTTGTTTGGGATGATCTCCAATTAGAGACAGCTGGTCCTCGTTGTCTCTAATTGGAGATCATACTTAAGTAGGAGTTTTTCTTCCTGGGTTTTGTGGGTGATTATTTTTTAGTAGTGTTTGTTTCTCCTCTGCGTCATGGTTTGTTGTTTTGTCTATTCAGTTATTTGATGTATTGCATAGTTTCACAGAGTAAATTAAATGTGGAACTACACACACGCTGCACCTTGGTCCTCTCCTTTTGACAGCCGTGACATACTGCTTATTTAGATAATCTGTGGACAATTTAAGCACAGTTGATAGTAAAAGTACTTCCATTAATGTCACACCCTGATCTGTTTCAGCTGTCTTTGTGCTTGTCTCCACCCCCCTCCAGGTGTCGCCCATCTTCCCCATTATCCCCAGTGTATTTATACCTGTGTTCTCTGTTTGTCTGTTGCCAGTTCATTTTGATCGTCAAGCCTACCACCGTTTTCCCCCTTGCTCCTGTCTGTTTCTAGTTCCTGTTTTCTAGTTTTCCCAGTTTTAACTATTCTGCCTGCCCTGACCCTGAGCCTGCCTGCCATTCTGTAACTTTTGGACTCTGATCTGGATTACTTGTAGTGGTCTGGGTGTAGCTGATGCAGAGGAGTCAGGCGCAGCACAGCAGAGATGAGTAACACAAGTAACTTTACTCAAATATTCCAATAACATGTCGTAATACTGAGCCCACAATAACGGACCGAACATACATAAAATAATCACGCACAAAAACCATGGGGAAAACAGAGGGTTAAATAATGAACATGTAATTGGGGAATTGAAACCAGGTGTGTAAAACAAAGACAAAACAAATGGAAAATGAAAAGTGGATCGGCGATGGCTAGAAAGCCGGTGACGTCAACCACCGAAAGCCGCCCGAACAAGGAGAGGGACCGACTTCGGAGGAAGTCGTGACACTCTGATCAAATGTGGTTGTGTTTAATCTTGTATCCTACTCATTTCAGTGTACTACATAGTCTGTGTTCTACCTGGAACCAAAAATTGTTATTCAAAGGGTTCTCCTATCAGGACAGCCAAATAACCATTTTAGGTTCTAAGAGTGTATCAGCAGCCAGTGTGAGAGAAATAAACCTGATAAACCTGTACAGTGTTGCATGAAAACATCACGAGCAAATTAGGGCCAATTTGACCTGCCTACAGCCAGCCTCTCCTCAGGGTCATTACCCAACAACCTCCACATCAACCTCAATCCATCCCCTGATTTGTCTCTGAAAAATTTCCCTCACGAAAAGAACAAAATTAAGTTTGTATTAGAGATGATGGATAGCAACAATTTGCCATTAATTACAGTAGAGGGGAAAGGAGAACAACAGAAATTTAAAAAAGATAAAAAGAAAAGAAAGAAAGCTGAAAAAGAAAGATAGCGGCTGATGGTGGTGGGGTTTTGCTGAGAATGTTTTCCGGGGTAGTATTAGTGTAAGCTGGGGCCTGAATACTGCCTTTGAAGGATTGGGGGAACGGGAACTCTGTCTCTGGCAAAGGTCCTAGAATCACAAAGGTAGAGGAGAGGCTGGTGAGGTCATGTGGTTGTCCACAGTAATTGCCAGGTTCACAGAGGTATGCAGCCAGGCCACATTTGGCCCTTTTATTTTGAGCTTTATGACAGATGGAAGCAGAGTCATGGCTTGTGGTGTTGCCAGTGCACTTTACCATCGAGAGTCCTGGAGCTGGAACTATTGAAATAGGCAATGATATGGGGTATGCTTATACAATGTAGCCTATACATGGACGAACGCTAACTTGAGAGACTAACGTTAACTTAAGGCGTGCGATTCTTCCATGCAAATCTTCCATTGACATCAGTCCATAATTTCCTTGAAAGTTTGGGCTGCATGCACATGTCTTAAGACAGGATTTTAACTTATTGTACATTTGAATTTTGGAATCTCTGTTTGTTATTGTCTATTTGGCTCTTGTATGGATGAACTCCTTCCCCATGGAAGGAGACTGCCGAACCTCCTGAGAATCCTGTTTAGAGCCACTTGGCTGTCATTATCTGAGCCACATTTGAGCGAAGTGTTTGAATTATGGGGAACACTTTGGGGCCCTCAATAACAGCTACACGACACATTCATAACCAAATCAACATAAAACAGTCATAACCAAATCAACATAACACATTCATAACCAAATCAACATAAAACAGTCATAACCAAATCAACATAACACATTCATAACCAAATCAACCAAATCAACATAACACATTCATAACCAAATCAACATAAAACAGTCATAACCAAATCAACATAACACATTCATAACCAAATCAACATAAAACAGTCATAACCAAATCAACATAACACATTCATAACCAAATCAACCAAATCAACATAACACATTCATAACCAAATCAACGTAACACATTCATAACCAAATCAACATAACACATTCATAACCAAATCAACATAACACATTCATAACCAAATCAACATACCACATTCATAACCAAATCAACATAACACATTCATAACCAAATCAACGTAACACATTCATAACCAAATCAACATAACACATTCATAACCAAATCAACATAACACATTCATAACCAAATCAACGTAACACATTCATAACCAAATCAACATAACACATTCATAACCAAATCAACATAACACATGCATAACCAAATCAACATAACACATTCATAACCAAATCAACATAACACATTAATAACCAAATCAACATAACACATTCATAACCAAATCAACAAAACACATTCATAACCAAATCAACATAACACATTCATAACCAAATCAACATAAAACAGTCATAACCAAATCAACATAACACATTCATAACCAAATCAACATAAAACAGTCATAACCAAATCAACATAACACATTCATAACCAAATCAACATAACACGTTCATAAACAACACAGAGGACATTCACCTTTCACTTATCACCTTTGTGCCCCTAATTTTTTTACCAATCCACCATTAAAACTCTCCAAAGGGCTTTTTAACATGTATAGGAGGTTTCTCTCAGAGCCCACCGGCCAAAAATACAGCCTTGTCTTCTCACGGCTTGATAAAGCACTCAAGGTCAGAGTCAAACAGTAGTGGAGAATCCAAAGCCAAGAAGCTATCTTTGTTTATGGAGCTAGGATAACTCATCCTGGAGCCAGATGTAAGCACCGTACAGAGAGTACAGAGAGTATATATAAAGAATAAAGAGATCTTGGTGGTTTTACCCTTTGGAGCCGGAATCATTATGGGAAAAAGTAAGGCATTGTTATAGCACCAACCCCCCCACCACCACACAAACCACTCCATTATTTATCAATGCAGATTCCCCTGCCATCGATGGTCTTTTCTGTTGAAGCCTCTCATCACATTGACAGTTGAGCATTAATAAAACATAACTTCTTTGCATTATGTCGTCTTTACACCAAACATCCTCCATCAGAATGGCTGAATATTATTCTCTCCTTCTCCTCGGCCACGAGGTGATCTGAAGAAAGAGCGAGAACGAGAGAGCGAGAGTGAGACTGGGGTTGATTGCTTTTCACTTCAGAAGACCTGCACAGGTCCTGTTTTCAGCTAGCTACAGTATAAATAATGCTGCTGGTGGAGGTGGGGTAGGCCTAATGGTACAATCGTATTCATGTCTGAAGAAATGCAGTCGTTGTATGGTTTTGATCAAAATAACTGTTACTGTCTTGTTTTAATTAAATGACTGTATACATTTTGAGATGCCAAATGTGTGAAAACGTCACTGATGTTGAGGGTATGTTTTGTCTGCAGCTGTACCTCAGTAAAGAAATATAAACAGCGAGGTTATTACAGTGAGAAAAGCCTATTCCTTTAGCCGAATGATATGTGGAAAAGCTTTCCTTTAGGTCAATGTTCAGACCACAGAAGTAGAATGAATGAATATAATTCATTCTAGTTGCAGTACTGTATGTGGTTTCATGGTGTTTTCATGGCGTTTGATGAAACAATAACAACACAGATGATTTTGCACAGCCGCAGTGAACACACACACATACACACAAAGCATTTCACCGAACCACTCACCATATACCATTATGGTTGACAGCCCATTCCATCTGAGATTGAAGAGGGGAAATGATTAAGAGTATTGTACTTGGTTGCCATGGCACTGTGGATTTGCTCATCTCGCGGAAGTGTAATCACTACAGTTTCAATGACGCCCAATCACAAAGCACAATAATAAGAAGCAGAGACATGGAGATAGAGGTGCTTGGGTGGAGGAGATGGAGGGATGTTTCCATGGCAACAGCAATAATAATAATCCCGATGATTGATGTGCCATTCTGCTTTTTCCTGTTTTGGCTGTTGCACTCAAAAGGTTGTTTTTTCTCTCTCTCTCTCTCCCTCTCTGTCTCTCTCTCTCTCCGTCTC